>NC_064921.1:148895523-149202923 GCF_023897955.1 Schistocerca gregaria | reverse complement strand
CATTGAGTCAGACAGAGCTTGGATAAGGTGTACAGGTACAGCTGCCCATCAGCTTCAGCACGATAGCACAGTTCATCAAGAGTAGTGACTGGCTTATTGTGACGAGCCAGTTGCTCGGCCACCATTGACCAGACGTTTTCAGTTAGTGATAGATCTGGAGAATGTGCTGGCCAGGGCAGCAGTCGAACATTTTCTGTATCCAGAAAGGCCCGTACAGGACCTGCAACATGCGGTCGTGCATTATCCTGCTGAAATGCAGGGTTTCGCAGGGATCGAATGAAGGGTAGAGCCACGAGTCGTAACACATCTGAAATGTAACGTCCACAGTTCAAAGTGCCGTCAGTGCGAACAAGACGTGACCGAGACGTGTAACCGATGGCTCCCCATACCATCACGCCGGGCGATACGCCAGAACGGCGATGACGAATACACGCTTCCAATGTGCTTTCACCGCGATGTTGCCCAACACGGATGCGACCATCATGATACTGTAAACGAAACCTGGATTCATCCGAAAAAATGACGTTTTGAAATTCGTGCGCCCAGGTTCGTCGTTGAGTACACCATCGCAGGCGCTCTTGTCTCTGATGCAGCGTCAAGGGCAACCGCAGCCATAGTCTCAGAGCTGATAGTCCATGCTGCTGCAAACGTCGGCGAACTTTTCGTGCAGATGGTTGTTGTCTCGCAAACGTCCCCTTCTGTTGACTCTGGGCCGGCCGCGGTGGACTCGAGGTTCTAGGCGCTGAGTCCGGAACCGCGCGACTGCTAGGGTCGCAGGTTCGAATCCTGCCTCGGGCATGGATGTGTGTGAAGTCCTTAGGTTAGTTAGGTTTAAGTAGTTCTAAGTTCTAGGGGACTAATGACCACAGATGTTAATTCCCATAGTGCTCAGAGCCATTTGAACCATTTTTTTGTTGACTCTGGGATCGAGACGTGGCTGCACGATCCGTTACAGCCATGCGGATAAGATGCCTGTCATCTCGACTGCTAGTGATACAAGGCCGTTGGGATCCAGCACGGCGTTCCGTATTACCCTCCTGAACCAACCGATTCCATATTCTGCTAACAGTCATTGGATCGCGACCAAAGCGAGCAGGAATGTCGCGATACGATAAACCGCAATCGCGATAGGGTACACTCCGACCCTTATCATAGTCGGAAACGTGATGTTACGCATTTCTCCTCCTTACACGAGGCACCACAACAATGTTTCACCAGGCAAGGCCGGTCGACTGCTGTTTGTGTATGAGAAATCGGTTCGAAACTTTCCTCATGTCAGCATGTTGTAGGTGTCGCCACGGGCGCCAAACTTGTTTGGATGCTTTGAAAAACCAATCATTTGCATATCACAGCATCTTCTTCCTGTCGGTTAAATTTCGAGTCTGTAGCACGTCATCTTCGTGGTGTAGCAGTTTTAATGGCCTTTAGAGTATTTACCAGTGATGCAGTGTTCAGAAGATATGGTGTTCTGTATTTCCATAATCAGCATGTATGGGCACATGTCAATCTCCAAGCAATTCAGGAAAGAGGTCAAACACCGATTCTCAATCAACGAATGGGCAGGCGTACTTGGCGACAGGTTAATAAGGTCAAACGTGCATTGTCTGCACTGTCTCATTAATGTATTTTCTACCTTGCTGGAGGCTGTGCCAATGCAGCAACGAATACAAATGCGGTTGATGCATGACGCGCACGAGCACCCTCTTGTCACAATCTGCGCGAATTTCTGACGCAGACATTTCAGGACCACTGGGTTGGACGGGGTGCCCCACACGATGGTCTGCTCGTTCTCCAAGCCTGAATCTCATAGACTTTTGGTTATGGGGACACTTGAAGGAATTGGTCCGTCCTACGCCAACCAACGATGTGCGGATACTAGAAGGTCGCGTCTTCAATGAGTGCCAGCAGGTATAACAACAATCAGGTATACTTAAAATGGTGCGTCATTCCTTACGCCAGAAGGCAGAGGGTTAAATGACTCTGAGCACTATGGGACTTAACATCTGAGGTCATCAGTCCCCTAGAACTTAGAACTACTTAAACCTAACTAACCTAAGGACATCACACACAATCATTCCAGAGGCAGGCTTCGAACCTGCGACCGTTGCGCGGTACCAGACTGAAGCGCCTAGACCTGCTCGGTAACACCGGCCGGTGCAGAGGGTTACATTGATGTGACGCCACGTTGAACTCCTCCTGTAAACACGTGTTTATAGCAGAAAGCATCCATTTCCGGACTAATTATTGGACTTATCTCAGAAAGTATGCATCTCCGGATCCATGTTTATTGCACTTATTTTTCCTGTTTCGATGAGTATTACCACCTCTCAAAATATTCGACACTTTCCTGGACATCCTGTATACATGGATATTTGGAGTAGATGGAATGGAAAGAAAATGGGACTGGAAAGAGACAGGAAGGAAATAATGACCTTCAGCTGCACGTAGAATTGTAGCAATGCGACAGCGAGAATTGAAAATTTCTGGTGAACACCAACTGGACTCTAATGGCCTTGCCGCAGTGGATACACCGGTTCCCGTTAAGCGCTGTCGGGCGTGGTCGGCACTTGTATGGGTGACCATCCAGACCGCCATGCGCTGTTGCCATTTTTCGAGGTGCATTCAGCCTCGTGATGCCAACTGAGGAGCTATTCTACCGAATAGTAGCGGCTTTGGTCCAGAATACCATCATAACGACCGAGAGAGCGGTGTGCTGACCCCACACCCTTCCTATCAGCATCCTGCATGAGCATGACACGCCCATCGGATGGTCTCGATAGGCCTCTCGTGGCCTTAAGGGTTTTTTTTTTTTTTTTTTTTTTTTTTTTTTTTTTTTTTTTTTTTTTTTACCAACTGGAATCAGAAATCTGCGAGTATGGGACTAATGTACGGAGTAGGAAGTTGTGAGTTTGGGTCTGACAAGAAGCATGACTATCCAGTTTAGAATCGCGCTCCAGCAAAAAAATTTAAATCTCCTCGTTGCATTGCTGCAATGCCCTGTGTGGCTGGAACCCGTTACTTCCTTCCTCCGTTTTTTCCAACCCATTTCCTTTCCATTCCTTTCACTTCAAATATTCACGGCTAGTTAAGAGCCAGTCCTCCCGTAATGACCCTCCTCCTCCTTCTCTCCCCCTGCGGGTATCGGCAACACCGACTCAAAGGAAGCCTCGGCGCTTGTTCGTGACGTCACGTCAGCTAGGCGCAGCGAACGCCAGGACTGTTGCAGGCATACTCATAATGGTGGTGTCTCCCTCCCTGACACAGGAAAATGTGAAACTATTGGCGGTAGTTGACCAACACATATTGTTCTCAGAGATTCCTACAATCAATTAATTGTGCAATTCATTACACTTCTTAACAAATAGTGTACTCCTGAACTTAAATATCCACCTGTTTTAAGGACTGACATACAAAAACAACTTCATGGTCCAGCAGCAACAGAATTCGTACTTCTTTACCTTATTTGTAAATCTGAGGAAGTTACGTTTGTACTGGGTTGCTTTTACAAGAAACTGTGAACATATTGGTGCTCTTCTTTAGGTATCTTAGTTCACTATGGGGTGAGGAGCACTGAATGTTAATGAAATATCTTGCGATTGTACACGTTGGGGGAGGGGGTGGGGGACAGAAGAAGAGGGAAAAGAGAGATACTTGTTTTATCAAATAAAATTTTTTATCCTATAAAGTTTCTGCTTTCAGTTGCAAGAGTGGAATATTTATCTTTTCTAATGTGCATGTTTAAAAAAGTTCAAGCCCAGCAGTATTTTCGATGTATCAAGCTATTTTGTTTCCTGTTTTGAATTTCTTTCGTTAAAAACGACTGTAATCTAATGACTGGCAACAGCTGGACATTCACACATGTAAATTAGTTCACATTTCCAGTGACGATGTCAAACGAGAATAAATAAATAAATAAAAGAAACGAGTTAATTGTAAGGGGGTTGGGGTAAGTTTCGATAACAAAATGGATCTAGTAAAAATAGTTACTTGAATGTAAAATTTCCGAAGCTTGCAATGGGGCAAAGCATCTTCTCATACTGATCCACGTTTGTTTCGACAGGATTCAGTAATACAGAACTATGATCTACATTTTTAGCTTTACGGTAGTAAGAAAATCTTTCATCTACATAAAACTACAGAATCCAAAACAATACCAAACATTTGTCCAAAAATAAGAGATTTCTAGTGAGAAACGTGCCCAGGCGTTTCTGCCTGCAACAGACCTGGCGTTCACCGTGCCTAGCTGACGTGACCTCAGCAACAAGCGCCGAGGCCTTCCTTTGAGTCAGTGTTGGTATCAGCGGCCGGGTCCATCACGAAAGGCGCCCGTGCAGCGCAGCGATGCGGCACGCCGGAGAACCGCCGGCCTAGAAAGGCGCTGAACGGCGCCATATATCCCCGAGCGACGTCCTGTTCCGTGCTTGCACTCGCTCCCTGCAGCTTGTAAATCGCGGCTCGAAGACTGCCGGCACTCAGAAGGACAAAAGAGGCGGTCGGGCAGTGCGGGGGCGGCTGCGGGGGCAGCTCCTTTGTGTTGTATGGAGCAGAGATGAGTGCCAGGTCTACCGCCACACGCGAGGCCGTCACAGATACGACGGAGAGGAGTCACGGCACCAGTCCAAACTAGGACTGTTGAAATGTACAACAATATCGGGTATCCGATCTATCGATATTTTACAGAATACCAATATGGGCCCTAGACTTATGGACAAAAGTATCGATATATCGAAGAAACTAATATCGACATATCGGCGTGTAAAAATATCGGCTGTACATCTTTATACAGGGTGTTACCAAAAGGTACTACCAAAGTTTCGGGAAAAATTCCTCACATACAAAGAAAGAAAATATGTTATGTGGACATGTATCCGGAAACGCTTACTTTCCATGTTAGAACTCATTTTATTACTTCTCTTCAAATCACATTAATCATGGAATGAAAACACACAGCAACAGAACGTACCAGCGTGACTTTAAACAATTTGTTACAGGAATTGTTCAAAATGTCCTCCGCTAGCGAGGATACATGCATCCACCCTCCGTCGCATGGAAGCCCTGATACGCTGATGCAGCCCTGGAGAATGCCGTATTGTATCACAGCCGTCCAAAATACGAGCACGAAGAGTCTCTACATTCGGTACCGGGGTTGCGTAGACAAAAGCTTTCAAACGCCCCCATAAATGAAAGTCAAGAGTGTTGAGGTCAAGAGAGCGTGGAGCCCATGAAATTGGTCCGCCTCTACCAATCCATCGGTCACCGAATCTGTTGTTGAAAAGCATACGAACACTTCGACTGAAATGTGCAGGAGCTCCATCGTGCAAAAACTACATGTTTTGTCGTACTTGTAAAGGCACATGTTCTAACAGCACAGGTAGAGTATCGCGTATGAAATCATGATAACGTGCTCCATTGAGCGTAGGTGGAAGAACATGGGGCCCAATCAAGACATCACCAACAATGCCTGCCCAAAAGTTCACAGAATATCTGTGTTGATGACGTGATTGCACAACTGCATGCGGATTCTTGTCACCCCACACATGTTGATTGTGAAAATTTACAATTTGATGACCTTGGAGTGAAGCCTCATCCGTAAAGAGAACATTTGTACTGAAATGAGGATTGACACATTGTCGGATGAACCATTCGCAGAAGTGTACCCGTGGAAGCCAATCAGCTGCTGATAGTGCCTGCACACGTTGTACATGGTACGGAAACAACTCGTTCTCCCGTAGCACTCTCCATACAGTGACGTGGTCAACGTTACCTTGTACAGCAGCAACTTCTCTGACGCTGACATTAGGGTTATCGTCAACTGCACGAAGAATTGCCTCGTCCACTACAGGTGTCCTCGTCGTTCTAGGTCTTCCCCAGTCGCGAGTCATAGGCTACAATGTTCCGTGCTCTCTAAGACGCCTATCAATTGCTCTGAACGTCTTCCTGTCGGGACACCTTCGCTCTGGAAATCTGTCTCGATACAAACGTACCGCGCCACTGCTATTTCCCCGTGCTAATCCATACATCAAATGGGCATCTGCCAACTCCGCGTTTGTAAACATTGCACTGACTGCAAAACCACGTTTCTTGATGAACACTAACCTGTTGATGATACGTACTGATGTGCATGATGCTAGTACTGTAGAGCAATGAGTCGCATGTCAACACAAGCACCGAAGTCAACATTACCTTCCTTCAGTTGGGCCAACTGGCGGTGAATCGAGGAAGTACAGTACATACTGACGAAACTAAAATGAGCTCTAACATGGAAATTAAGCGTTTCCGGACACATGTCCACATAACATCTTTTCTTTATTTGTGTGTGAGGAATGATTCCAGAAAGTTTGGCCGTACCTTTTTGTAACACCCTATATGTATAATTCTACTGTGCGTATGTATGTCACTGAACTCCTCCTAAACGGCTGGACCCACTTGAATGAATTTTTTTTGTATGCGTTTGGTTGGCGCGCTGGATGGTTTAGATTCACAAATCAGTCCGGCAGATGGCTATGTAGTCGGTATCTAGGTTATTTATCTATACTGCAACTAAACGGCTGGATCGACTTGAATTAATTTTTGTGTATGCATTCAAGTGGGGGCCTGGAAAATTTACATTCTTAAATCAACACGGTAGGTGGCGTTACATTTTTGTGTGCAATATGGAGCGTATTATATTCAGATATAAGTTACGTGCATAGGATTTCGTTTATTTTTCGACATTTTAATTTGAGTGTATTATATTAAGTGTGTTTCGTTATTTTGACATTTTAATTTTTTTGTACGGTATCTTTTGATATTTCAGGAGTCGCATTTCAGTGAATATTAAGTGTATTATATTCACATATAATTACGTACATGAAACAATGCCACGTCTTCGTGTACGACGAGGAAACGTTGGTCGACCGACTAGGAATTCACAGTTAGTCCAGAACCGTCGGTTAAATATATCGGCAGTAGATCGATTGACGGACAATGAAAATTTAAGAAACCACGCTGCAATCAGACGTGCTAATGAAAGTCAAGAGCAACGCAACGAACGCCTTCGAGCTAATGCATTGAGACTGAGACTGGCCCGTCAACGATTCACCGACACATTCGTTACACGTGCACAAGAGCGTTTGCAAGTGTATCGCGCATTGACACGTGCATCACTTCTTCGCCTTGCGTTTAAATATGAGTCGGACATCGACTTTTCGTCACATTCACAAATTGTAATCGGTGCTATGAACAAACAATGCACTAAAACAATGCACTAAAATACAAAGGTGAATCGGCCGGTTTCTGCTGAGCGTCTGGAAAAGTTATATTGCCACCATTGAATTCGCCGCCAGAACCACTGAAAACACTGTTGGCTGGAGCTACATATCAATCTAAAACCTTTTTGCGTAAAATTCGTAAATTCAATTCGAGCTTTAAAATGAGGATAGTCGCAATTTTCAATCAACATTTAAGATTCAAGGCAAAGTGTATCATCAAAATGGTTCTTTAATGACGATGCCTGATAACGATTCAAAATTTTCGCAAATCTACTTCATGGGTGATGAGGAGCAGCAAATAAACGCACGCTGCCAGTACAATCATATCGAGCAGATGGAAGAGCGAGAAATTGTGGGTATTTTAGGACCGTTTTTACAGAATCACAACCACTTGGTCTAGTTGTATATATATTGCTGGTTTTAGGGCCTTATATGAAGGGTTTATTTCAATACTGGTACAAGTCCATTACCTCCACTTTTCTATCTATAATGCTTCTGAAATTAATGAGCCAAACAAACAGAAAGAAAGGTTCATCTCTAGCAAGAAGCCACATGTTTGAATATTTCTGGTATATCAACTGCAGATTTTTCAGCGCTCACTTAACTTTACGACTCTGTATCTCGATATGAACAAAAGTGGACTTGTACCACTATTGAAATAAGCCCTTCATATTTAAGTATTGATTTATTTTTATATGTTCTTTACATTAACAAGCTAGGAGCCTGCCTACTCGCCTTTGAGCAAGAACTGAAAGAAAAAAATACTTAATTTGCGAATTTGTAAGTTACTAATTGGACTTTGTGAAGATCAAAAGCTTGTATTACAATACTTTTTTGGTTGACTGTTGTGTTATTAATTAACAACGGTGTACGCGGTGCATTGTCATGCAATATTTCATTTCAGTTAACCTCTCATACCTTAATTTCTTAACCTGTCATTAGCTACACGTCGAAATAAATCTTTTTCGCCCCGATGTAGGAATTCGTTAAAAATCTGTTTGACGCAACTGGTGTGTGGTCTCCCCCCCCCCCCCCCCCCCCCCTCCCCCGTGGAATCAGACTTCTTCTTTTGTGCCACCTTCCTTCACACGGTCAAAGAAAAAGATGGGACGTTATAAAGCTCACAAAGTAGTAAGACTCATTCACACAGTGAAAGTAAAATTATGTTCTACTACTATACCGAAGGAATAATTTCAAATATTTACCAAAAATTGCGAAAAAATATAGTATAAAATAAAAATTGTCGGAACGCAATGTTTTGATATCGACATACCGATATACCGAGAAAGACAATATAACCGATATACGCCGATCGTTATGTCTAACCAAGAAATGAAAGACCAATTTTCATAGCTTTAGCTTTAAAAATTTTTTTATACAACGAATATTTTCTTGACAATTTTTAGCCTCTATCTCACTCCCTTAGGGTTTGAATTTCCAAAAACACTGATACATGTATCTTTTTTTAAAATTTCTATCCGAGAAGTCAAATACAGTTTTCATAGATGGACTTTCAAAAATGCTTTACTAGTTCTTTGCTACTGATTTATTTGAAAAAAAAAGACTTTCATCCACTATTATTTCCCTTAGTGGTTGAATTTTCAAAACTCCTCAGACCAGTATTTCTTTAAATGTCTAACTGCGAAACCAAATACCATTTCTCGTAGTTATACCTTCAAAACTGTCTTAATAGCAACATATTTCCAAATAGATTTTCATCCACTACTTCACTCCTTTAGGAGCGTATTTCCAGCTTTCATCCCAAAACATATTTCTTTGTTTCCATATAAAAAATAAAATATCAGTTTTCATACTTTTAGCTTTAAAAGTCTTTTAAGCTAACGAAATATTTTCTAAAAAATTTTGATACCCCATTTCGCTCCGTTACGGGATGAATTTACAAAAACACTGAAACACGTATTTTTTTGTTTCTAGCCGAGAAGTCAAATGTCAGTTTTCAAAGATGTAGCTTTAAAAATGCTTTAGTAATTCTTTGCTATCGATTTATTAAAAAAACTTTCACCCACTATTATACCTCGTTAGTGACTGAATTTCCTTTCATGTATTAATAAATTTCATTTTCAGAAACGGTTCTTCTTGCTATTGCCAGTCTGTATATTATACCTTCATCGAAAGTTATTTTGCTGCCCAGATAGCAAAACTCATCTACCACTCGTTGTTTCTCACTTCCTTATCCAATTCCCTCAGCATCGCCTAATTTGACTACACTTCATTAGCTTTGTTTTACTTTTGTTGATGTTCATATTAAACCTCCTTTCAAACCACTCTCCATTCGGCTAAGTGATGTTCCAGCTCTGATTACTATTAGTTATAAGAAAATGACAACGAGTGCAAAAGCTGTGCAGAAATCGTTGCGGTTATGATCGTGCACAGCGCTGACAAAAGAAACGGAATTTCTTCTTTAGTACACGCCTACCAAAAAATGGTTCAAATGGCTCTGAGCACTATGGGACTCAACTGCTGTGGTTATCAGTCCCCTAGAACTTAGAACTACTTAAACCTAACTAACCTAAGGACTTCACACACATCCATGCCCGAGGCAGGATTCGAACCTGCGACCGTAGCAGTCGCACGGTTCCTGACTGCGCGCACACACCTACCGGATAATGGTGAAATACGCCTGTAGTGGTCAAGAACGAGACAGTTTGAAGGTATGGCGGTGTATGAAAATGAGGGAGCTTGTCGGCTAATTACGATGACCACTCGTTTACCAACCTGTATACGGCTGCATTCCAACGGAGGTCGGCGTCAAACCGGTATGTGTTATGGACCACGGCTGTTCTAACCGATGTGCTAATGTAGAACGGTTCCAATGAATAACGATAATTTTCAACAGCTTATGATCGCTTGCGCTTTGCGATAATGAGGTTGAATTATTGTCAATCGCTATTTCCATTAGGAACTGCTCCTCGTAGGCATAAAACAGTCCACACATGAAATGTTGCTGCTGCTCCATTTTAAGTGCTGTCAATAATGCCTTTTTTAGTCAAAGGTGTTTTACGTTTAAATCGAAGCAAATGTTGTTAAACCACTTTTATTAGGGGTCTAAAGTTAAGAGCGATAATTTTTCATAACCAGTCCGTCAAATGCAACGAAATTACATCACGATGAAATATGATTCGTAAATGGTTCAAAGACAGTAACATACTAAAAGCAGTTTACACTGTTTATAGGGAGATAGCGATTACGAAAATCTTATAACGGGCGTATGCTTCAAATGGCTCTGAGCACTATGAGACTTAACATCTGTGGTCATCAGTCCCCTAGAACTTAGAACTACTTTAACCTAACTAACCTAAGGACATCACACACATCCATGCCCGAGGCAGGATTCGAACCTGCGACCGTAGCAGTCGCGCGGCTCCGGACTGAGCGTAGAACGGGCATACTTGTGTGTACAGTTCATAAAGCATTCGCATCTGTGTGACTATAAATTTCTTATTTACAGAATATTAAACTCCAGGCAGTCCAGAAACTAAATTATACAATCTTTAGACCCCATGGAGGATGATATCATTGTGACAATGAAGCACTAATCTTGTAGACAGAGAAAAGCGAAAAATTCCCTTACATAGTACTTAACACATCAATCATAAATAATGTACAGATGTCCGACAACAATATAGAAACACGAAAACACAACACATTACCATGCCTAAAACGGTGTGGCAATCCATCAGCGGCTCACCGTCGTCGGAGATTCGAGTACTCCCTCAGGCATGGGTGTGTGTGTTGTTCAAAGCGTAAGCCAGTTTAAGTTAGATTAAGTAGTGAGTCGGCTTAGGGACCGATGACCTCAGCAGTTTAGTCCCATAAGACAGTCCTACAAAATCCGAAAAAAGAAAAAAAAACTCCATTAGCTTTCAAAACAGTTTCCAGTAGTCTCGGAATGGATAAGTACAGATTCCGTATGGTTTTCAAGCTAAACTTATACGACTGTTTCTGAAAAACGTTGGCAAGTTCAGGTAAAGCTGATGGAGGCGGGTAGCTGCAACACACCTTTCACTCCAACGTAGACCACAAAGCCTTAGTAACATACACTACTGGCCATTAAAACTGCTACACCAAGAAGAAATGCAGATGATGAACGGTTATTCATTGGACAAATATATTATACTAGGAGTGACATGTGATTACATTTTCACGCAATTTGGGTGCATAGATCCTGAGAAACCAGTACCCAGAACAACCAGCTCTGGCCGTAACAACGGCCTTGGTACGTCTGGGCATTGAGCCAAACAGAGCACGGATGGCGTGTACACGTACAGCTACCCATACAGCTTAAACACAATACCACAGTTCATCAAGAGTAGTGACTGGCGTATTGAGACGAGCCAGTTGCTCGGCCACCATTGACCAAACGTTTTTAGTTGGTGACAGATCTGGAGAATGTGCTGGCCAGGGCAGCAGTCGACCATTTTCGGTACCCAGAAAGGCCCGTACAGGACCTGCAACATGCTGTCGTGCATTATCCTGCTGAAATGTAGGGTATCGCAGGGATCGAATGAAGGGTAGAGCCACGGGTCGTAAGAAGTCTGAAATGTAACGTCCACTGTTCAAAGTGCCGTCAATGCGAACAAGAGGTGACCGAGACGTGTAACCAATGGCACCCCGTACCATCACGCCGGGTGATGCGCCAGTATGGCGATGACGAATACACGCCTCCAATGTGCGTTCACTGCGATGTCGCCAAGCACGGATGTGACCATCATGATGCTGTAAACAGAACCTGGATTCATCCGAAAAAATGACGTTTTGAAATTCGTACGCCCAGGTCCGTCGATGAGTACACAATCGCAATCGCTCCTGTCTGTGATGCAACGTCAAGGGTAACCGCAGCCATGGTCTCCGAGCTGATACTCCATGCTGCTGCAAACGTCGTCGAACTGTCCGTGCACATGGTTGTTGTCTTGTAAACGTCCCCACCTGTTGACTCAGGGATCGAGACGTGGCTGCACGATCCGTTACAGCCATGGGGATAAGATGTCAGTCATCTCAACTGCTAGTGATACGAGGCCGTTGGGATGCAGCACGGCGTTCCGTATTACCCTCCTGAACCCACCGATTCCATATTCTGCTAACAGTCATTGGATCTCGACCAACGCGAGCAGCAATGTCGCGATACGATAAACCGCAATCGTGATAGGATACAATCTGACCTTTATCAAAGTCGGAAACGTGATGGTACGCATTTCCCCTCCTTACACGAGCCATCACAACAACTTTTCACCAGGCCACGGCGGTCAACTGCTGTTTGTGTATGAGAAATCGGTTGGAAACTTTCCTCATGTCAGCACGTTGTACGTGTCGCCACCGGCGCCAACCTTGTGTGAATGCTCTGAAACGTTAATCATTTCTTATCACAGCATCTTCTTCCTGTCGGTTAAATGTCATCTTCGTGGTGCAGCAATTTTAATGGCCAGTAGTGTAGTTTAAGTAGTGTGTAAGACTAGGGACTGATGACGTCAGCAATTTGGTCCCATAGGAATTCACACACATTTGAACATTTGTACATTCCTCCATAGTCCTGGTTTTTGGTTTTGGCATCACGTTTTCCCGTTATGGGCACTTGCGTCACTGATGAGTGGTTTTGGAAATCCATCTCACGCTCCAATGAACTACGTCTGGCGATCGCTTCGTGTTGTTTTGGTGCTGACAAGGTTCGCGAATCCGACATTCAGTTTTGCAATGACTTTTCCATTTGTGGTCTTCTCGGTTTTCGTCACAATTCTCTTCAATGACCGTCTATCACGATCAATAAACACACATTTTAGTCCGCGTTGTGGCATAGTGGACGACGATTTTCCGCTTTCCCTGTACGCGATATACTCGTAAATGTCGGATACTGTGCCTCTTGAAACACCAAACACTACGACTGCCTTGTTCACGGAAACACCCTTCGTACGAGCACAAACAACTTGCCCACATTCAAAGTCACTTAACTCCGACATATTGCACTCACAACAACAAAGAGCATTGTTGTGTCCATGACTGGCGCTTGCAACATATTGAGGACAACGCGCGGGTGCCGTTCGTTGTGAAATTCGACAGCACAACCTTCAGGCTTAGTTTGGCATATGCTTTTCTCGCGCTGTTTTTTATTTTATCCAACCCCTCTGTAATATAATGTAATACACACTGAAGCGCCAAACAAACTAGTAGAGGCATGCGTATTCAAATACAGTGATATGTAAACAGGCAGAATACGGCGCTGCGGTCGGCAACGCCTATCCAAGACAATAAGAGTCTGGCGCAGTTGTTAGACGAGATACTGCTGCTACAATGGCAGGTTATCAAGATTTAACTGAGTTTGAACGTGGTGTTATAGTGGTGCACGAGCGATGGGACACAGCATCTCCGAGGTAGCGATGAAATGGGGGTTTACCCGTACGACCATTTCACGAGTATACCGTGAATATCAGGAATCCGGTACAACATCAAATCTTCGGCGTTGCTGCAGCCGGAGAAAGATATTGCAACAACGGGACCAAACAACGACTGTAGAAAATCCTTCAACGTGACAGAAGTGCTGCAGATTTCAATGCTGGGCCATCAACAAGTGTCAGGGTGCGAACCATTCAACGAAAGATCATCGATAAGGGCTTTCGGAGCCGAAGGCACACTCATGTAGCCTTGATGACTGCACGACACAAAGCTTTACGCCTCACCTGCGCCCGTCAACACCAACTTTGGACCGTTGATGATTGGTCGGACGAGTTTCGTTTCAAACTGTATCGAGAAGATAGAAGTATGCGTATGGAGACAACCTCATTAACCCATGGACCCTGCATGTCAGCAGGGGACTGTTCAATCTGGTGAAGACTCCATAGTAGTGTGGGGTGTGTGTAGTAGGAGCGATCCGGGACCCCTGATACGTCTAGTAGATACGTAAGCATTCTGTCTGATCACCTGCATCCATTCATGTTCATTGTGCATTCCGAAGAAGTTGGGCAACTCCAGCAGGACAACGCGACGCCCCACACGTCCAGAATTGCTACAGAGTGGCTCCAGGAACACTCTGAGTTTAAACGCTGCCGCTGGCCACCAAACCCCCAAGACTTTAACATTATTGAGCATATCTGTGATGCCTTGCAACGTGCTGTTCAGAAGAGATCTCCACCTCTCGTACTCTTACGGATTTATGGACAGACCTGCAGAATTCCTGGTGTCGATTCCCTCCATCATTACTTCAGACGTTAGTCGAGTTTATGCCACGTCGTGTTGCGACACTTCTGCGTACTTGCGGGAGCCCTACACGATATTAGGCAGGTGTACCAGTTTCTGTGACTCTTCAGTCTATAATGTAATGTAATATATGTATAATAAATAACATCTTGCTAAAGACGTTTCCGGCGTTTCTTGGCAGCATAAGAAAATAAACATAAAATAAGACCCACTAGGCAATGGCAGACTACTTCGCCAGAAACTCATGGCTGTATAACCACTGGACGCAGTTGGTAGCCTGGGAATATTTTATTTAGAAACATCGTGTCAGTCGAATTTAGACCACACATGAATATGTCTCCTGTTGCTGACGGCAGTTTATTTGAGGTAGAGCTGAACTTGCAATTATTACGAAGAATTTATAGCTACTGCTTACTCGGGTTCAGACTATCTGACGAAACGGTAAAAATCAGTTCAATATGAGGAAAGCGCTGTCACGAACGTCCTCATTCACTATAATTCGGTTCACATCGTTTTTTGTAGCTCCTCATTTTTCCATCGTACAGTTTCACTGGTCCCTACGACAAGCGACATTAATAAGCCAGAGATTTGCAACGGACGTGGGAAATATGAACCCGGCCACCGGTGCTTGTAATTCCTCATCTTTTTTTTTTTTTTTTTTTAGCGTGGCGAGTCGAGCATAATATGATAGACGCTTCCTACCTCGTTTCTTTGCGCCGGCCGGGTGTCTGCTGCCATTATAAACGTCGGACGAAAGTAGCTCCAGCACTACTGGTTTCGGTCCGAAAACAGGTTCACAGCGTCATCCCGTCGTAATTCACAGTCGTGGGAAACACTGAGAATCCCAGCGAACAAATGTTAAAGGACGCTAAGTTCGCCACTAACTTTGTAATTTGGCCGTGCTTTGAATGCCCTGCGTTTTAGAGGTGAAGTTCGCTTCACACGGTATTCAAAACTCGCACAGATGCGTGCACTTTGGCATACTACCAAACTTGGTATTCTCGCAGTATTTATACTCATGTATACTACACATTCAGAACGCATTTTAGATGCAAATAAGCGACGACTTACGTTATGCAGTACCACGATGTGTGTGGCTTCTCGTAGCGTGTTTAAGTAATTGCGTTATTTTCCTCGCGACAAGTCATTACTGGGGTTTAAAAGGACTTTCCAGAAAAGTTGCATTACATCAGTCGTATACCTTGGAGTGGGGTCTGTGGGACGTCAAAAGTAGTCAAGAACATACGTTTTACGTAAGCGTAATACAATGTAACCGAAATTAATAATTCAGGGATATTTCAAGAGAAAAAAAAAAAAAAACAGCACACGAAGAACAATCTTTTGGGAGGAACAGAGGAAACAGCCGAGTTGAAGAACGATAACATTGCAAGAAAGAAAAAAAAGGAAACCCGACCGGAAATAAGAAATCATAAATCAATAGTTGACCGACGATCTTAAAGTTCTTTAACTCAGCCTTAAACTCCACGAAATAACCGACATTTAATATTCTCTGGTAGCTTGCCGAGTGCCTGTGTACCATGAATCTCATTCCCAATTGTATTAATTTTAAGGCTTCCAAGGGTTTGTTGCTGGAGCTAATATTATATTCATACAATTTTTCTGATTATTGATTCCAGTACATCATGTGTCCTCTTCAGCTGACAATACTTCCAGAAATAAGAGCTCTTTTAGTAACAAGTACGTTTTTCTACACTATATGTCTATAAATTTTATTATACACGATTTTATCGGCATCTCTATAAAGAGCCGTCAGCAACAGGAAGAGTAGGTAATTCCTTTCTATTATTTATACAGCGAGTTTACCTGCCACGAAGAATGATATGAAAATATAATACTCACTTGAACAACATTTAATTATTTTACTACAGTTTTGATGGAAATCACTTTTAAATTTATTGGTAAGACTCTTGATAACATTGAAAAGTTGTCTCGGATATTTTAGCTTTTTATACCTTTACGCTATTCTCTTAGATAGTACTCAAACGTAAAATACAGTATCTGCTACTGATAATTTTTTAATTACACTCCTGGAAATTGAAATAAGAACACCGTGAATTCATTGTCCCAGGAAGGGGAAACTTTATTGACACATTCCTGGGGTCAGATACATCACATGATCACAATGACAGAACCACAGGCACATAGACACAGGCAACAGAGCATGTACAATGTCGGCACTAGTACAGTGTATATACACCTTTCGCAGCAATGCAGGCTGCTATTCTCCCATGGAGACGATCGTAGAGATGCTGGATGCAGTCCTGTGGAACGGCTTGCAATGCCATTTCCACCTGGCGCCTCAGTTGGACCAGCGTTCGTGCTGGACGTGCAGACCGCGTGAGACGACGCTTCATCCAGTCCCAAACATGCTCAATGGGGGACAGATCCGGAGATCTTGCTGGCCAGGGTAGTTGACTTACACCTTCTAGAGCACGTTGGGTGGCACGGGATACATGCGGACTTGCATTGTCCTGTTGGAACAGCAAGTTCCCTTGCCGGTCTAGGAATGGTAGAACGATGGGTTCGATGACGGGGCTGGATGTACCGTGCACTATTCAGTGTCCCCTCGACGATCACCAGAGGTGTGTCCGCTGTGCCGTGCGTGTGATCATTGCTTGTACAGCCCTCTCGCAGTGTCCGGAGCAAGTATGGTGGGTCTGACACACCGGTGTCAATGTGTTCTTTTTTCCATTTCCAGGAGTGTATATTTGAAATACGAGGGCGTATTACCTTCAAATTTTTAAGTGAAAACTCTTACAACGTTTCTGTAAATAAAACAAACGTTATTAACATTCTGCATCTTTATTCTTCATGTATACTTTATTTTCACCCCTCTGCTATCAGAGGGCTCCGAATTACAGTGTGTAACATGGCGACGAGCAACGTAACTACGTCGGTGCGTGAGAATTACCGTACTGAAATCGAGTTTCGAATTCGAAGATTTCGTCCACAAATGAAGGACCCTCTTCTACAGTAGCATAGCAGCGCTGTAACATCTGCAGCAACCCGACACTTTGGGTTCACTGTCATCGATCATCCTTCATACAGTCCCGACTTGGCCCCATCCTATTTTGATCTGATTCCAAAAGCGGTGGATGCACATGTAAGGCTGTGGATCCGTCAACAAAGCCAGACATTCTTCAGTAACGCTATCAACAAACTGGTCTCTAGTTGCGAGAAATGTATTCGTCGCCAGGGTGACTATGTTGAGAAATAAATACGTAGACATGAAGAATGAAGGTGTAGGGTGTTAATAACGTTTGTTTTATTTAAAAAGCCTGAAGAGTTTTCACAAGAAACATTCGGACCCATTACTTTTCCGCACGCCCTTGTGTTCTTATCTGATCGTTCAAGGAACTTGAATTTTCTTTAAAATGACAACGAATTTAAAGATTTACTTCCAGTAGATGGACTCCCTATTTATTCCATTTGAAAATGATGTCAAAGAAATATACAAAATATAATTCTGAATGACGAAGAATGAAGTGACAGACCAATCTCTGTGAAGAACGGGAGACTCTGGTGTCGAAAGATAGGCATATCAGATGGAGGTGATAGTGGAGAAAATGAGAATTAGTCATGGCTCAGTTTTCAGCGTCTTGAATGACAGTCTGAACATGAAGAGAGTCGGTATCCGCTGGTATGTTCAAAAGGTCGGCCAAACCGATGCAGCAGCGAAAATGTTGCGGCTGTGTCAGCTCAACCACCATGGACGAGTGCTGGGAGTATCGCTGTTACTACCCTGTGACAAAGGGCCACAGCAAGATGTGGAATCATGTGGATTCTCCAACGCCGAAGGACCTACCATCATCTGGGAACATGACGCTAAGTATTTCTTGGGCCTGCCATGATATGGTGCTAGCATATTATCACCGTAAGGGGAACCCCTCACAGGAGCATACTGTCACGGTTACGAGAGGCTATCGAGACGATGGATTGCGGGAATCTGTTGAAGGTTGTGTTTCTTCTCCACAGCGTCCCATCTCATTCTGCGCAGCGCATGTGCTGCTTCTTTGACCTACAAAATTCTGCCTCGTTCCTGTATCCTCCTGACGTGACACCCAGTGATTTTTCATCTTCCCTCTAACGAAGAAACCAATGCGTGCGCGGACGTTTTCAGAATGAAAACGAGTTGATTTTTGAGGTGGAACATTTACTGAACAGTCAAAATACAGACTCCTACAAGCTAGGTTTCCGTTACTGGATAAAGTGTCACACAGAAGCGTGAAAATACAGAGAAGTACTAGCAATGAAATATTTCATTCTGGGTGCGGAATATGTAAGTTGGGTTAAAGAGCATCAAATATTGTCCGGGCCAGTTTCATTTTGCCCTCCCTGCACTACGCAACGCACTGGTCAACGCGTGGAAGATGTTACTTCATATCAATATTATACTGTTTCAATCCTAATTCACCTACACAGCAAGCGACGGAAAAACGACACTCTGTGATCTTCTGCACGCACTCTAATCATTCTTCTCTGATTATAATTATTTCTATGAAAAATATAGAATGCTGGCAGCAGATTCGTGACAGACTACCTCAAACACCTTTACTCCATTACCGAACTGCGTTATGCACCGTCATGTTGTATCCACTTCCTCTCACGAGCAGCCAAGGGTACATTCTCCAACAACGCAGACAGAACTCTTTTTACGAACTCAAGTACAGGTTGCCATTTAGACGGCCAAATAGAAAATATGGCTTGTCGTCCTTGTTTCCTTGCCGGAAATAAAGAATGTACAGGTAAATAAACAGTATAGTACCTCTAAACGTCTATGCATGTTAGCTGTAAATAAGCTGGAAAACAGTACTTCCAGACAAAGCGGTAGACAAGTTTACTTGCATATCTCGTTAAGCTGGTTTCTCCAATCCCCGTTCCCTAACTCAAATTGTTCAGTGGAGCATCCTCTATGTCCTCATAAGTTTTTGCGCACACTTACAGAAACATCCCTTATGTCATCACATGTATCGAATAATTCAGATGTAAATAAGTATTGTGAGCTTTTGTGAACATTGTTATCGAATACTACATCTACATCTACACGGTTACTCCGCAATTCACACTTAAGTGCCTGGCAGAGTGTTCATCGAACCATTTTCATACTACTTCTCTACAATTCCACTCTCGAATGGCGCGAGGGAAAAAGGAACACCTAAATCTTTCCGTTCGAGCTCTGATTTCTGTTATTTTATCATGATGATCATTTCTCCCTACGCAGGTATATTTTCGCATTCGGAAGAGAAAGTTGGTGATGAAATTTCGTGAATAGGTCCCGCCGCAAAGAAGACCACCTTTGTTTCGGTGACTGCCACCCCAACTCGCGTATCATATCAGTGACATACTCACCCCTATTGCGCGATTTCACGAAACGAGCTGCCCTTCTTTGCACTTTTTCGATGTCCTCCGTATATCCTACCTGGTAAGGATCCCACACCGCGCAGCAATATTCCCGCAGAGCACGGACAAGTGTCATGTAGGCTGTCTCTGTAGTGGGTTTGTCGCATCTTCTAAGTGTTCTGCCAGCAAAGCGCAGTCTTTGTTCCGCCTTCCCATAATATTATCTATGCGGTCTTTCCAATTTAAGTTGCTCGTAATTGTAATTCCTAGGTATTTAGTCGAATTGACAGCCCTTAGATGTATGAGATTTATCGTATACCCAAAATTTATGGGATTTCTTTTAGTGCCCATGTGGATGACCTCACATTTTCGTTTATTTAGTGCCAATTTCCACTCTTCGCAGCCTAAAGACATTCTCTCTAGATCATTTTTTAATTGCAATTGATCGTCTGATGATTTTACTAGACGGTAAATTACAACGTCATCTGCAAACAATCTATGGGGGCTGCTTAGATTATCACCTAGATCATTTATGTAAATCAGGAACAGCAGAGGGTCTATGACACTACCTTGCGGAGCGCCAGATATCACTTGTGTTCTACTCGATGACTTACCGTCTGTCACTACGAACTGTGACCTCTCTGAGAGGAAATCACGAATCCAGTCAAACAACTGAGACGATACTCCATATGCACGCAATTTGATTAACAGTCGCTTGTGAGGAACGGTATCAAAAGCCTTCTGGAAATGCCGGCCGTTGTGGCCGAGCGGTTCTAGGCGTTTCAGTTTGGAACCGCCCGACCGCTCCGGTCACAGGTTCGAATCCTGCCTCGGGCATGGATGTGTGTAATGTCGTTAGGTTAGTTAGGTTTAATTAGTTCTAAGTTCTAAGGGACTGATAACCTCAGATGTTAAGTCCCATAGTGCTCAGAGCCATTGAACCTTCTGGAAATCTAGGAATATGGAATCGATCTGATATCCCTTGTCGACAGCACCCATTAGTTCATGGGAATAAAGAGCTAGCTGCGTTGCACAAGAACGGTCTTTTCTGAATCCGTATTGGTTATGTATGAATAAGTCGTTTTCTTCAAGGTGATTCATAATGTTCGAGTACAGTACATGCTTCAAAATCCTACTGCAAATTGAGGTTAGTGATATGGGTCTGTAATTCAATGGGTTACTCCTATTTCCTTTCCTGAATATTGGTGTGACCTGTGCTACTTCCCAGTCTTTAGGAACAGACCTTTCGTCAAGTGAGCGGTTGTATATGACTGCAGTAATGATAATTTTTGGCCAGCACGAATCCGCCCGGCGGATTTGTGTCGAGGCCCGGTGAGCCGGCCAGTCTGTGGATGGGTTTTAGGCGGTTTTCCGTCTGCCTCGGCGAATGCGGGCTGGTTCCCCTTATTCCGCCTCAGCTACACTATGTCGGCGATTGCTGCGCAAACTAGTTCTCCACGTTCGCGTACACCACGCAAACATAGGGGTTACACTCGTCTGGTGTGAGACGTTCCCTGGGGGGTCCACCGGGGGCCGAACCGCACAATAACCCTGGGTTCGGTGTGGGGCGGCGGAGGAATGAAGTGGACTGCGGTAGTCGTCGTGGGGTTGTGGACCACTGCGGCTGCGGCGGGGACGGAACCTCTCCGTCGTTTCTAGGTCCCCGGTTAACATAACGAAATGTAGTGTGAGGATGGCGATGCGAGAGGCGTTCAATGAATTCGAAAGTAAAGTTCTATGTACTGACTGGGCAGAAAATCCTAAGAAATTTTGGTCTTATGTCAAAGCGGTAGGTGGATCAAAATAAAATGTCCAGAAACTGTGACCAAATTGGTACTGAAACAGAAGATGACAGACTAAAGGCCGAAATACTAAATGTCTTTTTCCAAAGATGTTTCACAGAGGAAGACTGCACTGTAGTTCCTCCTCTAGAGTGTAGCACAGATGACAAAATGGTAGATATCGAAATAGGCGACAGAGGGATAGACAAACAATTAAAATCGCTCAAAAGAGGAAAGGCCGCTGGACCTGATGGGATACCAGTTCGATTTTACACAGAGTACGCGAAGGAACTTGCCCGCCTTCTTGCAGCGATCTACCGTAGGTCTCTAGAAGAGCGTAGCGTTCCAAAGGATTGGAAAAGGGCACAGATCATCCACGTTTTCAAGAAGGGACGTCGAACAGATGTGCAGAACTAACGTCGACCAGTTGTAGAATTTTGGAACAAGTATTATGTTCAAGTATAATGACTTTTCTGGAGACTAGAAACCTACTCTGTAGGAATCAGCATGGGTTTCGAAAAAGACGATCGTGTGGAACGCAGCTCGCGCTATTCGACCACGAGACTCAGAGGGCCATAGACACAGGTTCCCAGGTAGATGCCGTGTTTCTTGACTTCCGCAAGGCGTTGGATACAGTTCCCCACAGTAGTTTAATGAAAAAAGTAAGAGCATATGGAGTATCAGACCTATTGTGTGATTGGATTGTAGAGTTCCTAGATAACAGAACGCAGCATGTCATTCTCAATGAAGGGAAGTCTTCCAAAGTAAGGGTGATTTCAGGTGTGCCGCAGGGGAGTGTCGTAGGACCGTCGCTATTCACAATATACATAAATGACCTTGTGGATGACATCGGAAGTTCACTAAGGCTTTTTGCGGATGGTGCTGTGGTATATCGAGGGGTTGTAACAATGGAAAATTGTACTGAAATGCAGGAGGATCTGCAACGAATTGACGCATGGTGCAGGGAATGGCAATTCAATCTCAATGTAGAAAAGTGTAATGTGCTGCGAATACATAGAAAGAAAGATCCCTTATCATTTAGCTACAATAAAGCAGGTCAGAAACTGGAAGCAGTTAATTCCATAAATTATCTGGGAGTACGCATTAGGAGTGATTTAAAATGGAATGATCATATGAAGTTGATCGTCGGTAAAGCAGATGCCAGACTGAGATTCATTGGAAGGATCCTAAGGAAATGGAGTCCGAAAACAAAGGAAGTAAGTTACAGTACACTTGTTCGCCCACTGCTTGAATACTGCTCACCAGTGTGGGATCCGTACGAGATAGAGTTGATAGAAGAGATAGAGAAGATCCAACGGAGAGCAGCGCGCTTCGTTACAGGATCATTTAGTAATCGCGAAAGCGTTACGGAGATAATAGATAAACTCCAGTGGAAGAATGTGCCAGAGAGACGCTCAGTAGCTCGGTACGGGCTTTTGTTAAAGTTTCGAGAACATACCTTCACCGAGGAGTCAAGCAGTATATTGCTCCCTCCTACGTATATCTCGCGAAGAGACCATGAGGATAAAATCAGAGAGATTACAGCCCACACAGAGGCATACCGACAGTCCTTATTTCCACGAACAATACGAGACTGGAATAGATGGGAGAACCGATAGAGGTACTCAAGGTACCCTCCGCCACACATCGTCAGGTGGCTTACGGAGTATGGATGTAGATGTAGAACATAACATAACAATGGTAATGTACCTATCCCTAGATGCAGTTCACCTTAAACCGTAAAATCCTAGAAAATTACTACAGCACTGAGAGATGGCCAAAATTTATTTTTTTAGTTAACTCCATGTGCTTTGCAAGATATGGTGTATCACAGCAAGCCATGTGTCACACAAGTGGCTCCATCTGACCCCATACAGATTACTTCTGCCAGTGCAGCAGTGCATGCGGTACGCCAGATCTCGGTTGAGGCTGCTCGTTCGGGTGCGCGCTGGTACCACATCACGTTTCCGATGAATGGAGCCATCCGCAGCCGCGCCAGAGACAGGCGCCGCCGCAGACGGTGGGAAAGCCCCACGGGTGAACGCGGCTAAACGGCTCTCCCACTCGGCGACACATTGTTCGCCCCGAGGATTCGCCCATAAAATATGCATAGCGGCGCGATTAAGCGTTATCACAATGGAAGCGTTATGCAAATGCGTCGCGGAACTCTACAGAGGCTGCCGTTAACGCTGTCTCACGAGAAGGCGAGAGACGGTCTCACGACTGGACCTTTCCTCGTTGCGTTTTGTATGCAGCGAACGTCATACTGAATGTGCAGCGGTACCGTAGCTGCAGGGCAAACCTCATTTTATCTTTAAATGCCAATAAAGCAGCGGTAGGCGACGGGCTTGTATTCGGACGGAGCCCCGTCCGGCCATCCGTCTTCAGTGCAGGATTTATATGATTAGCCTAACGCGATTAAGGCGAATTCGGAAACTGTTCGTTCCAAAGGGCATGGTTAATTTAACTCCCAGCCTCGGTTTACGCCCCGCCTCTAAAGACTCGTCGTCGACTGTGAGCTAAACTTTAATCTTCATTCTCTCTTTGTTTTCCAGTTCCCAACACATTAAACCATGTCGCCATGCCGGAAGCGTAAATGTTTCATCTAGATTTGTTTATGCACACTGTTTCTTAACTACCTATTTACCGTTTTTTCATATATTCTGGAGACTCATAGCCTTTTACTCAAATATCTGTCGATCCTTGACTCTCTAGAGCTTCACACGGGAAGCGAAATTACAATCAAGACTGGTTGAAAGCGTATAGGCGTAGCATACCACGCCTTTTTTTCTCTTTTTTTTCAGCATTCAATCGGTCGCGAAATTAAAACCACAGTGAAAATCCAAAGTAGCTTCGCGCAGTTCTGTTGCGCCGTATGCCCATCCATCGCATCATGCCACTCTTTCCATTCTGAGCGCGTAGTAAGAACGTAAAAATGCTTCCCACCACGTGCGAAGTTCTTGCAGAGGAGTTCCGGCTGATTTCACGCAGTCCACATAACGAAACTGTCATGCATTTCCTTCTTCATGACAACGTTTGATGGTAGGTGCAACAACAGTGTTCCTGCGGGGTTTCCGATGGGAAGTGTTTGACAGCCCAGGATGCAGCCCGGACTTAACTCTCTCTGATTTTCATCTCTTCGCTCATCTGAACCGTGATATGCAGACCACCGTAGGGAATTGGCAGAAAGCACAGGCGGCTGCTTCCTATGACAAGGGTGTTGGAAAGTAGGTACCACGCTAAGACAAATGTCTAAGTCGGAGCGGAGGCTATATAGAGAAGTAGCTGGAAGGACTAGCTAAATGTTGCAGTGATTTTCACTGTGGGTTGCATTTCTTGACCGATTGGAGGTTAAAAAAAAAAGTACTTCTCCACATTTCCTCTGATGGAAAGTTCATGACATCTCGCTATTGCAAAAGAAGTTTGTTAAGTAATTGCCCAAACAAAGGGCAAAACAACTCACGAAAATCGTCTGGGACAGCTGGATGAAAAAAGTAAGTAAGTAGAAAGAGGCTTTGATTGCAAAATAAGACAAAAATTAATTTCTATTATGTCAGTGTACCTGCCCACAAATGTGCTTTGGCAATGGGAAAAATGAAGTACGCGAGCTACATATTTTTGAAACATCCACACTGATCACCAAATCTCGGAAACCTCCGATTTTCATCTGTTAGTAGGATTTCTGGCTGTACGGGCCTTTGTGGATATAGGAAATGTTCGACTACTGCCCTGGCCAGCACATTCTCCAGATCTCGCAGCAACTGAAAACGTCTGGTCAATGGTAGCCGAACAACTGGCTCGTCGCAATACGCCAGTCACTACTCTTGATGAACTGTGGTATCGTGTTGAAGCTGCATGGGCAGCTATACCTGTACACGCCATCCAAGATGTGTTTGAGTCAATGCCCAGGCGTGTCAAGGCCGTTATAACGGCCAGAGGTGGTTGTTCTGGGTACTGATTTCTCAGGATCTATGCACCCAAATTGCGTGAAAATGTTATGACATGTCAGTTCAAGTATAATATATTTGTCCAATGAATTCCCCTTTTTTCATCTGCAATTCTTCTTAGTGTAGCAATTTTAATGGCCAGTGGCGTATTTTAGGGAGAAATTAAAAAAAGAATGTAATTAAACTGTTACAGGAGGGGAGGGGGCGATGGGAAACAGTAACAAACTGTCGTCCCCCACTGCCAGAACTGAAACCTGAACTCGCCCTCTTCGGGAGATGTGGTACTCGCTGTGACTTTTAGCCGCAGTTTTTCTCGCGCGTGGCAGTGTTTCCAAGGAGGGATTCCCAGTTTACCCGGCTCTTCATCCAGAAGTTGAGTGTAGGCTACGATGTAGCGCGGAGCAGTTGGCAGCCATTGCGAGCAGCTCTGGCGCTATCTCCCGATCTGCGGACCCGCCTCTCTGTCACAGCAGTCGCGGCCTCTCGCTGGTGACGACAAGGACGCGACAGCCACAAGTAATCCGTATTGGAAAGGGGGGGGGGGGGGTAGGGGAATGGGAGGAGGGGCGGCAGGCAAGGCCGCGGAAACAGTCAGCGCGCCAGCAAGTACCAGGCGTGCACCCGCGAGCAGCTCTGGACGCTTACCTTTTGTTCCTGCACAATGCGCACGCGCGCATAAAGCAATCGGCCGGACAGACTAAGTGGTAGAGACCCGACCCGAAAAGCACCTGCTCGGCGCCTTTAATTCGCCCACCGAGAGATACGGTCCAGCCCGAATGGCCCTCGCCGTTCCTACCTCTCGTGACAAACGATTTGCGCCACTGTTTATGTACCTCACGGCCTCGGTAGCTTTTGTCTTTAATTAGCCTGAGGGAGTAAACATACAAGGCGCCACGGCTGCTTGAGGGCGACCTTGTGTAGTTGTTGTCAAGATGAAGTACTGCTGCAAACTATATCTCTCTGTCCGCCTCCACTGATTACTAATGGCACCGACTGCGCCTGTATGGCTAGTTGAAATTAATGCATAAAACACGGTTACGTGATTAGTGTTATTCAAGTTCCTACGAAAGAGTAACTGCGTACCCTAAGCGGAATAGAAATGCCCTGAATCATACGACGCTACGGTCGCAGGTTCGAATCCTGCCTCCGGCATGGATGTGTGTGATGTCCTTAGGTTACTTAGGTCTAATTAGTTCTAAGTTCTAGGCGACTGATGACCTCAGAAGTTAAGTCGCATAGTGCTCAGAGCCATTTGAACCAGCCAATCAAACGACGTCGCGTCGGTCCGATCCTACGTGCAGGATTGGGCAACAATATTGTAACTATGGAGCGATTGCAGAGCTGCAGAATAGGTGGAGACAGCAACATGCCTTCTATTATTTGGAATGGCCATGAAAAGAACTGATTCCCGATAAAAACTGGATATACAGGGCGGTCCATTGATAGCGACCAGGCCAAATATCTCATGAAGTAAACATCAAATGAAAAAACTACATAGAATGATACTCGTCTAGCTTGAAGGGGAAAACCAGATGGCGCTATGGCAGGCGCGCTAGATGGCGCTGCCATAGGTCAAACGGATATCAACTGCCTTTTTTTCAAAATAGCAACCCCCATTTCTTATTACATATTCGTGTAGTACATAAAGAAATATAAATGTTTTACTTGGACCATTTTTTTCGCTTTGTGATAGATGGCGCTGTAATAGTCACAAAAGTTTAAGCACGTGGTATCACGTAACATTCCGCCAGTGCGGACGGTATTTGCTTCGTGATACATTACCCGTGTTAAAATGGATCCACTTCGCCTCCTTAATGCAACCCACGTATATTCTATACGATTAAGAGCCGGGGAAATCGCTGGCCAGTTCATGCTACGGATACCGTCGTCTTCAAGAAATTCATCCACCGGAGCAGGTCGATGTGAAAGGGCATTATCATCCATAAAGAAGAAGTATGGACCAACTGCGCCTCTGAAAAGTTGAACATGTGGTAGCAATACCTCGTCTCTGTACCTCTGAGCGTTTACAGTATTCTCCCGATCACCAACGAAGATGTGCACTCCTATATGGTTATTCAGCATGATACCTCCCCATACCATAACACCGCCAAAACGTCTCTTTCCACAATATTCCAGGGGTCCTATCGGCTACTAGGTCCGCTTCAGACTAATGTGCGACGAGAATAATTTTGCAACCTGAAGCGGGATTCAGCTGTAAAAAGCACATTCCTCCATTCAGTCTTGGTCCAGTTTTGATGTCGCCGGCTCCACAATATACTAGCCCGTCTCTATGCTGGAATGAGCTGGATGCACACGTCTGGGAAACAGTCCTAGTGTCCTGAACCACCGATACACAATTTTTCGGGAAACAGCAACTCCTGAGGCAGCTGCAAGCTCTGCAGCTATTTGTCTCGCAGGTGTACTTCGGTCTCATCGTGCAGTTATGACGATATATCGGTCCTTCTGTGAGGTGATTATTCTTGGCTGACCTCTTACTGGCCTACGACGATCGTCTCCTCTGTTTCGAAACCTTCGAGAAAACCTGGATAAGACACTTAGTTCAAAAAATGGTTCAAATGGCTCTGAACACTATGGGACTTAACTTCTGAGGTCATCAGTCGCCTAGAACTTAGAAAAACTTAAACGTAACTAACCTAAGGACATCACACACATCCATGCCCGAGTCAGGATTCGAACCTGATACCGTAGCAGTCGCACGGTTCCAGACTGTAGCGCCTAGAACCACTCGGCCCTCCGGCCGGCTGACACTTGGTGGCACATCCAAGGGTGGTGAGACTTCGGCCTTTGTCTGGCCTACTTCCATTCTGCCGAGCATTCTGTCCTGCGAAACTGTGTCCAAATTGTGTCTTTGTGGCATTACGTTGTCTACTTCACCAAAAGACTACACTTTGCTCAATAATAACAAATGAATAAGCCTGAGACGTGAGTGGTCTCAGGCACTCTTTGTGTTTACCTATCAGTTACACCGCTAGACACAGAAGTGAGTACTCCTTTTCTACACGGAGCGAACAAGAAGAGTTCGTAGATAACTATTTGCCTTGATGTTGAATGACTTCTCATGTTTCTCTTTTCATTTTCACCTTTTCGTGATCAAGTTTAACTTTTGGACACTAGCGTATATCTGCGAACACTGAACTAGCAATGTCTCAATATCACACAATCAAATTTGTGGTAACGAATCAAACTGTGCGTGTGGCTACAACCCTGTACAATCAAGCGCCTGTTATCTATTCAGCAAAGCATTAGTAAAACTTACTGATCGAGGTGGTATAGTGCTAAGCCACTGGACTCTAATTTGAGAGAATGCCACTTCGAATACCTATCCAGCTGTCCAGCTTTATTTTTTCTGCGGTTTCCCTTCACAGCTTATTCGAAATTGTTTCTTTGAAAACGCCACGAACAATTTATATTGGTACTTCACAAGAGTGGTAAGTTTGATCAACACTCGTGTGTTACCGAAATGCTCCGTGACCTCAAATAGGAATCGCGGGAGGGAAGAAGAACTTCGCCACACACCACTGAGTAAGGTAAGGGCACCGACATTTGCAATAGACCGCAGAACTATTCTACTGGCACCATCACACTTGTCGTGTAAGAATCGCGAAGACAAGATAAGAGAAATCCGGGCTCATACAAAATCATATTTATATAAAAGACGAAAATGCGCTCGTCGCTGGGTGCTTGGGTTTGCTTTAGGAGGAGACCGAGTGGATGCTAAACTCATAAAACATACGCACGTGCAAAAAAAAAAAAAAAAAAAAAAAATCACCTTGAACGACTAGAGATAGGTCATTCATATTCATCAGGCATGTACATTAGTATGTTCTGCAGAAATGATTAGCATTTAAGTCACCTCGGTTCAGAATGTGTCCTGTTGCCTCCTAGGCACAGGATCCACCGTGGGCCCTGATAACTTGTTCCATGCGTGATGGCAAGGAAGTGTGTAAGGCGAGAATGGCATCTTGTGCTACAGCCATCCATGCTGCGTTCACCTGGCTGCAGAGGTCATCTATGGTGGTTCTAATTGGGTCACAGCGCTGCACCCGTCGTTTCACCATATCCGACACATCTTCGATTGACGACAAGTCCGGTGAGCTGGAAGTCCACGGTAAAAGGCTGACAGCCTGTGACACCAAGAAGACATGGGTTCATGCAGCAACAGGTGGTTGTGCATTGTCTTGTTGAAAAATGGTGTCTGAGGTGTGCAGAAAGGATATGGCTACGGGTCGCTGGATGTCATTCACGTGTAGGTCACACTGGTCACAGTGCCCTGGACAGGCAACAACTGTGATTTTTGGTTGTACCCAATAGCACCCAACATCATAAGGCCTTGAGCTGGCGCTGTAGGTCTTGTGCGACTGCAGTCACTGTGATGTCGCTCCCCCTGTCTGCGGCGAACCAAAATGCGGCCACCATTTTCAAACAAATAGATCCTGGATTCGTCCTAAAGCAATATCTGATGCCATTCCTGTCCCCAGTGACGACGTTCAGTACGCCATTGCCATCCAGGATGTTTCTGCACATTCATCGAGCTTAGGTGGACAAGGGGAGGACGTGCATAAAACCCATGCCGTAAAAAAAGAAAAAGCCACGGATTGTCACCCCTGATGGTTTACGATGTGTTACACTGTTGCGCCAGAGCCGAAGAGGAGGCAGATCTGTCCTGCAATGCCATTCGGATGAGGTGTCAGTCTTCTCCGGGGCTGGTCTGGGTGGCGTGACCCGACCCATCTCATCGTGTTCTACGGCCTTCCGCAAACCAATCTACACACAGCCGTTGCACTGTGAAAACACTTTGTTCCACACGAGCAGAAATTTCCCGTATGGATGCATCACATTCTTCATGCCAATAATGCGTCCCCTTTCAATCTCATTGATTTGACAGTGCGGTTCGCGCATGCTCCTGCGAAGCATCCTGCACGTCTGCTCAAGTCACGCTGATCTATTACCTTCAGTTTATAGCGACAACGAGAGCCGTAGGCACATTTTATCGGTATGTGGTGTTGCGCCGCGATGTCGATGTTGACTTTGAAGCCGCTGGTCGATATTGTTCAAATGCTAATCATTTCTTCGGAACATACTAATGACACGTCCTGTGAATATGAACATCCTATCTCTAGTCGTTCAAAGTATTCTGTTTTTATGTACATGAGTGAATTAGTTCCCCGTGTCACAACACCGATAATGAATGGCTCTGAGCTCTGAGCACTATGGGACTTTAACTTCTGAGGTCATCAGTCCCCTAGAACTTAGAACTACTTAAACCTAACTAACCTAAGGATATCACACAGATCCATGCCCGAGGCAGGATTCGAACCTGCGACCGTAGCGACCGCGCGGTTCCAGACTGAAGCTCCTAGAACCGCACGGCCCCGCCGGCCGGCGCCGTTGATCAGGATAAAACTATGTCAATATGAGTGATTTAGGTATGTCATCATTTTGAGGACAACAAAACAGTGTGGTAAGAACTCAGAATTGCCAGACTGCAATACCTGGTTCTAGATCTTAAGCTTTCGTTGCTGCACGCGCTCATAAAGCTTTCTGGCGAACAGCATAAGTGGCGGAGGCACTACCGGAAAAACATCTGGTCCGCTTGTATAACTCGTCCACCGCGAGACATTCAACCTAATATGTTCTCTACGCCCTATATCCTGCGACAAACGATTTGCGCCACTGTTTATCTATCTGACGGCCTCAGTAGCTGTGTCAGTAATTATTCCGAGGGGCTAAATACACACGGAGCACGATAACGGGCGGGCAGCCTTACGTAGTTGAAGTAGAGGTGAAGTATTCCCGGAAACCGGTCGTGTAACAATTTGTCAGCACTCGTGCTTCTTTCCATAAGCTTGCATGCGCTGTAACTACACGAGAGAATCGTCACTCGGGCCTGGGGCTACAGCGCGGAATGCTAAACTTAACACATTAGCCACAAGTGAATCGACATCACAGTTCGTGGCGCGCAGGTATGCAGCGAAATACGCTCTGGCAGCCACGGCACTATTCAGTAGCAGCTTAGGCCAAATGGGGGTGTTTGTATCCATCTACGCGTCCCTTTCAACGTACAACATGACATCCGAGGTATTACGCAGACTGTCTGAACTCGCTACCTTCAACATGGTTCTGCATGCTGTATAGAACAGAAATCAATCCTAGAGGCCGATTCACACTAGACACCAGCTACAGGGTGTTTCAAAAATGACCGGTATAGTTGAAACGGCAATAAAAACTAAACGAGCAGCGATAGAAATACACCGTTTGTTGCAATATGCTCGGGACAACAGTACATTTTCAGGCGGACAAACTTTCGAAATTACAGTAGTTATAATTTTCAACAACAGATGGCGCTGCAAGTCATGTGAAAGATATAGAAGACAACACAGTCTGTGGGTGCGCCATTCTGTACGTCGTCTTTCTGCTGTAAGCGTGTGCTGTTCACAACGTGCAAGTGTGCTGTGGACAACATGGTTTATTCCTTAGAACAGAGGATTTTTCTGGTGTTGGAATTCCACCACCTAGAGCACAGTGTTGTTCCAACAAGACGAAGTTTTCAACGGAGGTTTAATGTAACCAAGGACCGAAAAGCGATACAATAAAGGATCTGTTTGAAAAATTTCAACGGACTGGGAACGTGACGGATGAACGTGCTGGAAAGGTAGGGCGACCGCGTACGGCAACCACAGAGGGCAACGCGCAGCTAGTGCAGCAGGTGATCCAACAGCGGCCTCGGGTTTCCGTTCGCCGTGTTGTAGCTGCGGTCCAAATGACGCCAACGTCCACGTATCGTCTCATGCGCCAGAGTTTACACCTCTATCCATACAAAATTCAAACGCGGCAACCCCTCAGCGCCGCTACCATTGCTGCACGAGAGACATTCGCTAACGATATAGTGCACAGGAGCTGACGAAGCTTATTTTTACTTGGACGGCTTCGTCAATAAACAGAACTGGCGCATATGGGGAACCGAAAAGCCCCATGTTGCAGTCCCATCGTCCCTGCATCCTCAAAAAATACTGGTCTGGGCCGCCATTTCTTCCAAAGAAATCATTGGCCCATTTTTCAGATCCGAAACGATTACTGCATCACGCTATCTGGACATTCTTCGTGAATTTGTGGCGGTACAAACGGCCTTAGACGACACTGCGAGCACCTCGTGGTTTATGCAAGATGGTGCCCGGCCACATCGCACGGCCGACGTCTTTAATTTCCTGAATGAATATTTCGATGATCGTGTGATTGCTTTGGGCTATCCGAAACATACAGGAGGCGGCGTGGATTGGCCTCCCTATTCGCCAGACATGAACCCCTGTGACTTCTTTCTGTGGGGACACTTGAAAGACCAGGTGTACCGCCAGAATCCAGAAACAATTGAACAGCTGAAGCAGTACATCTTATCTGCATGTCAAGCCATTCCGCCAGACACGTTGTCAAAGGTTTCGGGTAATTTCATTCAGAGACTACGCCATATTATTGCTACGCATGGTGGATATGTGGAAAATATCGTACTATAGAGTTTCCCAGACCGCAGCGCCATCTGTTGTTGACAATTGTAACTACTGCAATTTCGAAAGTTTGTCTGCCTGAAAATGTACTGTTGTCCCAAGCATATTGCAACAAACGGTGTATTTCTATCGCTGCTCGTTTAGTTTGTATTGCCGTTTCAAATATACCGGTCATTTTTGAAACACCCTGTACCATGCGTGTCAGAAACGTGGAAGTTTGCCAAGAAAGTCATGCTACTGCTCTTCCCAATAAGAACTGTCGTTTCCGGCCGCGAAAGGTGCGGGAATCAGTGTCCCGAGGAAAAGCAGTGGTTTCATTGACACCCTAAAAGCCACCCTCTGAAGCATTGAAGCATTTTCGTGTTGATTCTGAGCGGCAGTATGCCTGAAATCTCACCCTCAGTCACCCATGAGAAAAGCACCAGAGTTCAACGCAGCGTGTAGCCGTTCTGACCTACATCGCAGTGGCGTCAAGGGGAGGGATGAAATGAGGCTAAGAGGGAGTGTGACGACCTTCCCACCACATGAAGCGTCGCCGGTGGCGTTGGGCAGAACTGTGGTGCAATTTGGTGACAATGTGAACCGTTAACCACCTCACACTTTAGATAAACTTCTGAGATGTTGCCCTTTTTTACTCGTGTATCGAAAGCTTGCTGTTTGAAAGGTCGTAAAACCCTATGGTGACGTCGCAGGGCGCCATGATTGTGCACCGTTACAGAGGACCGTTGTACTTCTACATCTACATACATATTCCGGAATCCACCATACGGCGCGTGGCGGAGGGTACCTCGTACCACAACTAGCATCTTCTCTCCCTGTTCCACTCCCAAACAGAATGAGGGAAAAATGACTGCCTATATGCCTCTGTACCAGCCCTAATCTCTCTTATTTTATCTTTGTGGTCTTTCCGCGAAATATAAGTTGGCGGCAGTAGAATTGTATTGCAGTCCGCCTCGAATGCTGGTTCCCTAAATTTCCTCAGTAGCGATTCACGAAAAGAACTCCTCCTTTCCTCCAGAGACTCCAACCCGAGTTCCTGAAGCATTACCGTAACACTCGCGTGATGGTCAAACCTACCAGTAACAAATCTAGCAGCCCGCCTCTTAATTGCCTCTATGTCCTCCCTCAATCCGACATGATAGGGCTCCCAAACGCTCGAGCAGTACTCAAGAACAGGTCGTATTAGTGCTTTATAAGCGGTCTCCTTTACAGATGAACCACATCTTTCCAAAATTCTACCAATGAACCGAAGACGACTATCCGCCTTCCCCACAACTGCCATTACATGCTTGTCCCACTTCATATCGCTCTGCAATGATACGCCCAAATATTTAATCGATTTGACTGTGTCAAGCGCTGCACTACTAATGGAGTATTCAAACCTTACGGGATTCTTTTTCCTATTCATCTGCATTAATGTACATTTATCTATATTTATTCTCCTACAGTCACTCAACGACGACACCTACCCGTACGCCGCAGCATCATCAGCAAACAGCCGCACATTGCTATCCACCCTATCCAAGGCACCTTTGAGTTAATTTCAGACTACTGCGTCGCAACGAAAGACAATTACGACACTTCTAACAAGCGATCCTTAAATTCTGCTGTGCAGTGTATAACCACCCTGTACAACTGAGGCAGGTCTTTTGAATGGATAGAATCGATTATTTGTAGTTAAACGTTTCTATTTAGTTAGATTTAATGAATTTTTTTTCATCAGTGTTCTAACTAGTTTGATATGGGTGATCGCAACTTCCTCTCCTGTATCAAGCTCTTCATCTCAGACGGAGAGGTCCCAAGGGGTGCCGTCGACTTTTTGAAACTGTCTATACAGTGATGTAGGTTATGATCCCACGTATCACACACTGCAGCCATTCACCCTGGACGGCCCTCGTTTACGAGTAATTGACGAAAAAAAATTGGAATTTTGGGTGACATTCAAAAGCATTAAAAAAAAGTCGCGTGACATAACGAATAAGATAACAGCCTCACATGCAGGAGGTCGTCGGTTCGAATATTGTCAAGAGATCTAAAATATTATCCTTAATTCTTCGCCGAAATTATTTCGATCATTATTTTTATTCAATTAATTGGTTTAAATTTAATTTTTTATCTCTATTCCTTTGTCACATCATTTTAATCACCGTGAAGAATATTATAATTCCAATCCCAAAGAAAGCAGATGTTGACAGATGTGAAAATAACCGAACTACAAGTTTAATAAGTCACAGCTGCAAAATACTGATGCGAATTCTTTACAGACGAATAGAAAAGCTGGTAGAAGCCGACATCGGGGAAGGTCAGTTTGGATTCCGTAGAAATATTGGAACACGTGAGGCAATACTGACCCTACGAATTATCTTACAAGCTAGATTAAGAAAAGGCAAGCCTACGTTTCTAGCATTTGTAGACTTAGGGAAAGCTTTTGACAATGTTGACTGGAATACTCTCTTTCAAATTCTGAAGGTGGCAGGGGTAAAATACAGGGAGCGAAGGGCTATTTACTATTTGTACAGAAACCAGATGGCAGTTATAAGAGTCGAGGGGTATGAAAGGGAAGCAGTGGTTGGGAAGGGAGTGAGGCAGGGTTGTAGACTCTCCCCGATGTTATTCAATCTGTATATTGAGCAAGCAGTAAAGGAAACAAAAGAAAATTCGGAGTTGGTATTAAAATCCACGGAGAAGAAACAAAAACTTTGAGGTTCGCCGATGACATTGTAAGTCTGTCAGAGACAGCAAAGGACTTGGAAGAGCAGTTGAACGAAATGGACAGTCTCTTGAAAGGAGAATAGAAGGTGAACATCAACAAAAGCAAAACGAGGATAATGGAATGTGGTCGAGTTAATCCTGGTGATGCTGAGGGAATCAGATTAGGAAATGAGACTGTTAAACAAGTAAAGGAGTTTTGCTATTTGGGAAGCAAAATAACTGATGATGGTCGAAGTAGAGAGGATATAAAATGTAGACTGGCAATGGCAAGGAAAGTTTCTGAAGAAGAGAAATTTGTTAACATCGAGTATAGATTTAAGTGTCAGGAAGTCATTTCTGAAAGTATTTGTATGGAGTGTATCCACGTATGGAAGTGAAACATGGACTATAACTAGTTTGGACAAGAAGAGAATAGAAGCTTTCGAAATGTGGAGCTACAGAAGAATGCTCAAGATCAGATGGGTGCATCACATGACTAATGAGGAGGTATTAAATAGAACTGGGGAGAAGATAAATTTGTGGCACAACTTGACTAGAAGAAGTGATCGATTGGTAGGACATGTTCTGAGGCATCAGGGGATTACCAAGGCAGCGTGGAGGGTAAAATTCGTAGAGCGAGACCAGGAGATGAATACACTAAGCAGATTCAGAAGGATGTAGGCTGCAGTACGGACCGGGAGATGAAGCAGCTTGCACAGGATGGAGTAGCATGGAGAACTTCATCAAACCAGTCTCAGGATTGAAGACCACAACAACAACAACACGAACATTTTCATTTATTTCATTTTTTTCTTTACATCATTCTTTTTCTAATCGGAGTTTTTGTGAATAATGACTTAACTTATTTCATCTATCACAATATTCAAGTATTTGAAAATTTCGATCTATCAGTTAAAAAACAAAAGAGGAAAATTTAAATTAAAGACGAGTTTATAAGTAAAACAAAATTCATTCAAAAATGGAAATAACTGAAATGAACCCAATAATGTGGACGAAAAAGCAGGGTGGTAAAACAAAAGAAATTAAATCGAAATCTATACATAAAATTAATTAAAACCACACGAACAAAGATTCCTGGTGGAAAAAGTGATAGGTAGAAAAAAGAGAGTAAATGAAGAAGTCGATATTATGATTAAAATTATGTGGCAAAGGAATGGAAATAAAAAATTACATTTACATCAGTTAATTGAATAAAAATGATGATCAGAATCATTTCAATAAAGATTTAAAAATAAAAATAATTTTACTGCAACTTACGAACTTCGAACCCATAACCTCCTGCACGCAAAGATTTTTTTGTTAGTTCGTTATTGTTCGTTGAATTTGGTTGTAGCGGACGTCACATGATATCCATTGAAGTTTGTTGTTCATACCTTCACTCAGTTTTTTTTCATTACGGAGACCAGCCAGCTCTCTTTTTTTATCTCATTTTGTTCTATATTGTTCGTCGATTTTGTTCGTGGCGGGCGTCCGATGACACCCGTTCTGGTTGTTCGTTGATCCGTTCTCTCAGTTTTTTATTACAGAGGGTAGCTAAGCCTTCTGACCGAACACGCTGAGCTACCGTGCCGACAACTGGAGGACATTCATTATACCATGCAACCCAACTACGTAATGCAACGTCTTTAACGCTGCTGAGTGTCACATAAAATCTCGAATTATTTTTTCGTCGATAACTCGCAAACGAAGGACCACCAGGGAGAACGGCTGCAGTGTGTGATACTGGGATCTTAACCTACATTACCGTATAAATAGTTTCAAGAAGTCGATCACCCCGCTGGGGACCCCTCCTCGTCAGTGTAGCAGTTGCACCTAACATCCTCGCAGCTCGAACCGATGACCGCTCACTTGGCAGACCGCGCAGCGTCGTTCGGGCGCAACCAATGCTCTCGTTAGAATGCTGCCCACGCGCGCAGCTGCCACACAATTTAACAGCCAATGGCCAGCGCGCATCTCAGACACAAACAAACAACACCGACAGTGGACGAGGCTGCTCGTTTAGCGCTTCGGTCGGTCTTGGAACATACGGGGTGTCTCACGTAAGACGCAAGTGCTGTTCCCTATGTCCCCTGAGAACCAGTACCACTTTATATAAGGCCGTTTCACATGAGCGACTTCTTGTCTCGTGGTATGTCTTACTGCAGCATCCCTGTTGTATTGCTCCTGTACCCAATCTCGTCCGCCACAAGCGCTGGTTTCCGTTTGCGACCTGGCACCCTTTCTCTTTACATCTACATAGGCTAAATACTTCACAAACCTCCATATCTACAACTACATCCATACTCCGCAAGCCACCTGACGGTGTGTGGCGGAGGGTACCTTGAGTACCTCTATCGGTTCTCCCTTCTATTCCAGTCTCCTATTATTCGTGGAAAGAAGGATTGTCGGTATGCCTCTGAGTGGGCTCTAATCTCTCTGATTTTATCCTCATGGTCTCTTCGCGAGATATACGTAGGAGGGAGCAATATACTGCTTGATTCTTCGGTGAAGGTATGTTCTGGAAGCTTCAACAAAAGCCCGTACCGAGCTACTGAGCGTCTCTCTTGCAGATTCTTCCACTGGAGTTTATCTATCATCTCCGTAACGCTTTCGCTATTACTAAATGATCCTGTAACGAAGCGCGCTGCTCTCCGTTGGATCATCTCTATCTACTCTATCAACCCTATCTGGTACGGATCCCACACCAGTGAGCAGTATTCAAGCAGTGGGCGAACAAGTGTACTGTAACCTACTTCCTTTGTTCTCGGACTCCATTTCCTTAGCATTCTTCCAATGAATCTCAGTCTGGCATCTGCTTTACCGACGATCAACTTTATATGATCGTTCCATTTTAAATCACTCCTAATGCGTACTCCCAGGTAATTTATGAAATTAACTGCTTCCAGTTGCTGACCTGCTTTATTGTAGCTAAATGATAAAGGATCTTTCTTTCTGTGTATTCGCAGCACATTACAGTTGTCTACATTAAGATTCAATTGCCATTCCCTGCACCATGCGTCAATTCGTTGCAGATCCTCCTGCATTTCAGTACAATTTTCCATTGTTACAACCCCTCGATATACCACAGCATCATCCGCAAAAATCCTTAGTGAACTTCCGATGTCATCCACAAGGTCATTTATGTATATTGTGAATAGCAACGGTCCTACGACACTCCCCTGCGGCACACCTGAAATCACTCTTACTTCGGAAGACTTCTCTTCATTGAGAATGACATGCTGCGTTCTGTTATCTAGGAACTCTTCAATCCAGTCACACAATTGGTCTGATACTCCATATGCTCTTACTTTGCTCATTAAACGACTGTGGGGAACTGTATCGAACGCCTTGCGGAAGTCAAGAAACACGGCATCTACCTGGAAACCCGTGTCTATGGCCCTCTGAGTCTCGTGGACGAATAGCGCGAGCTGGGTTTCACACGATCGTCTTTTTCCAGAAAAGTCATTATACTCGAACATAATACGTGTTCCAAAATTCTACAACTGATGGACGTTATACAGTGCGTGGCGGAACGTACCATGTACCACTGCTAATCACCCTCGTTACTAATATTCATTATTAACAACAGTCTTGATCACGATTTGTTTATCAAGGTGACCGGTTTTGACCACTACTGTGGTTATCTTCAGACCATTGAGTAGGAACCTCTTTCTGTTGGAGATTCTCCAACCTCGATAAATAAATCGTGATCAAGACTGTTTTTAATAGTGAATATTTGTAAGACATTTATCACTGCCTTTCCCGTAATGTATTCAAAAGTAACCCTCGTTACTGTTTCACTCGCAAATGGAGCGAGGATAAAGCGTCTGCCTACATGCTTCCGAAGCCTGATTTCTTTTATATTGTCTTCGCAGTCCTTAGACGAGGTGGTTGGTTGTCTGACTGATTTTAGGTGAGGGGACTAAACAGCGAGTTCATCATTCTCATCGGTCTGGGGAAGGAAGTCGACCGTGTCCTTAAAAAGGAACCATCTTGGCATTTGACTGAAGCGATTTAGGGAAATCACCGAAAACCTAGATCAGGATGGCCGGATGCAGGTTTGAACGGCTGTCCTCCCGAATGCGAGTCCAGTGCGCTAACCACTGCGCCATCTCTCTATGTAGGCGAGATGTACGTTGCAAGCAGCAGTATCTGATACGTATCAGTCAATAGCTGGACTAGCGCGTCTCATGTATCATTCGTAATTCATATAATTCATTTAAAGTCATTGCCATTTGAATTCTATTCCCGACAATTAATAAAATAAAAACACTTGTAAACTAGCTGCCTGTATTAAGCTGTCGACCGTTATATTAATTTCTTGTCTTTCCTAGTGGCTGTTTTGTATGCGATATTTCCTGTAGTTTAGCTGGGTCCATGATGAGCCAGCATTGGGAGAGAGGCCAGGCAGAGACTTGGTGTCCTGTGTAGTTTCGGCATGGCTTTCAGAGGAGAAAGAGCAAGGTATTCCGGTTCGAGCTGCCGGAGATGGCGATCATGTGTGCTTAACTTGTGCTTGCTTGTGTTAATGAATTTTTGTGTGTCCTTTTCTAATGAAGGCTTTGGCTGAAAGCTAAGGTGTTTTCTTTGTGCCTTTCTGCTACTCAACATGTCATGTTTAGAGCGAGTAGCAACCTAGCATTTCCTTATATTGTTGACATTCCAACCTGGAGTTTCCATTTTTACGTTACAAATTACATAGTAGACACATGGAAGAATATTTTTTTTTTATTTTCCTATTGTCATTCTCCAGTCCTAGGAGGGGAGCCATTTACCAGACAAGCTGATAGTGAGGCAAACGGGGATCTCAGTTGGGGATAAATAATTACTTTTATTAAATTAGAGCATTTCGTAAAAGTGATTGTGAGAAAGCATGTACACTTTGTGTCATGGTAAATTGATAAAACAAATAATCCACGTAGCGTATTATTAACGTCTTAGAGTTAAGCCCTCCTGCAATTAATTACCTTTTAGCTAAGTTTCCTGTCATCGAACTGTGAATGCACTGTTAACGGTTGGCTGTCATTCTTTTCGATTACGCAAGACAGTTTGAGTGATCGGCGTCAGAGATGCAGCTTCAATTCTTATTCTTCTCCTCTTCTGTAAAAGGCTGATGACTGCAGTTCTTATCTTGGCGAATAGGTCATCAGTCGTCAGTTACCCTACTGGGCATTAAAATTGCTACACGACGAAGATGACGTGCTACAGACGCGAAATTTGACCGACAGAAAGAGGATACTGTGATATGCAAATGATTAGCTTTTCAGAGCATTCGCATAAAGTTGGCGCAGGTGGCGACATCTACAACGTGCTGACATGAGGAAAGTTTCCAACCGATTTCTCATACACAAACAGCAGTTGACCGGAATTGCCTGGTGAAACGTTGTTGTGATGCCTCGTGTAAGGAGGAGAAATGCGTGCCATCACGTTTACGACTTTGATAAAGGTCGGATTGTAGCCTATCACGTTTGCGGTTTATCGTATCGCGACGTTGCTGCTCGCGTTGGTCGAGATCCAATGACTGTTAGCAGAATATGGAATCAGTGGGTTCAGGAGGGTAATACGGAACGCCGTGCTGGATACCAACGACCTCGTATCGCTAGCAGTAGAGATGAAAGGCATCTTATCCGCATGGCTGTAATGGATCGTATAGCCACGTCTCGATCCCTGCGTCAACAGATGGCGATGTTTTGCAAGACAAAAACCATCTGCACGAGCAGTTCGACGACGTTTGCAGCAGTATTGACTATCAGCTCAGAGACCATGGCTGCCGCTACTCTTTATGGTGCATCACAGACAGGAGCGCCGGCGTTGGTGTACTCAACGACGAAGCTGGGTGCACGAATGCCAAAACGTCATTTCTTCGGATGAATCAAGGTTCTGCTTACAGCATCATGATGGGCACATCCGTGTTTGGCGACATCGCGGTGAACGCACATTGGAAGCGTGTATTCGTCATCGACATACTGGCGTATCACCCGGCGTGATGATATGGGGTGCCATTGGTTATACGTCTCGGTCACCTCTTGTTCGTATTGACAGCACTTTGAACAGTGGACGTTACATTTCAGATGTGTTACGACCCGTGGCTCTACCCTTCATTCGATCCCTGCGAAACACTACATTTCAGCAGGATAATGCACGACCGCATGTTGCAGGTCCTGTACGGGCCTTTTTGGATACAGAAAATGTTCGACTCTCACCAACTCAAAACGTCTGGTCAGTAGTTGCCGAGCAACTGGCTCGTCACAATACTCCAGTCTCTACTCTTTATGAACGGTGGTATCGTGTTGAACCTGCTTGGACAGCTGTACCTGTACACGCCATCCAAGCTCTATTTGACTCAATGCCCAGGCGTATCAAGGCCGTTATTGTGGCCAGAGTTGGTTGTTCTGGGTACTGATTTCTCAGGATCTATGCACCCAAATTGCGTGAAAATGTAATCATATGTTAGTTCTAGTATACCATATTTGTCCAATGAATACCACGTTTATCATCTGTATTTCTTCTTGGTGTAGGAATTTTAATGGCCATTGGTGTAAATGGTGGAGCAAACTGGCGATTCCGATGCAGTCCGTGAAACGAATAGTTCTGCGTTCTATAACATGGAGCTTCTGAACTACTTCAGTGAAAACCATACAACAGATTAATGTTGAAAGTCCTTGCAACTTGATAGTGAAATTGACAGTGAAACGGAGCATGCAAGTGACCTATGAACGTACTTCCTCTTGTTACGCTCAAGTTCAGAACGATTTCGACTAGATGAATCACGCAAATCCTGACAATACTTTTTGGCACGTTCCCAGAAAGCCAGTTTCCCTGGACTCTTAGAGGATTAATCTGAATAATGAGTCAAGGTTATAGCAAAACGATGATTAGCAAACAATAACAAGGAGGAGATATTGGAGTCTTTGTTTAATATAATACCTCAACGCAATTATGTCTTACAAGGCATTTTGCACAGAGCATAATCTCGTCGAAATGAAAATATATTTGCAGGAAACAAGAATGTAACACTCCAAATTACGATTTAACTGCTAACTTAGAAAGCAAAAGTTTTGCCGAGAAAATTAATTATATACTTGCGCACCACATTAGATTTTTTTCACTGTCTTGCCTACAAAAGCAGCTAAGCGGATTACGTCGCGAAGTTGCACACTTTTCATTTTTTTTTCTTTTTTTAAGGGGCTACATGTTAGCAGCGGGAAACCCCAGCTGCTGGTGCAGTGCTTATTTTCCAATCAAGCTGATCCTTTTTGCCTTCTGCTGACACATCTTGCTTTCAGTTTCGACGCCCTCTGAAATGTTTATTCACTCCGAAACTCCTAACCTCGTTGCCTCAATTACTAGGCTACAAGGCTGGGCATTTTGTAGTGAAGTGATTTCCCTTCCATATTCCAAGGACAGCGCACGCTCTCGCACTCCCCCATTTACCACTAATTAATTTACTGGGAGCTGGTTATGGCTTAACTTTCTGCTATGACATGCGTGGTCCTAGCTTTTTAAGGTATCACGTTTCGGCGCGGTATAATACTACATCTACCCTTCACGCCATTAATAATAACAGACTCATTACGTGGCGAAATCGTTCCAGTTATAGAAAACATGAACCACTGGGACAGCTTCATAAAGGGCATGAAAGTTCGTAACTGTCACTGTTAAGTCAGCAATTAAGTGAGCCCGTTATGTCCATATGAGCCGACTGATCTAGTTTTTGTTGCTTAGTGGCGCGGTAAGGCATAGAATTGTCTATAGAAGAATGGATAGAATAATGAAAGCGCTTCTCGCGAAACATCAGTTTTGATTCCGGATTAACGCAGGAACATGTGAGACAATTGTGAACCTATGGCTTATTGGCAAACGGGAACACGGCGTTTGCACTATTTGTTGAGTCAGAGAAAGTTTTCGATAATTTTGGCAGGAATACATTCCGAAATTCTGAAGGTAGCAGGACTGCAATACAGAGAGCGAATAGTCCTTTGCAACCTATACAGACACCACATTGCAGCCATAAGGGCCAAAAGACATGAACGAGAAGCATTAGTTGAGAAGGGAGTGAGAAGGATTTTGAGCTTACCCCAGGTGTTAGATTCAGCAAACTGTAAAGAAAACCAAGAAGGAATTTGTAAAGGGAATTGAAGGTCAGGTAGAAGAAATACAAAATTTTGAGCTTTGCCAATAACATTGCGTTTGATACTCTTCAAAGTACATGAAAAATCAGTTGAATGGAATGTATAGTGTCTTAAAAAGAGCTACCAACAAAAGCATAACAGGAATAGTGCAATGTAGCTGAATTACATCAGACGATACTGGGAGAAATTTTGCTATTTGGCCAACAAAATAACTGACAATAGCCGAAGTAGAGAGAATACAAAATAAAGGCTGGCAATATCAATAGAATTGTTTTTGAAAAAGAGAAATTTGTTAATATTAAATATAAATGAAGTGTCAGTAAGTTTCTTCTGAAAGTACTTTCGTCTGGAGTGTAACCTTGTTCCGAAATAAAAGGTGAACGACAAAATGTTTAGATAAGTAGAGAATAGACGCCTTTTAAATGTGCTGCTATGGAAAAACCTCTAAGATTAAATGGATAGATGGTATAACTAACGGACGCGTACTCGATCGAATCGGAGAGACGAGAAATTTGTGGCACAACTTGACTGAAGGAATTGATCGGTTGATGGGATAAGTCCTGAGTGAACAAGTTATCGTTAATTTTGTAATGGAGAAGTGTGCTAAGGAATAAATACCGCAGAGGGAGACCAATGCTTGACCACAGTATGCAGGTTCAAATGGATGTAGGCTGAGGCAGTTATCCAGACATAACGATACTTGCATAGGATAGACTAACTTGAGAGCTGCATCAAACAAGTATGCCACAATAACAACGATAAGAAGGTAATTGGAGGTAGATCTGATGCTCTCTCCTTTACCGTCGATGTGTGGCATGTGATGCACCTCAGACAATAAATGTTTGATGTTATTGTCAGCTTAATTACTTCATTTCGATTCAACACGTATAACTTTGTGCACCCTATTTCGCCAAAGTGACACAGTAGAATACATTAACGTGTGAGAATCAATGCCATTTTTCACATCCATTATCTGCGATGGAAATTTCTGAGAGTCATTATTTTGGCGATACTTATTATTATTTCAAGGTTGAGGTACTGCACAAAATAAAATTACGCGTAAAAAGTAAAAGACCTCATATAAAAGTCCGGAAGTGTCACCACGTTGTAGAATTTCATTTGTGCTACTCTTAATGTCTTACCTTGGAGAGATTTTGGAATCTTGCTGCATATTATCTGTTAGATGCTGGTCTTGTTATATATTTCTTTCCTCAAAGCTCTATTACATTTAAGTAATGAAAATATGACATATGATCCAGTTTATCCCATTTGGGACAGTCTTTGATTGAACTTCATTAGACAGACCACAGTGAAGAAAGATGTACAGAGTGATTATAATTAAAGTTAAACTTTTCAAACCATTGTAGAAATAGTACCACTGGTGAGAATGACGTCAAATTGCAACGGAGTAATATCGGAGAAGGGGGAAAACGTATGACAGGAAAAAAATAGTTACAAAAAGTAGCAACACGTGGCGCTGTAAGCATTATAATTTAATAGTGGTCGACTACAAATGACAAATAAATCATACAACAATGCGTAACGTGTACGTTTGACGCTAAACACTACTCAGTGTGAATGGGTGTACAGACGTGATATTATTAGTTACGTAAGCCCATCCACCACAGCAAGGTCATATCACATCGGATGGGAAAAATCGGTTTTTAATTGTCCTGAGGCCAAAAAACGCATGAGAAGCATCAGTCACTTCCATTTTTAATTGCCTTGAGGACAAAAACCGCATGAAAAACATCAATCAGAATCAAATCAGATTATTAATTTTCGTGTTACTGCGCAAAACAAGTTCAATATGCTGTCCACCGTTTTCTGCAACAAGTCGAAATCGAGAAACGCCATGTTCCACAACTGATCGAAGTATTTCCGGTATCACGTTCATAATTCATTTCCTAAATGGCCCTTCAGCAGCTGGTTAACTGGATTTGCAATGTGCGGAGGTGCGCCAGCTTCCTTAAAAAAGATCGCATCCACACATCTATGCTGTTGGAGAGCTGGGATGACGTGGTTGCACAAAATACTCTCTTAGTACTTACCAGTGACGGTACAGGTAACAGGACAGGAAGCACCTGTCTTTCCAAAAAAATATGACCCTATGATAAATGATGCCGTAAACCAGCACCACAAAGTGACCTTTTCAGGATGAAGTGGTACTGGTTGATTTGCGTGTGGATTTTCCGTTGCCCATATTCGACGATTCTGTGTATTGACATATCCTGTCAGATGGAAGTGGGCTTCGGCTGTTCACAAAATCGTTCACGGCCATTCATTGTCCATTTCCATGAGAGCCAAGAAATTCTGAAGCAAAGGTCATTGTTGCTGGCAGGTCAGCAGGAAGCAACTCGTGCAAATGGGTACTTTTGAATAGATACAATGAAGGATGTTTCGTAAGATTTTACGCACCGTACTCACGGGTGTGTCCAATGTTCGGTCAATTTTCCGTGCACCACATGTTTGCACACCACCACCCGTGTCCTCCCGCATTGCTGTAACCACTGCTTCCACTGACGTCGAATCAATTCGTTTCCTCCCCTATTGATCAATTTTCACACTATTTTTTTCCCTTCTGCTATAGATTTTCCCCCTTCTCCGATAATATTCCGTTGCAGTATAACGTGATTCTCTCCAGGGTTTTGAAGGATTAACTTTAATTATTATCACCCTGTACATCAAATACATATACAGGGTGAAAAGTATTTAAACCGACAAACTCTGGGAGGCTGTAGGGGACACCAAACCAATATTTTTCCCTAATGTCATTTTTTCCTATGAGGAGTATGTAAACCGGTAGAGGAAGATTTCCCTGGCGGCAAATTAATTAAACCAACAAACACTTTTCCATTTTTTCATGACCAAGAGACAACATATTCACAGAAACATATTTCACTTACAGAATATTTTCAAAAATGCCTCCATTAACACGTAAAAAAAAGGTTACACCGTCAGATCATGTTCTGTCTGACACGGGCAAAAACCCCAGGAGTGTCCTGAATTGTTCCTGCTGCTCCTACTACACGGGCAACCAGATCCTCTTCTGATGCAACAGGAGTTGAATAAACAAGGTTGCGCATCTCTCCACACGCAAAAAAGTCCAAAGGGGACATATCTGGGGATCGAGGCAGGCCGTGGGACAGGACCACCTCTGTCAATCCATAATTCTGGGAACCGTTGGTTCACATATCGACGCACACGACGTCTGAAATGTGCCGGCGCCCCGTCATGTTGGAACCACATGCGTTGTTCACTCCAGACATGCGAGTTGTGCATGTTGAAGACTCCATCACACCCGAACGTTGCTTCATCGGTAAACAACAGAGGATGGAAATGTAGGATGCATTTCACACTGTTCCAGGTACCACTGCGAAAACTGTGTTCTGGGTGGATAATCAACTGGTTCCAGGTTGTGAACACGATGTAAGTGAAATGGACATAACAAATGCTCTAGAAGGACTGTTCTTACATTCGTCTGGTTCGTCCCCATGTTACGTGCAATTGCACGAGTGCTGATTGAAGGATCCCGCTCCACATGCTGCAAGACAGCTTCCTCAAATTGCAGCGTTCTTACCGTGCGACGGTGTCCCTGTCTAGGTATTCTGCTAAATGACCCGGTCCCACGCAGGCGTTGGTACAGAGCAGCAAACGTCGTATGATGCGGGATACGGCGATTAGGATATTGTTGTTGATAAACCCACTGTGCAGCTCGTTCGTTGTGGTGCGCTACGTAGTACGCACCAACCATATCAGTGTACTCACTCCAGATGTATCGCTCCATTAGTAAACAGAGACAATGCACTACTACACTGATGGACAGCAGTTGCCTACAACTGAAGAACGTAATACACCCCCTAACAACTGAAAATCGTAATACAACTGAAGAGCGTAATACGGCCTCCACCGGTTTAAATAATCCTCATAGGAAAAAATGACATTAAGTACAAATATTTGTTTTGATGTCCCTTACAAACTCCCAGAGTTTGACGGTTTAAATACTTTTCACCCTGTATATGAAATCGAGTTTCTCGGACTGGTAAAATTTACGTTTGTACAATAAAACATACTGAAACATTCTGGTAGATTGTGTCAGTCTGGGACTCGAACTCGGGACCTTTGCCTTTCACAGGCAAGAGCTCTACCAACTGAGCTACCCAAGCACGACTGCAGTGCAGAGTGAAAATTTCATTCTGGTATTACACTGTTGTCTAGTGCAGTTATGACCTCATACTGCTTTAAAATTTAAAACAACTATCACATCGAAACACATAAAGAGCACACAGAGACCGCAAAATCTAGTCTGTTATTGCAGGTTTCTGTCAAAGTGAATGTTGGAGACAAGCATGCAGTTATCTACATTGTCTACGAGAAAAGTTTTGATGAGAAAATAAGATCTGAATAACGCAATTTTCAATGCAAACTATGAAAAAAATGACGATTATTCCACTTGGGACCTGTGGAAGGTACATTAGCTTATTTTTTTTAGCTGTAAATATTTGTCATGTATTATTGTTTTTCTGACATGTTCTACATCCTGGAGGACCTCCTCACTACGGATAAATTGGAATGAAAGTAAATGTAATCTAACCAGATGTTTAGAAAACGTCATCTCACAGGAAGATTCTATTGTTTCAAGTCCTTTAATTCCAGAAAGAATTTGAATGAGCTAAAATAACTGCTATACACAATTTTATACTTTTAGACACAATACTTGCTGGCCACTTTATGTTTGGTGCATTTAAGGTCATAGAATGCTTTGAATCGAATGGGTCTAACATATCGAACCATAAAATGGGGACACCGTTAACGGAATTATTCAGTATGATTTTAGGATAGTTCTAGTCTGGATATACCCTAACACATTTGATGTGTTTCTCTGTTTTCAAGCCGGCCGCGGTGGTCTAGCGGTTCTAGACGCGCAGTCCGGAACCGCGCGACTGCTACGATCGGAGGTTCGAATCCTGCCTCGGGCATGGATGTGTGTGATGTCCTTAGGTTAGTTAGGTTTAAGTAGTTCTAAGTTCTAGGGGACCACAGGTATTAAGTCTCATAGTGCTCAGAGCCATTTGAACCATTTTTTTCTGTTTTAAAGTGAAGTTAGAGATCACTGATGCTACAATATTATACCGAAACGAAGATCCCCGGGCAACAAAACAAGCATTCTGCTCATCATTGTACTCTCCTGGGTTGAAAGCTTGCATGGTTTTCTCGGAGTTTATCTGTAAATGTGCAGTTCCTCTTTGGCATGATGAGAAATTATCGAACAACGAATGAGGAAAACTCATCGTTCAACTACAAAAAAATCTAAAAGTGCTACTGTGCTGTCGTTTCAACTTGCCTAATAAGATGATTTATTTGGCGAGGAATACGTAATTTAAAGAAGATACAGCTGGATGAATGCACTAGTGCATTAAAATTACATGTAACTCTCAAAAGAACTTTTAAGTGAGAACCGGAGAGAAGAGGAACTACCACAGTCAAGGAACGTAGACTCACGTCTCTCTGTAAGCTAAAAAGATCTAAACATCGAACATCGGTTGTAATTTATATCGATATTTTCCGTTTTACTAGCGTAAGGACTGATTGTAAGCAAATAAAAAATGATGTAATTTAATAACCGAAGTAAAAAGTATATAAATTGTTGGAGATTACGAGATGAAAGCAAAAATCTAAATATCTTAATTGATAAAACTAAAAAATGCTTACATTAGCACAAAATGTAAGAATGTATGCGGATGCTAAATTCAACGTCGAAAATTGCGGACATCATCCGCATAAATGTGGACGTACGATAAACGGATTCAGCATTGTTGAAGTTCTGCAGTCTCCTTCAGTATTCCGCGTAAACCGTCATTACCGATCTCAGACGGCCAATATTATTGCGCGATACTCAGCATTGCACCATAAATATTGAGTGGTTCAGGGTTCCTGTTACTAACCTCGGAAGCCAATGTTGGGGGGATACATGTGCTGCTAATTCTTCTTCTTCTTTTCAGCGCTACACGCCCTGTAGACCACGCGCTGCATCAACAATCTTCATCCGTCTTCTTCTTTCTCTCGCTGTCCCTTTTCACCGTGGGAGATTCCTAATACTGCGACGGCCTCCTCCATGCTATCTTTACACCGTGTGCGAAGTGGGGCCTATGGTCTTGTTGCTTGGAGTGTGACCTCAAATGCCTTCTTGGAAATTCTGTTGGTTTCCATTCTAGCCATGTTCCCCGCCCATTGCAGTCTTCTACATTTTAATTTCTGGACGATAGCGAGCTGCTTCGTTAACTGATAAATTTCTGTTTTGTTTTTAACTCTTCATATGTCATTCTCTAACACAGGTCCCCAGATTTTTCTCGTCATTTTTCTTTCGAAAACATTCAGTTTTCTCCTTCTTTCTTGGTAAGCGTTCAGCTTTCCGAAGCATACAGAACTACCGGGCAAACGATGGTGTTAAATATATTGATCTTAATGGTGACCGACACAGCTTTGCTTTCGAGTAGACTGCTTAAAGCATACATCCATCTTGATCCTGAAGCTATTCTCTCATTCAGAGTTATGACATTTTTAAGGCTGAAGCGCAATCCAAGGTATTTAAACTGATGAAAATTTCTGACTCTATAATGGTGGTCAATTTAAAAGTGTGGATTTGGGTTTGTGACTTCTTTCATGGTTTATCAAAACTTCCATTTTGCTGGTAATGTGCCTGTACATGTACTTCAGTTCTTCTTCTGTTTCACTGAGTAAGACTACATCATCTGCTTATCCAGGGAGTTCTGCTTCTCTGTATTCAAGTCAGGGACCATTGTATAGCGTGTGCTTCAGTACTATTAAAATTACTTGTCAGCTGACGTCTGTCACTTGCCGCTACAGTGTAACTAGGTTGACTTCCGGCTACCAGCGACACACAAACATGATGTATCACTTCGCAAGTGCTGTTACTTAACGTATAACGCAGAGAAACGTATGAAGCGCTCACCGTGAGGTATGACGGGAAGGCGAAATACTCTGTCAACAGTCAATTTTAACAGACCAATGACTGAACACAGGCTTACGAAGCATTTGGTAGCCCTCAATTTTAACTCGTGTCCTAAACCAACACCACAACCTCGTGATATGCAAAGTGTCCGAGACGATGTCGATCAACAATCTGCAGCAGAGCCCACTTTTTTCACGAAGCTTAAAGCTTACTTCAGCGAGAAAACTTAACACGTAAAAATTTCAGTTTGAGCGCTAAAAGCAAACTGCAGTTTCTCGCTTTCATTGGTTACATGAAACTATCCTCACACTAATTTCACGAAATCCCGCCTTATCAACCGATCAGTGCTGGTTACAGATTTTAGGCAGCACATGCAAAATCCATAGAAAGAAGAATAGTAAGAAGAAAAAGTAAGCATCATGATTAAAATGAGGCAACAAAGTGTTAGGAATAAAAAATACATTTGAACCAATTTATTGAATAAAAATAAAAATCGATCATTCTGATAAGATTGGATTCCGCCAGCGTCCGACATCGGCCAGAGACGGCCGATCTTTTCAAATCAGTACGCCACTACGTGCGCGGTCTCGCTATAGCCGATCTTAACTCCTTGACGTACAGACTTCGGACGACAGTCGGTGAAATTGAAATCAGTTTGTTTTCTTCGGTCAAATCGATCGACGTTCTCGCACACGAAATATGGAGCGTGAGAAACTGGTAAGTTAACTCCACGCAAGATTTTAGGCGACACATGCCTAATAAGAAAAAGTAAGAAAAAAATAAGAGCGAATCAAAAAGTCAATATGATGATTAAAATTATGCAGCTAGGTATTAGAAATAAAAACACATTTAAACCAATTTATTGAATAAAAATAATAATCGATCATTCTGATAATATTTTAAACAGTTTCAGAACATATGGCGAGATTCGAAACCACGAACTCCTATACTTAGGGATATATCTTAACCGCTACGCTAAACTCTGTCCTCCATCCTATTGTAATATTTATGACTTTCCAGAACCAAGATGAAGATGAAAGTACCTCAATCGGGATATAGTTCGGAATATATGGACTGAAATCGAAAGTTTATTCGAAACCACAAATAGGCAAATCCTTTACTGAAAATTTTAGGTATAGATTAATAACCTGAAAAAAATACTTTGCTCAGGTGAAAAGAGTGGCGTATCCCATATGCTAATAGCCACTTTACTGGATCTTTTTCATGGCAGGTTGTCATTAGATGTCTAAAAATTATTATTACTGCTTACCGGCATTTTATGCCAGTAGGGCAGTGATTCTATTAATATGAAGTAGTTTGAAAATGCAGTGTACGTTATGTATTTCACTTTTAAGTGCTTCAGGCTTTCAGAGTAACTTGTGCTAGTCTCTATGCTCGTCTTTCATTTGTGTGCTAAATGATAGTCTTTGACTATTAAATGACGTACTTCTGCACAACTTTCAAATGGTTCAAATGGCTCTAAGCACTATGGGACTTAACTAAGGATATCAGTCCCTAGACTTAGAACTACTTAAACCTAACTAACCTAAGGACCTCACACACATCCATACCCGAGGCAGGATTTGAACCTGCGACCGTAGCAGCAGCGCGGTTCCGGACTGACGCGCCAGAACAGCTCGGCCAAAGAAATCCGGCTGCACGATATTAAATAAGTACAGTGAAACAGAGTGTGTATAACTTGCTTTTCAAGATCACAACGGATTATCTCGAGTATTTAACAGAACGTTTGTCCCGTTATCTCACATATTCGTAAAACTTATCTGGTTATATTCATAGCTGAGAACAGTGTGTATAATACCCGCCATATTCTTTACGAACCATGAAAGCTCGTTGTTGTTGTGGTCTTCAGTCCTGAGACTGGTTTGATGCAGCTCTCCGTGCTACTCTATCCTGTGCAAGCTTCTTCATCTCCCAGAACCTAAAGCTCTTTCACATGCATTTGGCGTCTCTTTAAGAGTACAAGTCGCTGTGTAGCACAGAGGCGTCGTGGTGTACACGCCAACCTAAGGTCCGTTTCACATTGGAACACTGGTAACGGTCGGCAGTGATGGTCACCGGTGACTGTGGTGATCATTCCTGGATCACTGGTGTCCGTCACCGCAGGTATTGCCAACTGATTGGTTAGTGAAATGGACTCGTACAGGGGTAGCAACTACATTTCGCTAGCGCTTTTATAGTCCGAAAAATATGGTACTAAATTTGAAAAAAGAACATACAACTTGCCAGTTTTGTTTTTCTCATCAGTGCTCCTCTCAATGAAGTCAGGCACAAACTTCATTATAATTTCTTGCCACGCCTTTGTTTCATCATTTTGTTGCTATAGTCATCGCTTTTCACATCCCGAATAGCAGGACGACTTTCTACTTCACTTATAGAATCTTCCATATTAATCAAATCTAAAGTCATGTCTACAGCGCGTCAATGTTTCAGAAATGACTGCCTGTCGGTTGGCAAATCTGTGCGCTGTGTCTGTTCAAAATGGTTCAAATGGCTCTAAGCACTATGGGACTTTAACATCTGAGGTCGTCAGTCCCCTAGAACTTAGAACTACTTAAACCTAACTAATCTAAGGACAACACACACATCTATGCCCGAGGCAGGATTCGAACCTGCGACCGTAGCAACAGCGCGGTTGCGGACTGAAGCGCCAACAACCTCTGGGCCACAGCGGCCGGCCGCTGTATCTGTGTCCCAGTGCGAACACTCCAGTTCAAACTAATGCATGTCAGGCGGTGCCTGCTGTCAACACAGTGACTGTGTCCGTCTCATGTGGCGAGGGTGAGTCACTGCTGGGTCACTGTGACTCGGTGAGGCGCTCCAGTTCAAACGAATGTATCTCTGTTGGTGACCGTCGCTGGTGACTGTCACCAGTGTCCCAGTGTGAAACGGGCCTAAGAGGTTAAAATCTAATCTACTTCATACTGAGAATAGATTCTAACCTAACCTAAGCTCCTTGGCCCTGCCAAAAAGTGACGAAGAAGATAGGACGCACCGTGACCACCCTCTCGGCCGATGTTATCGGGAGACCTCAGGCGACGGCGTCTGAAGGCCGCTGTTGGTGTCAAGGTGGACGCAGCTTTAGGCCCCATTTAACACACGTGCGGTTTCCTGCAGCGCTCCTGCGCAATGCAGCGGCAGTGGTCAGCATTCGATATTGCAAACAGATGGGGCATTTACACACGTGGCGATTCGTACGCCAGCGGCAGGGGCAGCCGCGCGACCATCTGTGCACGAGCGGCGCCCGCTGCTGGCAGAGGCGTTTCCACACCTGCTACCTCTCACACATGGCGTTTCATTAGTGTATCAGTCGTTCTCAAAGCACCATGAATTTTGATACTGAGCGTTTCATTTATGAGGTAGAAATGCGTCCTGTTATTGGGGGCCGGCCGGTGTGGCCGTGCGGTTCTAGGCGCTTCTGTCTGGTACCGCGTGACCGCTACGGTCGCAGGTTCGAATCCTGCCTCGGACATGGATGTGTGTGATGTCCTTAGGTTATTTAGGTTTAAGTACAGTTCTAGGGGACTGATGACCACAGATGTTAAGTCCCATAATGCTCATAGCCATTTCAACCATTTTTTTGCTATTGGGGACTCAAGATGTAGCGAATACGCTAACAGTATTGTGAAACGCAGAGCATGGGAAGAATTGTGTGAAATGTTTATTCCAGGATTTGCAAACGAAACAACAGATTCGAAAAACCCAAAAGGTATGTACACTCCTGGAAATTGAAATAAGAACACCGTGAATTCATTGTCCCAGGAAGGGGAAACTTTATTGACACATTCGTGGGGTCAGATACATCACATGATCACACTGACAGAACCACAGGCACATAGACACAGGCAACAGAGCATGCACAATGTCGGCACTTTGCCATGCCATTTCCACCTGGCGCCTCAGTTGGACCAGCTTTCGTGCTGGACGTGCAGACCGCGTGAGACGACGCTTCATCCAGTCCCAAACATGCTCAATGGGGGACAGATCCGGAGATCTTGCTGGCCAGGGTAGTTGACTTACACCTTCTGGAGCACGATGGGTGGCACGGGATACATGCGGACGTGCATTGTCCTGTTGGAACAGCAAGTTCCCTTGCCGGTCTAGGAATGGTAGAACGATAGGTTCGATGACGGTTTGGATGTACCGTGCACTATTCAGTGTCCCCTCGACGATCACCAGAGGCGTACGGCCAGTGTAGGAGATCGCTCCCCACACCATGATGCAGGGTGTTGGCCCTGTGTGCCTCGGTCGTATGCAGTCTTGATTGTGGCGCTCACCTGCACGGCGCCAAACACGCATACGACCATCATTGGCACCAAGGCAGAAGCGACTCTCATCGCTGAAGACGACACGTCTCCATTCGTCCCTCCATTCACGCCTGTCGCGACACCACTGACGGCGGGCTGCACGATGTTGGGGCGTGAGCGGAAGACGGCCTAACGGTGTGCGGGACCGTAGCCCAGCTTCATGGAGACGGTTGCGAATGGTCCTCGCCGATACCCCAGAAGTAACAGTGTCCCTAATTTGCTGGGAAGTGGCGGTGCGGTCCCCTACGGCACTGCGTAGGATCCTACGGTCTTGGCGTGAATCCGTGCATCGCTCCGGTACGGTGCCAGGTCGACGGGCACGTGCACCTTCCGCCGACCACTGGCGACAACATCGATGTACTGTGGAGACCTCACGCCCCACGTGTTGAGCAATTCGGCGGTACGTCCACCCGGCCTCCCGCATGCCCACTATACGCCCTCGCTCAAAGTCCGTCAACTGCACATACGGTTCACGTCCACGCTGTCGCGGCATGCTACCAGTGTTAAAGACTGCGATGGAGCTCCGTATGCCACGGCAAACTGGCTGACACTGAGGCGGCGGTGCACAAATGCTGCGCAGCTAGCGCCATTCGACGGCCAACACCGCGGTTCCTGGTGTGTCCGCTGTGCCGTGCGTGTGATCATTGCTTGTACAGCCCTCTCGCAGTGTCCGGAGCAAGTATGGTGGGTCTGACACACCGGTGTCAATGTGTTCTTTTTTCCATTTCCAGGAGTGTATTTAGAATCATATGTACGATATGTTATATTATTATGTACAAATCTTAGAAGTTCCCAGATCGAATTTTGTTTAATTGCCATTTCACTCCACCTTCTTCACTTGTAATAATTCAGAAAATTTATCTCTGATAACAGCGGCTGATATGTTTCTTGTTCTCGGCATTTGGGCTTCCTCGACTCCATGTAGTCCAGCGATGTTCAGTACGCCTTCGAATGTATACCCATCTCTACGACGAACGAAATTATGTAATATGCAGCATGCTTTTATTATTTCTGACGCCAAATCAATTGAAACATTGAGTGGACGATGGAATATTCTACATTTGTTGCTGAGTATTCCAGATGTACTCTCTATGAAACGTCTCGCTCTTGATAAACGATAATTATATATCTTTTTGATGACTGGCAAATTATTTCCACCATTGGGTCTTTGCATATATTCTGTCAAACCAAATGCTTCATCACCAACGAATGTAAATGACAGTGGCTCTCCTCCAGGACATGTTGGTGTCGGTCTAGTAATGTTCAGTTTCTTGTCTGATTGAATAGCGTACTGTTTTTGAAGATATGTGAATCCGAACTTTTCCCATAAGACCAGACATCTATGTAAACGAAATTATAATTTGCATCTCAAACTACTAATAACACAATTGAGAAAAAGTGTTTGTAGTTAAAGTGAAGTGAGCCACTATGCTGGGGCTTAATCAAACGCATGTGTCTACCGTCTATTTCTCCTATACAGTTTGGAAAATCTGCATTTGTCTTGAAACCTTCTGCAATATTCAACCAGTCTTCTTCAGTAAGCATCAGAAATGTAGACTCGTTCAGAACATTCCAAATATTTTGACAAATGTCCTTCACTATGCTTGAGATGGTAGAAACTCCACATTTGTATGTGTAATGTAGATCTATGAATGTATTTCCTGATGCAAAATACCTGAAATGAGAAAAGAAATCTTTTTATTTCAGCAATACAGTTGCAAAAGAGGTGGAATAATGTAATAGATTCGTACACTAAAGAGCTGCAAAAACAGAAAAATGTGAAGAGTGGTTCAGCGGCAGATGCCAGAAAGCAGTACATTTTCTTCAGGCAACTTTGGTTTTCATCGCCTGTATGTCAAACTAAACCTCCTGTTGAGAAAGAGACAGACAATATGACAATTGAAGAGTCAAGCACTTATCAAGAACCATCTCCTAATGTCTGAGGCTCTAGCGTTCCCAAAAAGAGACTTTCAGAAGAGCAGAAATTGTTTAGGATACTTGCAGAAAGTGTTCGAAAGAAATCAAAATTGATGGAGGAAGATCTCGATAGATTATTTCTCTTGTCTCTGCTACGTCATTTCAAGGCCATTCCTGAAGAAAAGCGATTTAATGTGAAATTCGACCATATGAGTGTGCTGCAAAAATGCATTACAAACGATACTACTCATGGAAACGTGTCTGTATCACAGGGAAATGTAAGTGGAACGCACTTTGTGGAACATGGCTCATCTGCTTCTGTGGCCACTTCGAGGAACAGCTGGCTCAGCCCGCAGAAAGGGAGTCGTTGGAATCACCGTCTGCTTTCTGATACATCAGTGTACGAAGATTTGATTTACGACGTCTACACATACAGTAATTTTCTTATGTAATACAAATTGCCAAATTAAAACCATTTTACATCAAGTATTTGTACTTACCTTAATGTGATGGACAACCTTTCCTCTGCACAAATAGTGTTTCTCAGGCAAGTGTTCTGGCGTGAAATATGTGTTTTCAGTAAATGTAGTAGTTCGTCAAAGGTCGTTACTGATATCCTGAAGTAGTTAAAGAACTTGGACTGTCTTCACGTAACTTACGATATACAGTATAGAAGTGTCCGTATATTATACGAGTGGTGCACATTGGGTGTTGCCAGTATTTACGTTTACAACGTTCGTGCCTGAATTTTCTTTTGACCATCAAAGCCAAAGCCAATTCTTTTTAGTCGAGTCCATATTATCGACTGAGCGGGATGTACAAAGCGTGAATAGCGCCGATCATGCGCAACAACAGCAGCGATGCTAAGCAGAGTTAGCGACCGACGCACGCTGCTCAACAGTGCTTGTGTAAGAGGCCTTAGTGTGTATGGTTTACGCGCATCGTGTAATAGGGACTTAGTGTTTGTTTACCTTGGTAGGGTTATCCGCACCTGTTCGTAGCAGTCAGAAGCGCAGCTGGCGCGGGTTTAATGGGGCACGCACCTAGGCGTCCCCCAGCGGACGGGCCGTTTTCGCCGTTGCCCGGCATCCGGTACTGCCCGCCTTTGCACGCGGCGCTTTCTCGGAAACGCCTTATGTAATGTGTGACTTTTAGCCGCCTTCTTTGTGCTGCTGCTGCTGCTGCGACGAGACAAAAATCTAAAAGAGCGACAGCCGCTCCCGCGTCCTGTTCCGTGCGTCGCCGGCCGCGACCCGCCGCTGCTGGCAAGAGATGCCCGCCCAGATTCTGCGCCGCCCTGTCCGGCAGGACAAAGAAACGCATTCCCAGCTGAGATCCTTTGGTCGACAACGGACACACAGTGTGAGCTCGGCGCCCGAGTTCTCTACCGGCCTTTCTGTCATATAAAGCACCAGCAACCTACCACCCCAACACCCACCTCCGGTTCCTTTTTTGGCTCCCGCAAACGATCAAACATTTTGCCAAGCTTAACTATGCTTGCCAAATATTCGACTGTGTACGGTGCTGTTTGTCGTGTTTGTCAAGCATAGGTCGTGTTTCACGTATTTGCCAGAAATTTTGATTGACGGATGGTTTGACAAGATGGTGGACATTATTTGTGACGATGTTTCGTCGCATAAGTTAGCAAGAAATTCTTGTAACACAATTGATCTCATTATACCTATCTTGAGTTTCCACAACCATGGAAACAGCGATCAAGTATAAATACGTGGGTAATCCCAAAAGTAAGGTCTCCTATTTTTTATAAATACGTAGACCTGTTTGTTTCTACAATGGTTTACATCAGTTTTCAGCTTGAACATTTAGCTATTTTTTAACATAATCACCATTTCTCTCAATGCATTTTTGTAGACGCTGTGGGACTTTTTGCATGCCCATGTCATACCAGCTCGCCGCCGTGCTGTTCAGAAAGTTACGAACCTCTTCTTTCGCCTCGTCGTCGGAGCTGAATCGCTTTCCGGCCAAATGTTCTTTTGACCTAGGGAACAGGTGATAGTCACTGGGCGCCAATTCAGGACTATAGGGTGGGTGGGTGATTATGTTACACTGAAACTGTTGCAGGAGAGAAACGGTTTGCCGAGCGATGTGTGGCCGAGAGTGGTCATGGAGAATGTGTACGCCCTTGCTCAACATTCCTATTCTCCCGTTCTGAATTGCCTGTTTCAGTTTTTTCAGACTCTCACACTACCTGTCAGCGTTAATTGTGATCCCAGCGATTCAGCTCCGACGAGGAGGCGAAAGAAGAGGTTCATAACTTTCTGAACAGCATGACGGCGAGCTGGTATGACATGAGCATACAAAAACTGCCACAGCGTCTACAAAAATCAATCGACAGAAATGGTGATTATATCAAAAAATAGCTAAATGTTCAGGTTGTAAACTGATATAAACCATTGTAGAAATAAAGAGGTCTATGTACTTATAAAAATATAGGAGACCTTACTTTTGGGATTACCCTCATACAAAACAGCACTGACAGTTACCAAAATCGTAGAGGTATATAGCATCTATCCCATCCACATATTACGCATGAAAAGGTTATTAACAAAATCAATATTTTACGCATGCAGTCACACACAAGCGGGATGAATTAAAAGAAATCAAAATTTCCAGTTCTTCAACGGACGATGTGGGCTATATGTTCCTACGTTCTGATACTTTAATCAAATGTCAAAGAGGAATAAGTAAAAGAGAATAAATGTTTGCATACTTTCGTGTTCTTTTTCAATGTGAGGGCGAATTAACGCTAAACAACTTATAGAACGTTTCACTGTCCATCCACAGGAAGTTCATATAATCATCAGGTTCTTAATGTAACATTTCATTAACAGGTTTTCAGTTGTATATTTTTCTCTCATTTTAAAGCATTCCCTGGAAGTGTGTATTCTTTTCTTCTTCTCTAAACACAGTCGGTGCTGTTGTTTCTGCGGCCTTCAGTCCGAAGAGTTGTTTGACGCACCTCTCCACGTTACTACGAATGTTTTATCTGCATTTTGTGCCGTCCTAGCACCGATTGTGTCGTAAAGACATTTAAAACAACTTGGTACCATAAATATTATACGACGAAATGAATGTACACGAACCTTATATGTCTCACCGAACGCATAGGCGGCGGAAAATATCTGTTTTATTGTAAATATTAAATTTTAATCTGAGTATCAAGGAGTAAACTCCTAAAATGTAATAATCTTTATGATGTTAATGAGGGAGAAGAACCCTCCTAGATTGTGCTCTTCCTCCTCTTTCTTTGCTTGTATCTGTTGTTAAGAAGCAGACATCTTGCTGCACGAAAGTAATGTAAGCTTTTATGCTGTTAACTTTGTTAATATAGTACGTTAAAGTTTCTATTTGAGTTTTTTCAATGTACAGTGAGCCCTCTGTCATGTTCCTTGCATTGGTTTAATTTTTCTTAAGACGTTTACAGCTCCACAATAATTTGTAGCTATTCCCACTAGTACCAAAATGCAGCATACACGAAACGCTTGTGCTTCAAAAGTAAGGTTAAACTGGTAATCTTTCTTGGTACGTGTACGGGCTTTTCCTGCTTTAGGAGCGCCTTAACAAGTTTTAGAGAATTTTATTATCCATTCGAAGAAAGCTGATGTAATCTTCGGGTTCTGCGGGCAATATTTCCTTTAACAGATATTCATGGACAAATCTCTCATTTTAAACCATTCCTTGGACCAGTGTTTTTCTTCTTCTTCTTCTTCTTCTTTTTTAAACACAGTGACAAAGGCAATGCCAAGACTAGTTTGTCTGCATTTGTGGCCGTTTTCATTACTGTCAAAATAGACTCCTGGAAATGGAAAAAAGAACACATTGACACCGGTGTGTCAGACCCACCATACTTGCTCCGGACACTGCGAGAGGGCTGTACAAGCATTGATCACACGCACGGCACAGCGGACACACCAGGAACCGCGGTGTTGGCCGTCGAATGGCGCTAGCTGCGCAGCATTTGCGCACCGCCGCCTCAGTGTCAGCCAGTTTGCCGTGGCATACGGAGCTCCATCGCAGTCTTTAACACTGGTAGCATGCCGCGACAGCGTGGACGTGAACCGTATGTGCAGTTGACGGACTTTGAGCGAGGGCGTATAGTGGGCATGCGGGAGGGCGGGTGGACGTACCGCCGAATTGCTCAACACGTGGGGCGTGAGGTCTCCACAGTACATCGATGTTGTCGCCAGTGGTCGGCGGAAGGTGCACGTGCCCGTCGACCTGGGACTGTACCGCAGCGATGCACGGATTCACGCCAAGACTGTAGGATCCTACGCAGTGCCGTAGGGGACCGCACCGCCACTTCCCAGCAAATTAGGGACACTGTTGCTCCTGGGGTATCGGCGAGGACCATTCGCAACAGTCTCCATGAAGCTGGGCTACGGTCCCGCACACCGTTAGGCCGTCTTCCGCTCACGCCCCAACATCGTGCAGCCCGCCTCCAGTGGTGTCGTGACAGGCGTGAATGGAGGGACGAATCGAGGAGACGTGTCGTCTTCAGCGATGAGAGTTGCTTCTGCCTTGGTGCCAATGATGGTCGTATGCGTGTTTAGCGCCGTGCAGGTGAGCGCCACAATCAGGACTGCATACGACCGAGGCACACAGGGCCAACACCCGGCATCATAGTGTGGGGAGCGATCTCCTACACTGGCCGTACACCTCTGGTGATCGTCTAGGGGACACTGAATAGTGCACGGTACATCCAAACCGTCATCGAACCCATCGTTCTACCATTCCTAGACCGGCAAGGGAACTTGCTGTTCCAACAGGACACTGCACGTCCGCGTGTATCCCGTGCCACCCAACGTGCTCTAGAAGGTGTAAGTCAACTACCCTGGCCAGCAAGATCTCCGGATCTGTCCCCCATTGAGCATGTTTGGGACTGGATGAAGCGTTGTCTAACGCGGTCTGCACGTCCAGCACGAACGCTGGTCCAACTGAGGCGCCAGGTGGAAATGGCATGGCAAAGTGCCGACATTGTGCATGCTCTGTTGCCTGTGTCTATGTGCCTGTGGTTCTGTCAGTGTGATCATGTGATGTATCTGACCCCAGGAATGTGTCAATAAAGTTTCCCCTTCCTGGGACAATGAATTCACGGTGTTCTTATTTCAATTTACAGGACTGTACTTACGAAGACGGACAGCGTTTGCTTCAAAGTGAGTTTGAGCTGACAAACTTTGAATGTGTACGGGCCTCCTTGGCAAATCCGTTAGTATCTGAATAGTACTGACAATCACGTCTGACCGTTTATGGGGCCCATAAGGCGTGATTCCCACAGAGGCGAAACGATATGCGATGCTACACGTTGCAATAAAGGACGTGCGACGCGACGGTTATGAGTGCGACATTCTTGTTCCCACAGGTGCGCCGCGACAAGTAACAAGTCACTGCCGGCGGCAATAGCCTTACGCGTGGGGAGTCGCTACGAGAATCATAACGGACAACTTCCAAATAAGTCAGGTATTTACTCGAGACTGGAAACACGTGTTTGGCTGTCCTCCCAGCGTTAAAAAAATTCTATATGTTAGCTACATTCGGTACACGGCGTCGTACGACGTATAATGCCCCAAACGTAATGTGGCCAGCGACTACATTTTTTACTGCAAACTTTTCCAAACATGCGCTTTGGTTTACTTAATTTCGAAGTATCACAATAATTATAGGCAACTGTCAAAAGAAAACCAGTTCATTATCAAGGTGTTATATCAGACTAAAAGTAAAATAAAAAAACTGATTTTTCTTTACCAAGTAGCTACCATAAAGTCGAATGAGGAAGGCTGCGTAGCAGAGAATACCTGCGAATTCGAAACAATGGTTTTAGTTTTTTATGCAAAAAGTAAAAGTTCTATTGAAAAACTAAATACAGAATCAGATGTAACATTGCTTCATGTACATAAAACACTTTTTTAAGCACACAAGATGACCTGAAATTTCCCTCTTCATGAACCGTAGGATACGTTGCCTGGAGCAGCTAGAGTTGCCAGGTGTCTGGCTTTTTAAGACCTTTGCGGCCAAATATATAAAAGTTATAAGCCCCCCCACTATATGTCTCTGTATGAAACTTAGCCAAAATTTACCTCCCACTCTACAAAAAAGTCTACGTATTAGCTAAACTACGTACCCACAAACTGTTATTCGACTTAAACTCATATGCTAATCTTTGACTACACAGAACCTAATTTGAATTGAACTGTAACTGATCTCGATACAACTTGTCTCTATATCTAATGAGCGACTGAAGTAAACAAATTATCTGGCCCTAATAAAAATTTCCACGTACCTCGTGTCTTGACAACATTCTTGCAGATTCTCGAAAGCACAACAGCAATCAGCAAGCAGGCAGCGGCTATGCTAGATTCCTATTTTTAAACAAAATTTCTAAACAATATATTCAGACTGTTGCATATCTTATGGTGCAGTGTGGTAATGTGTAATGGTAAACCCTCTTCAAACAATGAGATGGGGAGTGAAACTATTCCTATGAAATGATAGTCCAACACAACGATCTTAGAATAAAGTACATATTTAAAAAAATACGGAGTAAATTTTTATGTGATCTTCACACATAACATTGCTCTGAACAATACTATGCTTAACAAATTGAACAATCACGAAATGGGATGGTCTTCCTCTCAGCTATGAGGAAGTTAACTAGCTGACAATAATCATTCCAACAAACTAGCTGCGCATTGCTCCAGTCTTATCTCAAACTTCTTCTGTTAAAATAATAACTTTATTCAAAATTTATATTCTTTTCGCCTTCTAATTTATGCTTCATATTCATTCTTGCTGTTCTTTACAATAAATCTTTCTTCATCTAACAGATTCAATCACAAGTCAACGCAACACTACTGCAAAGGTCCGTCATCTACCACAATTGCATTAAGAATGTATCAGGCTGCGCAGAGGCAAAGACTGTGTACCACAACAAGATCAAAGATTGCTTAACAGTAACGTAACTTCCTCTCTCTCTCTCTCTCTCTCTCTCTGTCTGTCTGACTTGCATATCGGTAACTTACAGCAGTGCCGGGAAGCCGTGCGGTCTCAAGCGTCTTGTCACGGTCCGTGCGGCTCTCCCCTCGGAGGTTCGCGTCCTCCCTCGGGCTTGGGTGTGTGTGTGTCGTCCTTATCGTAAGTTACATTAAGTAGTGTGTAAGCTTAGGGACCGACGACCTCAGCAGTTTGGTCCAATAAGACCTTACCACAAATTTCCAAATTTTCCGATAACTTGCAAAAATCGAAAATGACTTTCCAACCTTACAAAATCGTTTAGCGATGAAGAGGAGACTGCACACCTGTTCCAAGCTAGTGATGTAAGTGCGGGAAATAAGTATAAGAAGAAATAAGGAGATATACTATAAAGATTGTAGGCATACGAAATAGCACTATTCTTTGTGTCCTCCCACGTTTTTTTTTCGTATGTTGAACAAAGCTAACAAATAATGTCACAGCCACGCTACGTGTGGACTGAGCGATCCAAAGTGGAATGTGCTGAGCAGCTGATGCCAACCCACCATGTTGCCATGAAAAGTGGACAGCTTATTTCAAATCACATCATAGAGAAGTATTTTATTCGGAGTTATTGAAATTGGCGTAATATTATTTTGAAATTTCAGTCCACAATGCCAAAGTCAAAAGCTTGTTCTCTTTTATAAACGCCCAATGGACAAATAAATGCAAGAAATTGCAAATGATTATGTTCTTCTGTAATTTAGAATTATCCTGTCAAGAGTTCCATGATATTATTTCCAAGAAAAAGAAAAACGTTCCTGGTATAGTTCTTTCAAATGAGAAGTATTAATACGTAACTACATATTATTGTTATTTTTATAAGACTAATTAAAATGACCGAACTTATTGAATATCTTTTCATTTTCTTTCTCAGAATAATAGATACCTTTCTTTTAAATGAGGAACTAAAGATATCGTCTTTTCCGACCAAAACCTGTTCTTACGTAAATGTAAAGCATCTGTGGTGACAACTATCTTAAATTACGCTAAATATTTTATGATTTTACACTACAATGTAACGCCCTGCTCTATGAAACCTAACAACGTAAAATCAACGTGGCACCTAAATTTGTTTAATTTCACATGGTATATAGCAAGAACAGTCACGTCAGAACAACGTTGACATTGAGAACCAAAGATCGGATACCCGTACTTGAGATACTTAAAGATATAATCATCTTTGACTGTAGTCTGTTAACATGTAAAAATAAAATATCGGTACTATGAACTGTCAAAAAATACAGGAAATACTTACAACATTACATCAAAACTGTACAAAACGGCACAAAATCGACACGAAAACGATATTTTAGAATTTCACGTTAAATATAACGAGAACAGTCACCAGGTATAGTCACATCAGATGTTATATATACGTCAGGACAACGTAGAGTAAGTCATCCTCTTACGTACGTAATTTAGAAACATAAAAATTAATTACAACATGTTGTTGTTGTGGTCTTCAGTCCTGAGACTGGTTTGATGCAGCTCTCCATGCTACTCTATCCTGTCCAAGTTTCTTCATCTCCCAATACGTACTGCAGCCTACATCCTTCTGAATCTGTTTAGTGTACTCATCTCTTGGTCTCCCTCTACGATTTTTACCCTCCACGCCGCCCTCCAGTACTAAATTGGTGATCCCTTGATGCTTCAGAACATGCCCTACCAACCGATCCCTTCTTCTTGCCAAGTTGTGCCACAACTCCTCTTCTCCCCAATCCTATTCAATGCCTCTCATTAGTTATGTGATCTACCCATCTAATCTTCAGCATTCTTCTGTAGCACCACATTTCAAAGGCTTCTATTCTCTTCTTGTCCAAACTATTTATCTTCCTTGTTTCACTTCCATACTTGGCTACACACCATACAAATACTGTCAGAAACGACTTCCTGACATTTAAATCTATACTCGATGTTAACAAATACCTCTTCTTCAGAAACGCTTTCCTTACCATTGGCAGTCTACATTTTATATCCTCTCTACTTCGACCATCATCAGTTACTTTGCTCCCAAATAGCAAAACACATTTACTACTTTAAGTGTCTCATTTCCTAATCTAATTCCCTGAGCATCACCCGACTTAATTCGACTACATTCCATTATCCTCGTTTTGCTTTTGTTGTTGTTCATCATCTTATATCCTCCCTTCATGACAGTGTCCATTCTGTTCAACTGCTCTTCCAAATCTTTGCTGTCTCTGACAGAATTACAATGTCATCGGCGAACATTAAAGTTTTTATGTTTTCTCCATGGATTTTAATACCTACTCCGAATTTTTCTTTTGTTTCCTTTACTGCTTGCTCAATATACAGATTGAATAACATCGGGGAGAGGCTACAACCCAGTCTCACTCCCTTCCCAACCACTTCTTCCCTTTCATGTCCCTCGACTCTTATAACTGCCATCTGGTTACTGTACAAATTGTAAATAGCCTTTCGCTCCCTGTATTTTACCCCTGCCACCTTCAGAATTTGAAAGAGATTATTCCAGTCAACATTGTCAAAAGCTTTCTCTAAGTCTACAAATGCTAGAAACGTAGGTTTGCCTTTTCTTAATCTAGCTTCTAAGATAAGTCACAGGGTCAGTATTGCCTCACGTGTTCCCATATTTCTAAGGAATCCAAACTGATCTTCCCCGAGGTCGGCTTCTACCAGTTTTTCCATTCGTCTGTACAGAATTCGCGTTAGTATTTTGCAGCCGTGACTTATTAAACTGACAGTTCGGTAATTTTCACATCTGTCAACGCCTGCTTTCTTTGGGATTGGAATTATTATATTCTTCTTGAAGTCTGACAAAGTTGTTCGTATAATTCGTGACGATGAAAATTATTGCTGCATTTTCAGTTACACCTCAATAATTAACGAAATTCCTCACTTACAAAAAGTTAAATCTAAAATTCGTATGCATTGTAATTCTCAAACTTTGTGTACGCAGCTACTCGAAAATGGAAATCTTACGAAACGGCTGTCGAAATTATCAGAAAATATTAGGAGCAGTGGTACTGGAACATTACTTACAATGAAGAATTTTGTTTCGACATAAGATCATATTAGGAAGAAGGCCGATAATAATGAATAGAGTGCACTAAGTTGTTATCATTAATGTAATATCATGAGGCTAATTACTGATTTTTTTTAGCTTAAGCAAGTTCAAGGTTGATCTGTAATTAATTATTAATAAACGACTGAAAACACCAAAGTGACTAATTCTCTTTAAAGTAGCTAGTCTGACTAAATACATATAACGCTGAGTCGGACTTTCCTGTTTTTTGACCTGGAAACCCTAGAAGTACGAACAATCTGTGCTACCCCGGAAGATATGACAAAGAATCTTATCGGCATTGTGTCACTGTCGGTCCAGTGTGAGCCAGTTACGTTGCTTCAACTACATTCCTATGTGCTCCGCCAGTGCTGGCTGCTTTTCTATCATATTGTGAGACGCATTGCGTATCATGTTACATATTGTATCATCTCACTGAGAACTGCGACTAAAGAATCCATCTTCCAGGTACATACTGCTTCAAACATCTGATTGTTTTATAAGTATCACAATATTAATACGTGAACACGAAAACTGAAGTACCGATTTTTAATAGTAATCATACAAGGAGGCCAATGACACTTACGTATAATTCGAAATGTATTTTGCCATAGATGTGCACAAAGAAAAACATCATGTGTGTACGTAGCTGATAAGGGTGGTAAAAGGAAACAGATACTTTCATATTCGTAACTCTGATGATACCATCTCTATTACGCATTAACATCTACAATATGTGAACATTGTAAACCGAAGTGCTACCAATTTCTGCCTGTGTACCGATTAGGTGCTTTGGTAGAAATTACACATGAAAGTAACAACGTTTCGTGAAATCGCATTCTAGAGTCTTTCACATTTCATTTGCAGTAACACACGCATACGAAGAAGCTACAATGTGACAGCTGCTACGTCGATGATGTTGTCAGCATCGGAAATCAAAATATCCTAGTAACGAAGACTGTAAATAACGTTGTGTATTGGCATCGTTATTTCCCTTACTATTCTAGAAGAGTAATTTGGTGGTCATTTGTCGCCGTTACCAGAAAATTTGGAGTAGGTTCCCAATTTTTAATGTCTTCATTTTGAATAACGACGACTTCCGACTTCCTTTATTATATGGATATTGTATTTCAAATGGTTCAAATGGCTCTAAGCACTATGAGACTTAACATCTGAGGTCATCAGTACCCTAGAATTAGAACTATTTAAACCTAACTAACAGAAGGACATCACACACATCCATGCCCGAGGCAGAATTCGAACCTGGGGAAGTAGCAGCAGAGCAATTCCGGACTGAAGCGCCTAGAACCGCTCAGCCATAGCGGCCGGCTCGAATTAATTGAACTGACGTTTATCTTCAAGCTTTAGAGAACTTCTATTCTCAGTTAAAGGAACATGAGAGGTAGTCCTTTTTGCAGCATGATGGAGCTACGTGCTACACGTCTGGTATTCCTGAAGGCTTCACGGAGGAATGCACAGTGAGTAGTGGTTTGTGGCCATCTCGTTTGCCGTCATGTCTAATTACCATTTTTACCTGTCGGTGTATTCAAAAAGAGAAATTTACGGGGAAAATAACCTTACAACAGCAGAGCAACTAAAAGAAAGCAGACGCCGCTCTTCTGAAACAATCGGTGTTACATTTCTGTGTAAAGACAGTTTCAATGTGATCTCCATGATCACAAAACTGCTTAGAGCTGCAGGACGACCATTTTCAACATATTTTATAATATTATTATACATTATATTTTATTAAGTAAAACGTGTTTCTGCTACTAAATGTGCGTGTTATTGCAGCTTTCCTCTTGGACATGCTATAGCTTTGTTGTTCCGTAAGAATTTCGTTTACACTCGTCTCTGTCGACGCATTCAAAACTAGTACAGTTATTCTGAAATATGTCTTACAGCTGCAGTGCCAAAATAAGCTTCTTTGCTGATATTCTTCTCGCTAAAATTCAGTTTGTCATTGTAGCAATCTGGCTGATCACATTTGTTGTACACATTAAGAATATACATTCAAACTCGTTTACAATCTCATGTGCCTATTTCTCGTTTCAGGTAAGGACATGACATGCAGTCTCCTAGCTGACCAACAGTTGTAAGTAAGAGCTTTTTTTTTAAGTTTCAAGCCGAGAAATCCCATGTATGTAGAAAATTATACGTTCCGATGATTTCAATACAACTCTTGACAATTGCCTCGCTATTATGACCACGCAGTGGGTGTCTAAAGCATTTAGGATGCATACAGTTTTCATCACAAGTGGATGCATTCCTGGCTGTGAAGTTTTTATTGACGTTTGGTGTTCTTGCTGTACAATTATTACCTTATTATTGGATTGGTTCATAAGTTCGTAGCGTTCTTCTATTCGTTTAATAAATACAAGAAATACACATTAACATAGACTTTAGTCATCAATAATATATTCTCCTTTACTGCTTACAGCAGTCTGCCAACGCTAGAATAACTGTAGAAATCAGGTGGTTTTTTGGTGAAGAGATCGTCGAGCCATGTTTGGAGCGCACTTTCATCCGGAAATATGTTGAAGGTTGTTCCATAGAGAGCGGAAAAGGTGAAAACCTGAGGGCGCAAGATGAGGTGAATAAGGTGGGTGCGGAGTGACTTCCTTGTCTAAATCCTGAATAGTGGATTAGCAACACTTCACGCAGTCTTTTCGGTCGTTGTTCTTGGACTGCGTCTCCAAGATGTCTCATTTATTCATAATAAATGTCAGCAGTGATGGTTACATCTCGAGGAAGCAATTCGTAGCACACCACACCGTCGCTGTCCCACCACACGCATAGCATTATCTTTTGTGGATGCGCAGACATTGTACCGGGAGTTGCTGCTTTGTTTGAGCACACCCATTCCTTTCTTTCTCTTATGTTAGCATAAAGACACCATTTCTCGTTACCATCAACGATACAGGGTAAGAACTGTCAGCGTTGTTCACGAGCCAATTGATGACGAGCAAGCAGAGATGCACGTGATTTTTGTGATATTGGCTTAAAGCATGCGGTACCCATAATCCGAACTTTCGCCATTGCATGCTGAAGACTGGTCAGTGCCAGTTCTCGAGCATGCTGAAGAGGATAACTGTCGATTAATGCGTTTAAACGATCTTCCTCAAGTCCCAAAGGCCTTCCTGAACGTGGAGAGTCACTAATGTCAAAACGGTCGTTCTTAAAACGAGAAAACCATTTTCTTGCCCTGCTCTCTTCAATGGCACTTCCTCCATACTGGGCGCAAATGTTCGTGGCTTCCTCCGCTGCTGTCACCCCTCTACTGAATTCAGACAGAAGAATCTGTCGGAAATGTTCCGATTTCTCTAATTGGCACTCCATTTTCTAGCGCCAACAGCTCCACTCACTATCTCCAAATGACCAAATGTTAATATGTTAACTCAAACAGCAACAGTGAACTAGAAATAAAAAATTATAATCGATGAAGAAACGCGTAGCAACCAGAATGCCAACAGCCAAAACAAAAACGTTACGAACTTATGCACCAACCTACTACGTAAGAGTTACATGTAGATAAAAAATCTGCGAGAGCGTAAGCTAGCACCTAACTACATAAAAGTTACATCTAGAGATTCCACAATATATGTTCAAAAAATGGCTCTGAGCACTATGTTAATAAATGACTGTGCGATCGAGACTGTTTTTTACTAATTTTTCTTAACTGACAGATCGCTGTTTCCCAGTAATGCTATCTAAAATTCTGAATCACTAGAAACTCTGACCATGTGCGGAAGGACGTTATCTTACTGAAATGTAAGCCCAGAACGCCTTTACTTGAAAGGCAACAAAACGCATCACTGAGAATCATCGACGTATCGCAGTACTGTGATGGTGTAGCGGATGACAAGCAAATGATGGTTCAAATGGCTCTGTGCACTATGGAACTTAACATCAGAGGTCATCAGTCCTTTAGAACTTACAGGGTGTTTCAAAAATGACCGGTATATTTGAGACGGTAATACAAACTAAACGAGCAGTGATAGAAATACACCGTTTGTTGCAATATGCTTGGGACAACAGTACATTTTCAGGCAGACAAACTTTCGAAATTACAGTAGTTACAATTGTCAACAACAGATGGCGCTGCGGTCTGGGAAACTCTATAGTACGATATTTTCCACATATCCACCATGCGTAGCAATAATATGGCGTAGTCTCTGAATGAAATTACCCGAAACCTTTGACAACGTGTCTGGCGGAATGGCTTCACATGAAGATGAGATGTACTGCTTCAGCTGTTAAATTGTTTCTGGGTTCTGGCGGTACACCTGGTCTTTCAAGTGTCCCCACAGAAAGAAGTCACAGGGGTTCATGTCTGGCGAATAGGGAGGCCAATCCAATCCGCCTCCTGTATGTTTCGGATAGCCCAAAGCAATCACACGATCATCGAAATATTCATTCAGGAAATTGAAGACGTCGGCCGTGCGATGTGGCCGGGCACCACCTTGCATAAACCATGAGGTGTTCGCAGTGTCGTCTAAGGCCGTTTGTACCGCCACAAATTCACGAAGAATGTCCAGATAGCGTGATGCAGTAATCGTTTCGGATCTGAAAAATGGGCCAATGATTCCTTTGGAAGAAATGGCGGCCCAGACCAGTACTTTTTGAGGATGCAGGGACGATGGGACTGCAGCATGGGGCTTTTCGGTTCCCCATATGCGCCAGTTCTGTTTATTGACGAAGCCGTCCAGGTAAAAATAAGCTTCATCTGTAAACCAAATGTTGCCCACATGCATATCGCCGTCATCAATCCTGTGCACTATATCGTTAGCGAATGTTTCTCGTGCAGCAATGGTAGCGGCGCTGAGGGGTTGCCGCTTTTGAATTTTGTATGGATAGAGGTGTAAACTCTGGCGCATGAGACGATACGTGGACGTTGGCGTCATTTGGACCGCAGCTGCAACGCGGCGAACGGAAACCCGAGGCCGCTGATGGATCACCTGCTGCACTAGCTGCGCGTTGCCCTCTATGGTTGCCGTACTCGGTCGCCCTACCTTTCCAGCACGTTCATCCGTCACGTTCCCAGTCCGTTGAAATTTTTCAAACAGATCCTTTATTGTATCGCTTTTCGGTCCTTGGTTACATTAAACCTCCGTTGAAAACTTTTCTTGTTGGAACAACACTGTGTTCTAGGCGGTGGAATTCCAACACCAGAAAAATCCTCTGTTCTAAGGAATAAACCATGTTGTCCACAGCACACTTGCACGTTGTGAACAGCACACGCTTACAGCAGAAAGACGACGTACAGAATGGCACACCCACAGACTGCGTTGTCTTCTATATCTTTCACATCACTTGCAGCTCCATCTGTTGTTGAAAATTGTAACTACTGTAATTTCGAAAGTTTGTCGGCCTGAAAATGTACTGTTGTCCCGAGCATATTGCAACAAACGGTGTATTTCTATCGCTGCTCGTTTAGTTTTTATTGCCGTTTCAAATATACCGGTCATTTTTGAAACGCCCTGTAGAACTACTTAAAGCTAACTAACCTAAGGACATCACACTCATCTATGCCCGAGACAGGATTCGAACCTGCGACCATAGCGGTCGCGCGGTTCCAGACTGAAGCGCCTAGAACCGCTCCAATATATGTTGAAATATCGTAAAGACACATCTTGACGATGGAAATCGATACTGTTCCTTTAGACTATTGGGAGGGGGATTGGGGGGGGGGGCAGAGATAGATAATAGAAAGATTAGAGTAATTTATTTGAAATTATATAGCGCCCTTATCTGTAGCTTAAGGTAAAGATTAAGCTGAGTCATAACCTTTTTGTATCTAACAATGGAGGGAAGAATCTACCGCCCTGTCGACATCGAGAGTATTGGAGACTGAGCACTAGCTCTGAATGTTTCAAGAATAAGGATGGAAATCGGTTGTAACCTTTCAAAAGTAGCTAACATAACATTTGCCTGGATCGATGTATGGAAATCAAGAGAAACGTAAATCTGGATGGCCGCACACGGACTTGAACCATAATGCTCCAGCATTTGACTCTACTGCGCTAACCACTACACCACCTCGCTGGATATGAAGACAGAAACACACACCCATCGATTTTGGCCGTCCTTCGCGCGATTGTAGTGTACACATTGACCTAACAAATTCTGCTACAGTACGACCCACTTCTCGAGCGTTTTCGAGATATCGAGATTAAAAGTTTTAGCAGCTTGTGCATCGCATACGATAGCGTAAATCGTAGAACAGTTGTGTTAGTGCAACCGTCAAAGACGGCAAGTTTCTGTGCTCGTAATGCGTTCGCGTCTCGTTATACTATGTCGTTTATCATAACCTTTCTTCAAATACTCGTGTGATTATTCAGCTACCGTTGAAGATCTTGATAACGGCTCCACTTCAAGATACAGTAAACATAGACCTTTAGCGGATAGGATTTACGGAGGATGTCGAAAAAGTTCAAGGAAAAAAATTATTGCTGAATTTGGGAGAGAGTGTTAGGAAAACGCTAAGCGTGCCGGAGTGGCAATCATTAACACAAAGGTGTTTTTCTTTGCGGCGATATCTCTTCACGAAATTTCGATCACAAACTTCCTCCTCCGAACGAAAAATATTTTATTGGCGCCCTCGTACACAGAGAGAAATTGCCGTGGTAATAAAATAAGTGATTTCAGAATTAGCATGGAAAGATTTAGGTGTCCATTTTCCCAATATGCTATTCGAGTGTGGAGCTGTCGGGAAGTAGCCTGAAATTGGTTCTATGAAACCTCTGCCAAATGCTTGAGTGTGAATTGCAGAGTAATCGTGTATATGTGGTTTTTTGCCTTTTCCACGCATCGGCGAGCACACACAAAACCTCGCCAGGTGCCATGGTTCCCGGCGGAGGTAGGGTCGAGGACCCCTCCATTGCTCTATATGTAGTTGTAGCACTGGCGCCTGGCACTCCGTGGCGTCGTACAGGAGATCTTCGTAGGAAGACAGTCAATTGTGTGTATTGCGGAAACCAGAAGGCTGCCGTTTCAACTTGACTTACCCAGCCGATGGGTGGCGCCTACAAGTCTGCAACCGGCTCTACACCGCTGCAAGTTAAGTTGCCTAGGTGTTGGCTCTCGTCTCGACCAGTTAATCTTTATACTTTTCTTGCCTGGCAAGGCGATCTTAGGGACTGGGTCCCTTCAGTTTTATTCGTGCTTGTACGATACGAAAGGCAATGTTCGGACATCAATTTCCCCAAGCAGTATAATGCAATTCTAAAAAGAAAAAAAGAAAACGGAAAGAAAAAAAGCACCTTGAAGATATGAGGACTTTCGAGTGTCGGTAAGTGCAAAACAAGTTCGCATTTTAACAGAGCAGTCGGTAACTCAGTTCCGTAGTTTATCGCTGTCGCGAAGCCTAGACTAACTGATCAAGAAACCTGAACGTGAAAATTAAAAGACTTCTCATGAGTTAAATAGTTATTATGGTTTTTTTCTTTTTTGTTTGTTAATAAGTTGTATATATTATTTCTTTCATTATTCGTTTTGTGCCATGCGATTGCAGTGCGAGGTATCAAAACATTTTTACTGCAGATATTAAAATGTTGAAATAAGCACAAAAAAGACAACAATAAAAGTTACTATAAAAAGTTGAAATCTCACTAGTTCCTACTTTTTCTAGCAAATGTAAATTATGATATTAAAATATTGAAATAAGCACAAAAAAGACAACAATAAAAGTTACTTTAAAAAGTTGAAATCTCGTTAGTTCCTACATTTTCCTAGAAAATGGAAATTATAATTAACAAACAACCAAATACTGAATCATAATTATTTACAAAATAATGTGTCTTTATTTTTAATTATTAGCTTCTCTGAAAGTAATTCAGACTTGATACAAAAAAGCAAAACGCCTTATACTTTAGTGAATACTCTGTTTATCCAGAAATAAGAAATTATTTCCTGCTATTATGAATCAAAAATAAAAATCTTATTTTTGTTAGAAACTGTGATTCAATATTTGCTAACTTCCTTAATTTAGCAATAAATATGGAATTCAAATGAAACTGAAAAAATAGATATTTCTAGCAAGATTCGGGCCAACAGCTTTTGGATTACAAAACTCATAAGGTACGCACCATTTTTTATTATTTTCTTTTTTTTAATACTAACTGGCTCTTAATTCACACGAATAAGAGTAATGATTACGTAAGTAAACAGGAAATAACACGCAACTGGTTAAAACATTAACATAAAGAAACTGTGAAATAGCAACTGGTTCCTTGTTATCTAGCCTCTACACAGCGCTTGGGTAAAAATATGGAAATGCCACGATAAATGCATGCTTCAACATAAATGCAGGTGCTAGCCAACGTTTCACATTGCGCTATTATATTTCGCCACGAAGGGCAGCTGTGCAATGTCCTCAGTGTGTTTCAGATGACAGTGGTAGACAGAATTGTATTCTGTGTAGTTGGGGGTGCACTGTGTCGGAACTGAGTGAATTCGTTCATGGGCAGATTGTTGAAGCTCATAATTAAAATTTCCGTAATGAAGGTATCCAAAGTGTTTGGCGTTTCAAGGGGCACAGTATCAAAGTTCACAGCGCATACAGGAAAGTGGAAAAACATCATCCGCTAAGTCACAACGCGGACTAAAATGTGCGTTGAATGATCGTAGCAGGCCGTCATTGAACAGGATTGTGACGAAAAATAAGAGAACGACAGCTGTAAAAATCGGTGTAGAACTGAATATCACACTCGCTAACCTTGTCAGCACCAAAACAACACGAAGGGAGCTCTATAACCAGGGAACTGCAGGACACGCTGGAATTCCAAAACCACACATCATTGCTGCCAATGGCCCTAACGGAAAACGTGGTGGCGAATCTATAAAACCTGGGCTATGGGATGAGTCTTGTCTCACACTGTTCCCAACTTGTAATTGAGTTTTCGTCGGAAAAGTGAAACATGGTGGGGATTAGATGATGGTTTGGGCAGTCATATCGTGGTATTCCATGGTCGCCATGGCTACTGTACAACGTCGCATTACTGCCAACGATTGTGTGATCACTTTGAATGATCAGGTCCAACTCATGGTACAATATCTGTTCCCCAGTTGTGATGCTGTGCTACAGGGTCCCTGTACACACAGCTCGCATCGTCCAGGACTTATATTGTGAGCGCAAGAATGAATTTTCACATCTCCCCTGGCCACCACAGTCATCAGATCTCAATATTGCTGGACCTTTATGGTCTACTTTGGAGAAAAGGGTACGAAATCGCTATCCACCTCAACCTTCGTTATCTGACCTTGCCACTATTTTGCAGGAAGAATGATGTAAGATTTCCTTGAAAACCATACTGGACCTGTATTTATCCATTCTGGGACGACAGGGAGCTGTTATGAATGCTAACAGTTTTCCTGCACCGTATTAGGCATGGTAATGTGTTGTTTTTTGGTGTTTCCATATTTTTCTCCAACCCCTGTACTTCCGGTGCAGTATTTTCCACGTGATGGTTGAAATTCGTTTCCCGGCGTCTGTGTTAAACTTACTGAAATTATACTTATAAAATAATAGCTACAGGAGAATAAATCAGAATCAGTACATAAAAAATGTATAGTACATTAAAAAAATTTCGTTGTATTCGATCGGATTCCCTCTTGTTACGGCGTCCTTGGTGAAAAAGACACTCGAATGTGGGAAGTGTATCGACGCTATGACTCTGTTGTCAAAAAGATGCTAATTGGAGGAGAAGCAGCAAACAGTAGTCACTTAATAGTTCCTTTTTTTAATTGTAATTTTCCGTTAGATATGTTTTAGCTCCCAGCCAAGACATCGGTAGTGGCACACAGAGAATTAAACTAAAATAATCAGTGAGCAGATTTTCACTATAGTGTCTATACTGGTGAAAATAAATACAATTATCTGGAAGTGGCTGGGGAAAAACGGAATAAAAAAAAGACAGATTTGTTGTTACAAATTTATGTGAAGCACGGTAAAAGAAAGTTTAAAATTTTGTGATCAAAATATTGCGAAGTCTATATCGAATTGGAAGTCACTAGATAACATTCAAAACATATAATTTGTGTTCAACAATGACATCAATTATATTTTTATCCTTACGCACTGGTAATTGAAGTTACAATAGATTAAATTTTCACTAACATTAATTGCTCTTTTATCAGTTGTGTTGGCGTAAATAGATTAACCTCTTCACTTCTTTACGTCCTTGAGTTTGGCGATAATAACAGAATTAAGTGCAGTTCGAAAAGATTGCAACGCTGTGAAGGAATCGCGAGACACGCATAAAATTTATGCTAGTGAAGTTGCACACTTTCAGATCATCAAATTTGTACAGTTAGACCACTGTAGAAAAATATTCGTGACCGCAATGACAGACTTGTTTTGCTCTTGCTCGTGTCCAAGCATATAGTGGCTACACAGTCAACATGGCCATAAGAATCATTGTCCCGTGACGTACATGAGCGTCAGCCACTAGCAGTTTCATAAAATATTATTTTAGTGATATAGATTTAACAATAATGATCAGAAAATAACAAATTACTTGTAGCACTATTAGGTCTACGTGGAATCAGTGTCATTCTCTCATGAGATATCTTCTACGTGCTGCAATGTTTTTATTAGGAATGTTGTGGTTGGCAGGAGAGCCAACACCGTATTACTAAAAGGAGGCCGAAGTGCACGCGTCTAAGCTCACGCAGGCTGGCGTGACGTCTGGAACATGACAAGGGAATTAGAATTGAGAAAAACGGACGTAGCTGGAGGAATACTTAACTTTAATCCATTAATGAAGAACGTTGCTCTTTATGGTACATGATTCACAATATCAATAGTACGGATACTGGCGCCTTGCTAGGTCGTAGCAAATAACGTAGCTGAAGGCTATGCTAACTATCGTCTCGGCAATTGAGAGCGTAGAAGTCAGTGAACCATCGCTAGCAAAGTCGGTTGTACAACTGGGGCGAGTGCTAGGAAGTCTCTCTAGACCTGCCGTGTGGCGGCGCTCGGTCTGCAATCACTCATAGTGGCGACACGCGGTTCCGACGTATACTAACGGACCGCGGCCGATTTAAAGGCTACCACCTAGCAAGTGTGGTGTCTGGCGGTGACACCACATTCCTCCCCCGCAAATCGGCGTACGGTTGTGGCATAAGGCTTCCGCCCGCCGTGGGGAGGACCCCATGTTGACGTATGCGACGAGGTGGGGAGCCTATAACAAGAGGCGAGGCTGTGCCACCCGCACCCTGCCATTCGGACCGCGGGGACCTAGGAAACGCCTGAAAACCTGCTCCAGGGTGCACGCCAACATGCGGTGTATGCGCCCTTAGAGAGACAGGAGGGGCCGAAGGGTCGACCTCCATCGGGCCGGGGCACCCGACGGGCGAAGACGACACATGGTCCGGAGCGGGCAAGAGTTCCATGTCGGAGGACAACTGGTCACGGGAAGCGATCGGCGGCGCGTGACCCAGGGAGGCGACCGGCGGTTGCAGCGACGCGTCCACTGCGGGCGTCGCCGGCTGGAGAACAGGCGGCGGCGGCGGTACCACCTGGGGCTGAGGCGAGCCAGTAGATGGGTCCCCGGGGCGCTGACCGGACGGCCCCGTCACTGAAAGCAGACGGCGAGCGGCAGATCCCGTGGGACGACAGAGGCGCAGCTGATTGAGATGCCGACGCACCTCACCAGAGGCCCCCAAAACCAGATACATAGCGCTGCCGAGGCAGCGAAGAATGCGCCCTTCGTTCTAACGCCGTGAACCTCGATAGTGGCGGTAGTAGGCAACGTCGCTTGGAGCAAAAGCAGGTGTCTGCCGCTGCACAGGAACCTGATGCGGCGGATGTAGCAAAGACATCAAGGTTCGATGAGGGCGACCGTGGAGCAACTCAGCCGGCGAGCGACCATCTCGGGGCTGAGAGCGATACGAGGTCAAAAAGAGCAATAACGCGTGCTCCCGAGAATGCGACTCTTTTTAACTTCAACATCTGTGACTTGAAAGTCCTGACCAATCGTTCAGCGGCTCCGTTTGACTGTGGCGAAAACGGCGCGGACGTCAGATGTTGAATACAATTGGCCTTGCAGAATGACTGAAATTCTGCGGACATGAATTGTGGGCCATTGTCGGAAACAATAGTCTGTGGAAGACTTTCAATGCAAAAGATAGCGGATAACGCTTGGATGATGGCAGATGACGTCGTGGAAGACATCCGGACAACAAAAGGAAAATTACTGAATGAATCTACCACAACCAACCATCGAGCATTCCAGAATGGACCAGCAAAATCGATGTGTAAGCGTTGCCAAGGGGAAGTGGCTTTTGGCCATGCAAATAATTTCCGCGGTGGTGCTGACTGTTGTACGGCACACACCATGCAAGAAGAGCACATATTCGTAATCGCGGCATCGATTCCGAACCAAGTACAGTGCTGACGAGCAAGTTGTTTCGTTCTCACTATACCCCAATGTCCTTGGTAGAGAAGCTGTAAGACAGAGGACTGTAACGAACGTGGTACCACGACCCTGGACTGATCATTATCAGAACGCAACAGCAAAACACCACGTTGTACAAAAAGTCTCTCCTTGTGAGCAAAAAATCGGCGAAACAACGGGTCCCCGATCCGTGACTTTGACAAGGGCCATTGCGTAGCAACAAAACGCAGAACGGGAGCAAGGACAGGGTCGGCAGCTGTGGCTGTAGCTACAAAACGAAAATCAATCGGAAATGATTCTACCACGTCATCGGTTTCCGCATCAATGAACATGCAAGCAAGTTCGATGGAATCGAATGCCCTATCCTCAGCAACAGGCAAGCGGGACAACGTATCGGCGTTTCCGTGCTTAGCACTGGACCGATACAAGATATCGTAGCGGTACTGGGAGAGCAAAATAGACCAGCGAATGAATTTCTGCGCTGTACGTGGAGGGACAGGCTTGGTCGGATGAAAGAGCGATGTCAAAGGTTTGTGGTCTGTGATTATGGTAAACTGACGACCATACAAGAAATCATGAAACTTTGTAACACCAAATACGGGAGCCAATGCTTCTTTCTCGATCTGTGAATAATTTCTTTGAGCAGACGAGGGCAATTTGGACGCAAAGGCAATAGGGCGATCGTGCGATCCATCTTTGTGCGCAAGCACAGCACCGATCCCGAAATCCGATGCATCCACCATCAACAAAAGGGGCATCTGGGGATCGAATGGCGTAAGGCAAGTATGGGAAAGCAACGCCGATTTGTTAAGGGTACTTTTAGCTTCAGTAATACTAGGAGGAAGGTACGATATACACATAAAACAGCAGAAATAATATACAGAAACCAGACTTCAAATAGCTGAATGAAATGAAAAGGAAGCAGCAGTTGAAATGGAATTGAGAGTGGGTTGTGGCTTATCCCCGGTGTTATTCAGTCTACGAGGATCACTTCAAGAGTTCTGCACACTGTAAGAGATATCTGAAGAAAATAATTTATTTTACGAACTACCATTACTGGCCATCAATATAATCTCCTTTCTTGCTAATGACGGGTTCCCAACGTTTTGGCAACTTCCGTATTACGAGGAGGGGCAACTTCATTGCTGAGCTGTCTAATTAGTCTGATCACCTCACTGGAAGTTCATTAACTGTATCAAAATGTTTTCCACGCAGCTGTTCTTTCAATTTGGGAAACAAATCAGTGTATGCTGGGCCAATATCAGGAAGGTGTATGGTGGGTGGGGAAGTATTCCACATCCATATTTGTCGACCGTTTCTCTCAGTGGTAGGGCAATATGCGGTCTTGCATTATCATGCAAAATGGGGATACCATCTGCAAGCATGTCAGGCTTTCTTTGAGAAATTTTCTGGCCAAAATATCTTGCAGAAACAGCTTGTAGTACGCACCTGTTACAGAGATCCTCTGGGGCACTGTCTTTGTAGCATGACTCCATTCAAGTCATACGAAAAGATCATCATCAGTTTTTCCTTTGATGTCGGCGGGGGGGATTTTTTCAAGCGTGGAGAGCAGGAACTTTTCCATTGCGACGACGGAGACTTCAGATCTGACTCAAAATCTGCTGTCCAGATTATATCAGAAGTAACAATCCTTTACAGAAACTGTTCTCCCTCTGTTCGATAATGTTGAAGCAATTCTTCTGCAAGTATTTTGTGCCCTGCTTCCTGATATTCGCTCATATCAAGCGGAACCCGTCTGGCAGCAACTTTTCTCATCATTAACTTTTCACTTACGATTCTTTAAGCTGAAGTGATAGACATTCTGGTCTGATATCCCATTTCTTTCCATGTTTGCCGTCGATCCTCTCCCAAAATGCCATTAACAGTAACCTCGCAGGTGTAGTCTGTTGCAACTGATGACCTTCCACTTCTTGGGTTGTCCTCAGGGTTTACTCAGCCTTTACGGAAAAGAGAGCCCAGCGTGATACTATTGTACGATCCACTACAATATTCCCACACACTCCTCACAAAGCGTTGTAAATTTCCGTTCGGTTCTTTGTACGTAGGGATTCGATTTTGGTGTAGAAAAGCTGGTCATTTAATGTAACCCGACATGAATCGGTTTCAGCTTCCATTTTAAAACTGAATTACTCACAACACAGGCACGAGACTATCAAACACATATACAACCGTCACGCCAAAAGTCTCGCTCAAAACTGACATTATTTTCAGCTTGATCATACCACCGAAACGGTCGTGCATGCGATGTGTGCAGGACTTCTGAAACGACCCTAGTATATACTGAGAGAATACTAACGAAAACCGAGTAGAAATTTGAAAAGGACTTAACAGTTCAAGGGAAGACACAAACACTTCGAAGTTTGCTGATGGCATTTAACTTTGTCAGATAGAGCAAATGATTTTGAAGAGCAGTTGAGTGGAATGGGTAGTGTCTTGGAAGTAGGTTATGAGATGAATATCAACAAAGTAAAACATGGGAAGTATAATAAATCAGACACATTGAGGAAATTACATTAAGAAGTAGAGAGAATATGAAATGCAGACAGGCAACAGTATTTTTGAAGGTATTTGTTTGTAGTGTAGCATTGCATGGAAGTGAAACATTGATGATAAATAAATCGGACAAAAAAAGAAGAAAGATGTTTTAAGTGTGTTACTACAGAAAAACGCTGAAGGTTAGATGAGTATACAGGATAACTAATGAGGAGGTATTGGTCCGAATTGGGCAAAAGCGAAATGTATGGCACAAGCTGACTGAAAGAAGGGATCAGTTGATATGACACATCCATAGGTATCAATGAATAGTCAGTCTGGTTATGGAGGGAAAAATGGAGGATGAAATTTGTATACAGAGAACAAGGTTTAACCATAGCAATCAGGTTCAGATGGATGTACGTTGCAACATTTAGGCAGTGATGAAGAGAGTTGCACAGGATAGACTAGCATGGAGGGCTGCTTCAAACCAGTCTTCGAACTGAAGGCCATATCAACATGAGATTAAATCTCTGTCAGCTTCAACTTTACCTCAGATGCCTTAACAGAGACATTCGCTGAAATTGGATGTGGACAAGTCTCCAGTTAATTGTTTTGTTATTGGATTTAAATGTGCGATCACTTATCAACCAACAACATGTTGGTCTTGTAGCTCAGTTTTTCGGCGATACAAGACTTCCAGAACGATCTACTAAGAAAAATAATGTTATAAGACATGGACGTAATTTGGTTAACCACTACATATCAGGTATTATTTGGGTGTTCTTATGTACGCACCATTGGTCGGCCCACTTGCTGTAGGCCTGTGTTTACGCTAATGAAGCCCATTCCTCACAGACGTGGAGGCCTGGACACATGGAGCGCTCTTGTAATTCGAACGGCCCACTTCATCAATCACCGTCCCGAAATGAGCACCTGCACTGAAAAGCTTCACAATTAGGCCGGCGCAATCCCGCGCTGTGTTGTTTGCATAAAGACAGCCGGAGCGGCTGCCAAATCAGAGACAGATTAAGATCGGATTATTCACGAGAGACGGCGGGGGATTCCCCCGCTGCCGGATATCCGACAGCGAACGAGTTGGGCGCGCCGCCAGGCGGCAGCACTGCGGCCGCGGCTTACGACTCCCGCCATCTGCGAACGCTATCTGGGCAATCTGGAATGCTGGCGGTGAGCGCCAACGACATTCTCCAGCTGTTTGACGCGGTTCTCCTGGAACGTTTTGATGCCACCCATTATTCTGTACAAAAGTCATTACTCTGGCTGTCATTTCGAGACATACGGAAGCCCCCCAAAGGTTCTGAGGAAGCATTTTTTTCTTTCCTTATTGGCCTCTGCCCATCGCCATGCAGTCATCCATCACATTTACATAGTATCAGTCTTGATGGTTATTCCTTGCCGTTTGCAAAAAAATAGAATATTAATAAATCACTGACACATGACACCACTAGAAACTACCCATAAAGTAATTATAAAAATAAAAAAAAGCTTTGCATCACTGAAAATATATACATATTTTGTACACAGTGTATCTAGTAGAAAGATAGAGCACGCGTGATTGAACATGATAATTATTAGTAGTTCAGTGTATGGGGTTGCCAGCAACAGTGCACTTGCAGTTAGGAAGGAAATCTTTGCTTCAGGTAAAATATTTTTGTTGTCTGTTTTGTATCTGGAACACGAGAATAGATGGTTCACGTCTCCCTCTTTATTGCACACACACAGCGAGGGAAAATCCTTCACTCCTATTTGGAACAGGTGGATTGTAACTGTGCCATGATATAAGCACGTACGTAATCATTGTTACGAATCGTCTGCTTCTATTCCAGTCGATAAACCAAGAAGATAAGAGTATTGTATGCATCACTTCTTTTGAAATCTTGATCGAATCTCAGTGCATCTTTCAGTTATTTCTCGCTTTTTCATTGATTAAAATGGTTCAAATGGCTCTGAGCACTATGGGACTCAACTTCTAAGGTCATTAGTCCCCTAGAACTTAGAACTAGTTAAACCTAACTAACCTAAGGACATCACACACATCCATGCCCAAGGCAGGATTCGAACCTGCGACCGTAGCGGTCTCGCGGTTCCAGACTGCAGCGCCTAGAACCGCACGTTTCATTGATTGATTAATTACACCTAGCATTTCTCGGTAAGGAAATTCATCATTCAGGATTTTGCCTACTTCACTGCTCGTTTTGATGAGGTTCCTACTATTTCATTATGAAATGTGCCATTTTGCCCTGTAGCCCACAATGTTTTTTCTTACTATTCTCAGTGGCTTATTTGTAGCGATTTCACCAATGATGTCAATGATTATAGGTGACACTTTGAGACACTTTAATACACTTAGGGAATCGATTAATATCACGATACTGATTCGGGTGCAAGATCTCCCATATTTTGCTGCTTTCCTAATTGCGGTGTGTTCTAGGCAGGAGCTGTTGTCTCGTTAGTTAGGGAGTGTAGTGATTAATAATTTTCTCCAGAGTTATGCACATGTTGCATCCTAGTTTGTCGCCCTTGATAGTCTTCGATCCATCCGTATAAATCTTCATTGAATTCAGGAAGATGGTTGTGGAAGCATTTGACTGTGTAGAAAATAATATTGCTCCCAAGACCGTACAGTCGCGATACTATTGTTCCTTTTTTTTTTTTACTGGTTTCAAACAAAGCCCTTTTCATCAGATACAATTATGTCACATCATGAAACAGGAAATTTGTCTGACTTCATTACAAAATGTAAGAGAGAATTATTACACAATCGTACTGTATAAAGGTAAGTAAATGCTTGCACAGAATAATTAATCTTCAAAGTACATTACGGATAATGGCATATGCCACCTGGGAGGTTGTAGATGTACTGATAATGGTTTCAACATCTTCCGCCAACAGAAAGCATTGTGGTATAGCTACAAGAACGTCATCCACGTCTATCCTTCAAGAAGGAATGCTCACAGCCAGAAGGGTCTCCTTCCATCTCCATGATTTCTACATAACCATTTATGACTGTCCTATCCACCTCACTCTTACCCTCAAATACCTTAGTCTCACCCTCGACCGCCACCTAACCTGGACTCCCCATCTCCTTACCATCCAACACGAAGCCCACAACAGAATCCGCCTCGCGAATCTACCGTCCGGCCGGACATGGGGACTGCATCCTTCCACCATCCTTCACACCTACAAATCCTCGATCCACCCCACCCTTTGTTATGCCAGCATTGCTTGGATTTCCGCCCCTCCCAGGTTCTATAACGCCCTCCAAACCCTCGAGTGCCATGCACTCTGCCTCGCCTTCCATATCCGCCTTCTGTCCCCCACACACATCCTCTTATGAGCTCATCCCCTTCCCCCACCTTCTCATTTTCCCTGAACACATTTGCACCCTGTATATTGCAAGACAACTCAATTCCCCCACCCTGTTGTACTCCCCTTCCTCTCCACTCCCAAGCCCATTGCACACCTTTACCATTATGTCACACCCTCTCTCCATCTCCACAACCTCCACCTCCTTTCCCACAGCACTTCCGGGATCTACCCCTCCCAGATGATGAACTTCGTCCTGATGTCTACCCCTCCTAGAAACTCTAACCCCACCTTAATCCTGCCTCCTCTTCAGGGCTCCCTCTCCGCCCCCTCCCTTCTCCTGAGTGGCTTTCCCCCTCCATCTCCCATGCTCCCCTTCAGTGTCTCTGCACTCTTTCCTGCCTTGTCTTCCCTCTTCATCCCCCACCCTGCCCATCTCCTGCCTCTTGGGGCAACCCCTGCCCCCGTTTCTCCTCCTCCTCCGCCTCCAGATCCCCCCCACCTCTTTTTCCCTCTTCTGCAACCTCCAGTCCCTCGGCAGTTCCCTACCGTTGGATTTTTTATTCTTTGTAAGTGTTTTGTCGTTTCCAGTGGTTTTGTTTTCTAAGTGTCTTGCTCTGTGTGAATTTTATACTGTGTTCGACTTTTACCTTGTTTGACTCCCGTGATTTTAAGTACGCAATGAATTGCCAGCTGTGTTATTTTAACTTTATTTCAACGTTATAATTGTCCTCCAATATCCTCGTATTAGTGTATCTTTTAACTCCCATCATCTCCATTTACTGTATTTTTATGCCCCCCTTTTTATCTCTGTTTTTATGTAGGTGTTCCCCTTGTATTTTTGTTAAAGCCATTTGGCTGAAGAGTGGTGGACTGTGCCATTGCCAGCCCTCCCCTGCCCATATGTGGCAGGGGAATGAAATTACAATAAAGGTAAAAAAAAGTCAGAAGGGTCAGTGTGGTGTAAACGTATGAAGCAAGAAGACAACCATACCACAGAGACTTAATGTGGCCTACCGAGTTGCGGGAAGGTCTTTCTAAGAATTGCCACACAAGTTGCTGCGTCAGTTTTGCAAAAATGCTGGTATCGGTCACGTGAACGTTCTCACACATGTAGACAAGGTTCTGGAAGTCTATGCAGCACAGATGTCCTCCAGGATTGTAAGGGCAGCAGTGGCAGATCGTAAAGGTACCACAGCACAGATAAGAGAGCTTGTGAATTCAGATGTGTCAACACGAACTATTGAGAACCAATTATTAGTGATGGGACTATGAGCACACCCATCACTAGCCCATCTTCCACTCACGACATAGCATCGAGGTGTTGGCTCGATTGGTACCATCAGAGAATTACCTGGAAGATGGATGGCAAGCCATGGTCTACAGCGACAAAAGCAGGATCTGTGTGTACGCAAGTGATGGTTGGGCGTATGAAGTAGATGCACTGTGCGCTGTTTCGTAATGTGCATACGACACACAGGCCCCATCTCAGGCATTATGGTCTGGCGTGCGATAAGCTTTAAATCTCGTTCACCTTCGATGTTTCTGGAGAGGACGCTAACCAGCCCTTAGTACATGCATAATGTTATTAAACCAGTTCTTTTGCCTTTTTTTGCAACAAGGCAGGTGTTGTGTTGCATCAGCAAGATAATGCTCCCCCATACACTGCCTGTGAACCTCAATGTGCTCCACAAGATTTGCAGCAACGTCCCTGGCCAGAAAGCTCTCCCGATCTCTCTCCAGTCGAGCATGAGTGGGATATGATGGGACAGGAAATGACTTGTGCGACTGATCAGCCAACAAATGTTACAGGACTACTTGAACTGGTCGAGCAGGTGAGGAATAACGTATCCGAGGACAGTATTCGCCATCTGTACGATCGAACTTGAACTGGTGTCAGCGACTGCAGTGTGGTGTTGGGGGTATAAGTGCAAAATGTTTGTGAAAATGAGAAAATAAAAATTTATTAACAATTAATGTATTGGTGCCATTCTATGACTAAGTTTGATACAAAAAACACATTAATTTAAACATTTCTCTTTAGAATTTAAGAGGTGGTGAAAGGGCTGATACTGAACGGACTTGGTTCAAATGGTTCAAATGGCTCTGAGCACTATGGGACTCAACTGCTGTGGTCATCAGTCCCCTAAAACTTAGAACTACTTAAACCTAACTAACCTATGGACATCACACACACCCATGCCCGGGGCAGGATTCGAACCTACGACCGTAGCAGCAGCGCGGCTCCAAACTGGAGCGCCTATAACCGCACGACCACCGCGGCCAGCTGAACGGACTTCCTTGAGGTCCTGGGATGTATCATATTAAAATATCCCTGGTTTTGGTCAAGTTGTGTGAGAAATTTATTTCGTTCCATTAACTATCCGATCTAAAAAACTAATGTTCAGCATTATTCCGTGCCACCACATTTCACAAGCTTGCATTGTCTTCTTGTCTGAAATGCTTATCAAGCACGTTTCACATGAGTGCCAGGCCACACTCCTTATAAATACCTTCACAAAATACTTCCTAACATCTAAATTTATATTCCATGTTAACAAATTTCTCTTTTTCTTCGTATGTGTTCAATATGGATGGCATGGTGAGTCAGTGATTAAGTACCAGTCTACGAATCCAAAGGTTTGGTGCTCGGTTCCCGGACAGTCCTAGGGTTTTTATCTGTGACTTATCGCTCCTTTCCCTTCTAGTAAAAGTTTTTAATGTGAAAAATGCCACGTTGCAATATAGTTCAGAGTCCACGACAAACTGTAGATTCCCCTTCAACTAAGTGGATAAGTCAGCTCAAGGATCAGAGGAAGGGAACAGCATACCACATCCAACAGACATCTAAACAGATTTGTGTTCTGTGGTGAAATAACATTAAATCCCCGAAAAGATATGGTTTAAATGGCTCTGAACACTATGCTACTTAACTTCTGAGGTCATCAGACACCTAGAACTTAGAACTAATTAAACCTAAGGACATCACACACATCCATGCCCGAGGCAGGATTCGAACCTGTGACCGTAGCGGTCGCTCGGTTCCAGACTGTAGCGCCTAGAACCGCACGGCCACTCCGGTCGTCCCCGCAAAGATAGTAGCTAAAGCTAATGAAAAGAGAGCCATGCCTACAATTCTTGTGAGTGGGACTCTTGGTGTAGGAAAGTCAACACTTTTTGAGCAATTGCAGGAACGTACTGGTGTTGAATGGTTGGACGTTGGTAATATTGCGAAGAAATTTGAATGCTTTAATGGATGTAATGTGTGGATACCCCATACTCGATAAAGAGAAGGTGTGGGGTGACATTAAAGACAAAGTGGCGGAAGGTGAGAAAACTGTGGACCATCATAGCTGTGAATTCTTCTCATAAAGATGGTTTGACATGGTATTTGTGTTGGAAACAGACAACACTGTTATGTATAATCGTTTGGTCCAGCGTGGATACAGCGGATAAAACTGGATGACAATATACAGTGTGGAATATTTTAAATACTACTGGATGAAGCAATGGGCTCCTATAAAGAATGCATTGTGCATGCATTGCCAAGTAATAGGGCAGAGGATAATGTAGAAATGATCTTGTAGTGGCTGGAACTCTGGAGAAATAGTTAAAAGTAAAACTGTGACTTGCGGACACTATGTGAATGAGTGTCGGAGTAATAAACTCAGTGCATTATAGAGGTACAGTCTGACAATATTCAAAGTGCCAGTGCGTACTCTGCCAGGACATGTAATGCAAGCTACTCTTTTTCAGTGTGGTACTAGTGTTACGTTCCAAAGTTGTTCTGTTATACTCTGTACCATTATGCAGATTCGATCTGACGTATAGTGACTATTATGATTAACTATTGTAAAAACAAAAAAAAAGAAAGCAAAAATTTGGACCATGTGTATTAAAGCACTAAGGTGTTCAAACCAAACTTCGGGTTGATGACACCATTACTCTATTTTACTCCCGATATTCCCTGTTAGTCCAGTTCGGTATGCGTTCCAGTATTCTAGGGCAGGCGTTAGATTGTTTTCAAAAGTTTTTAACAAAATTCCTAACGTCAGTCCCAACTATTTTTGTGTTTTTAGGGTTCCATAGGATCACTTTGTTGTCCATGTGCCTGTCTGTCTGGCTGTTCAAAACCTCTTTTCTCATGAACGGAGAGACATATCAAGTTGAAATTTCTGTCATATACTAAGGTCTACGGTCCCTTGACAATATAATAAACGTTAGCTTATAAGTCCCTGCAATCAAAATATATGGCTATTTATGTCACATACTTTGATATTCGCAAACTCACTCATCAAAACCTACATCATACTTCCCGTTAACCTAGAGTTATCAAATTTGCCAAGAATCAAAGTTTCACACTATCACCAAAGAAAAAATCTGAAAATTATTAATTTGTAATTATGTCACACGAAACAAAAAGTATTTCACAATTCTTATCAGAGCCCTTCTTCTCGGGAACGGATAGACTACCAATTTGAAATTTATGTGACATACTCGGGTCTATAGTCAGTGGATGATAACTAAGTAATTATGCATTTCATGAGAAGAGTATTAGAAGAAATAGACGGAGAAATACTAAGCTGTAGTAGTCGAGATAGTTCTCGACAGTGAATTAGTTCATCCTTCGCCGCCTATGTGACTTCCTAAAGACTATGAATAATCGGTACTTTCCATCTCTTTGCAGTGAGCCTTCTGTTAATGCAGAATCAGTCATAGGCCTTCTAAACCCCAGTATGTCAAGGATGTTTATCACTAATTCTTCCATGGTTTAATTCTCATTGGTTCCGATAACATATGAAGCATTGTAAATATTAGACACGTGCTTTTACAGGCCGTTGTAGCATTTAATAACTGTTATTTACTAGCCACAAATTGTGAGTTATACCACCGAATTTTCGTTAAAATGGAAAAAGTATTCCCTTAGTAGTAAATCATGATATTTGCATCTTAAAATCTTAATTTCTTTGCCTCGTACGCGAGTAATAGGCGCTTGGCCATCTGGCGGGGAAAACAGAAAGCTTCGGTTTATACATTGTGCCGCGCAGGTGGCGCGCTGTGTTTGAAGCGTCAAGACGCGTCTACACGACAATTAATGCAAGAAAACTCCGCACAGAAGTTCTTTAATAAAGTACGACCCAAGATAGATTCCAGTACATAGATTTATTAATTCGGCTGAGTTAAAACATCATTTCTGTAGAAGTGACAGAGACAACCACATGCGGCGGTATTTCTGGCGGTCAGAAAACCAGGGAATGTAAATTATTTCGTCCGCTAGTTAAGCTGTGTTCAATGCAAAAACGTTCTGAACAGTACTGCGCTATCTTCCGCTGAAATATGAACAAGATCGCACGGCCTTCTAGCTAGGAATGTACAGTTTGCTGTGCTTATCAAATTAATTGCTTTACATTCACAAAAATGTTGCTCGTAATGAAAGTAATGTTTAATACAAGGTCATATTTCATGAAAAACAGGTATGGATGTTCTGTATGATACCTGTTCATGGAGCAATTTGTAATTTTGAGAGCGGCAGAAGAAAGGTTCCGTCGACGTGGTAGTTACCAGAAGCGGATTTATATCAGCTGGCCAACGATAAGGAAGGGAATCGGACATAGTCTTAGTAAAGGAAACATCCCAGCAATCAGTTAAAGTAAGTTAGGAATACAGATGCAAATATAAATCAAAGTGTTTAGATAAACTTGAGAATTATCCTCTGTACCGTACTTATTACTTCTGTTATAGTCAACAGAACTGAAACAAAAATATGATCGCAGATGTAGTTACGGTCGGCGCGCGGGCGATGGAACACAGCACCTCCGAGGTAACAATGCATTGGGGATTTTCCCGTACGAGTGTCATAGTATCTTTGTAGCACAGTTTGTAAACCAACAGTATAAGTCACGATTTGCGTGTGTGCGATAATCTGTATAATGGAGGAGGCACAATACCTGTAAGTAGTCGAACAAAAATACCATTTCTAACAGTAGTATTTAAAAACACTTAAGGATTCATTTTGTTCGTTTTTCCGTTTGCAGTCTAATTTCAAAAAGATGAGAGAGAGTCAGATATTCACACAAGCAAACATCAGCGAGTATATTCAGCTGGTAGTCCCTGTACCCAGTCTCGACACCCTGAAAATCTGTGTTTTTCTCTACAATCTCCTGGAGTTGTAACTTTCCTACATACAACAGCATACGCAAAAAGCCGCACAGAGCTTCCAAAGCGAACCAGGTATAACAGATTTATTCGGAATCACCTAGAAACTTTCAAGTGATTGTAAAAAATGTTTGCATTGAGGTAAGATATTATATGATTATACACTGATGAGACATGACATTATGACCACTGACGATGTAAACCCGTTCAGCCGGCCGCGGTGGACAAGCGGTTCTAGGCGCTTCAGTTCGGAACCGCGCGTCTGCTACGGTCGCGGGTGCGAATCCTGCCTCGGGCATGGATGTTTGTGATATCCTTAGGTTAGTTAGGTTTAAGTAGCAGTTCTAAGTCCTAGGGGACTGATGTCATCAGATATTAAGTCCCACAGTGCTAAGAGGCATTTGGACCATTTTTGTAACCCGTTCACGCCTGAACGGGTTTCAGAAATGGTTCAAATGGCTCTGAGCACTGTGGGACTTAACATCTGGCGAGCGCCACCTGGCGAGGAATGACTGCTGGCCAGACACGCACGGTGTTTGTATTAACAGTGAGCGTGCTGTCCATGTGAAGAATGGGGAAGGCGTTACGGCAAGAAAAAGGAATAAAAGCGAGATAGCGTTAATACTTTCATCCTTCTTTACCACCTCTGCATTACTGCAGATGACGTGTCACTGAGCGCATTTGTACTGTGCATGCAGTACACGTGAGGTGCCTAGTTGTTTCCCCTGCCCTGTGTGGAATACATAAGTTCTTGTAGACTTCACTAACCTGCTGTCCCCAGTGCAGGTCGTGGATTCTTATTCTTGTGGCAGAAATTAACTTCGCAAGGAACTGCTGCTACGAATAAACTATAACTCATTTGGGATGCCACTCGCGTTTTTATTGATATAGACACGAGAAACTATTCTTGATCACAACGTATTGAACTTATCTTTCCAGTCATTATATGTGGCTAAAATAACATGAAATACATCCTGCCACAGACAACATGTCTGTCTACTGCAACCGTCAGAACTAGAGAATAAAATTACATGAATCAAATACCACTATTACAGACAACATGTCTGTACCTAGCGACGGTCGGAAGTGTAGTAAATAAAATTGCATGAAACAAATACTGCTATAATAGACAACACGTCTGTCTACTGGAACGGTCAGAACTGGAGAGCCGGACTGCCCGAGACACTTCGCGCGCCAAGCCAGCAAGGCGTGACCCGAACGCCACCGAAGTGCATCGGCAGTAATATCGTCAGTCTTTTGTTTTAGTAATACTTTCATTTTAATAATTTTGAAATTACTGATTGATATCTGGCTGTTGAGAGATGTTTATTTTTAAAAAATGAAGTAATTTAGATGCCAGATTTTATTAATAATAGCAACTAAAGTTTAACGTTTTGGCGCCCTACCGCCGAACACAGCAGCCAATCACAGAGCAGCAGCATCATGCAGGCGGTCTTTCTCACGGGAATGGTACCGAATCTAACATCTGTCACCGGTACCTCATCCCACATTGCGTCATCTCTATGCTTCTTGCATCTCCACTGCCCTGGGAATAGTTTCCTGGAGCCTAATATGATGGCTGAATAAGCCAGAAGTATTACAGCGTGCGATGAATCTGAGTTTGATCGAGGGCGCCGCGTGGGACTCGTCGAGTGGTCTGAGGCGCTGCAGCCATGGACTGCGCTGCTGGTCCCGGCGGAGGTTCGAGTCCTCCTTCGGGCATGGCTGTGTGTGTTTGTCCTTAGGATACTTTAGGTTAATTAGTGTGTAAGCTTAGGGACTGAAGACCTTAGCAGTCAAGCCCCATAAGGTTTCACACACATTTGACATTTGATCGAGGGCAGATAGTGATGGCCCAAAGTCTAAGCACGAGCATTTCGGAAACTGCACGACTTGTCGGGTGTTCGAGGAGTGCCGTGGTGAGTGCCTTCAACACGTGGCGAAACCAAGGTGAAAACACGTCCTGACTTCTTGGGGCTGGCCGGTCATCCCTCATCACAGATGTCGGGCGTCATAGGCTGGGCAGACTGGTAAAACAGGACAGGCGGCGAAGCGCGTCGGAACTAACATCAGGCTTTAATGCTGGGCAGAGTACAAGTGTGTATGAACACACAGTGCACCGAATACTCCTAAAGATGGGCCTCCACAGCCGACGGCCAGTGCATGTGACAATGCTAAGCCCACGACATGTGCAAGTACGGCCGAAATGGGCACGTGACCATCGACACTGGACATCGGCGCAGTGGCAGAACACAACGTCTGAAGAATGCCGATATTTTCTTCATCACGCCGACGGGAGGTCGCGAAGCCGTCATCTTCCAGGGAAACAGCTCCTTGACACCTGTACTGCGGGACAGAGACAAGCTGGTGGCGTCTGCAGTACCCTCTGGGGGACTATTTAGGGGACATCCAACGCTCCAGTTCAGCTCGTGCAAGGCTCCATGACGACCAAGCAGTATCGTACACTGGTTGCATGTTTCCCGGTGGCAGTGGCATTTTTCAACAAGATAATGTGCGATGTCACAAGGCCCAGAGTGTGATGGAGTGCTCCCAGGAACACACAGGCGAGTTCCAATTGATGTTCTGGCCGATCAACTCGCCAGATCTGAAGCCGATCGAACGCATCTGGGATGTGACTGAATGTGGTGTTAGAGCCCCCCCCCCCCCCCCCCTCCACGGAAATTACAGGTATTAGATGACTTGTGAGCGCAAATGTGGTGCAAACTGCTTCCAGCGACCTACTAAGGCCTCATTGCTTCCATGCCACGTCGCATCGCCGCTGTTATTCGTGCCAATTGTCAATAGACCGGCTATTAGGTAGATAGTCAATGGCTGCTAGACCAGCGGAGAAGGCATTTTTCGTGATGGTGCTCTGCAGTAGCGAGTCCGCAACTGCAGTGTGTCGGAAATTCAGGACTACATTTAAAAAAGGCACCAACTACCGGACGTCGATGCGAAAGCTCTGCGGCAAGTGAGGGCAAATTTGACTTGTAGATTAACCGAGTGCCGTGTGAATAGCGGTTCAAACATTGAACGTTTGTAAAATTGCTACATGTCAAATTTGTGAAGAAGACACAAAGAACTTCTTGAGTTGCTATTTCTACACATGTAATATGCCGTGTGGCTAGGGCCTTCCGTCGGGTAGACCGTTTGCCTGGTGCAAGTCTTTCGAGTTGACGCCATTTCTGCGACTTGCGTGTCGATTGGGGTGAAATGATGATGAGAAGAACAACACAACACCCAGTCCCTGAGCGGAGAAAATCTGCGACCCAGCCGGGAATCGAACCCGGGCAATTAGGTTTGACATCCCGTCGCGCTGAACACTTTTTTTGTTTTTGTATTGTTCTCATTTTGTTCGTTGCATTTCTTCGGTGCGGATGTCCCATGACACCCGTTCAAGTTCAGTGGTGCGCCGGTGACTCAGTTTTTTTTTAATTTTTTTTTTATTACAGAGGACAGCTTAACCCTCTGACCGAACACGCTGAGCTACCGTGCCGGCTTCACTGAGCTACCAGAGGCGGACAGTCATGTAATACCATGCATCAATACAAACATTTTTACAGTGACTTGAAAGTGTCTAGATCATTCAGAATAACCCTGTACATCGTGAGCAATCAGGACCCTACAACACACCTTCGGAGTACCCCCGAAGTTAGGTTTACATCCGATGAATTCACCCTGTTAAAAATGACGCGATGAGTTCTATGTGCTAGGAAGTCCCAAATCAAGTCACAGAGTTGGTCAAATATGCAATATTTTGTTCACGAAGTAACAGTACGAACTGCATCTAACGCCTGGCGATAGTCAAGGAAAGTTCGGACGCCTTTGTCAAAGGTGCTCTGGATCTCATCGACCAATAGAGTGAACTGACTTTCACAAGATCTCTGTTTGTGGAATTCTTGTCGAGTCTTATAGAGGAGATTTTTATTTTCCAGGAAGCTGATGCCAGGCGAAGATAAAACGTCTTCCATTAGTCCACAACAGAATGATGGCAGCGAAAAAGCGCTACAATTATGTTCATCTATCAGACAGCAGTTATTTAATATGAAAATGGCCTGCGCTTTACTTCCAGTCTCTTCGAAACCTCCGCTACTTCATTATCAGAGGAGAGGAGAGGTGGGAGAGGGGGTGGAGGTGGGGGGGGGGGGGGGGGAAGCAGAGAGACTCGCATGCATAGCGACGCACAGGAAGGATGTCATCCGCAGAAACGGAGTTAAGGTGCAGTCACATGGCGCAACGTGCGGTCCGTTAGAACATGACCCCTCTACAGAGCCTGTGGCGAAACGATTTGTCTAGCAAAATAAACCGGTATGACAGAAGGAAGTCAGGGTTTAACTTCCGTCGACGACGTGGGGATCAGAGAAGGACCACAAGCTAAGTCTGGGAAAGGAAATCGACCATGTCTTTTTTCAAAGGAATCATCCCCGCATTTTAAGCACTTAAGGGAAGCGAAGGAAAACCTAAATTATAATGGCCTGATGGGTATTTGAAGCGCCGTTCTCCTGGATACGAGCTCAGTGTCTCGATTATGTCACCACCTTCCTCGGCTCCTGGCCGAAAACAACTTTTCGCTTACTCACTGACATGGATGTACGACGATGATTTAACAGAAAATTCTTCTTCCAAGCAGACGTTTTCAACGGTAGATTTACTGTGAAATATAACGGCATAGTAACAAATTGTACGAATTCACTATTGACAATCTAATTATTTAGGGTGTTTACGATTAGAATTGTTTTAGTATTAAAATTTGTAATATATCATATACTGTCACAGATTATGTCTTTGTAAAATCGTTTACTGAATTATGTCTCGTTACTATATACATTTAATTTTATACTACAGAGATTTCTGTTGTGTTTAATGACAAGGTGGTCCAGTATATAGTCAAACAGATATGAGTGCGATGAGGTAAAACTTGTTCGAAACAAAGAGTTTGGAAATTTTCTTCTTTAGGGCCAGCAGCATAATACACGTCTCATAGCGACACGATAATTACAACAGATGCACCGAAGTAGCTGCTTATAATAACTAATCTTTATTTACGACAGACTGTTTCGGCATTTATCGCCATTGTCAAGTATATCTAGACTGATATGACGTGCGTGTTAAGTCATTACTGAACTGTCTTACAACTATCACTGTTTAAACAGAAACAGTACTCAGCCCAACAGACAAAAACTGCACAGAACCAGAGAAGGAAAACGTTTACGGAATAAATTTGAAATCAGAAGGACGTTACTAGCTTTACATCAGATAGGCATAGTCATTTGAGAAATTAGCCGAATGGAAGGCCTATCTCTGATGCATACACTGCGTTCACAAACGGGTAATTCGGCTCGTGTGACATCTCTTTAATGCGCCCTATACCTAGTATATATATATATATATATATATATATATATATATATATATATATATATATATATATATATGTGTGTGTGTGTGTGTGTGTGTGTGTGTGTGTGTGTGTAGGTTGTGGTGTAAGTGTAAATGGGCAGGTAGGCGGAGGCGTGGGGGGGGGGGGGGGGATGTATATATCAGTTCAGCATAATTCAATCCCCTTGCCATGAGGCAATGCCAAGTGTACCTCTGACACATCAGGTTTAAATCTGATTAAATAGCAGCTAGCTCTGCCTACACAAAAACCACTGTGTTGCCGTTTCTGGTTTCAGTTCATGAGGTATTTTAAACGTGTCATTTAGTGGTCCTCACTATCAATACCAGGCCTGCTGAAAAGAAATACCTCTCAATTTTAAAGCTTTTTAAACAAAAACAAACTTTCTTAACTTTCTACATCTTTAGTCTTCAAGTCCACACACGTATTTTTCAACGTAACCACTCAGTCAATTAACACATTTCTCCCAACGAGAGACTGTCAGAGTCGTGTCTAGATTTATCAGGGTTCCCACATGACTCCAGCTTCACACGCGTGACACCATTACATAACCCCCACCAGCTTGAACAGTCCCCTGCTGACATGCAGGGCCGCGCGGGATTAGCCGAGCGGTCTGGGGCGCTGCAGTCAGACTGTGCGGCTGGGCCCGGCGGAGGTTCGAGGCCTCCCTCGGGCATGGGTGTGTGTGTTTGTCCTTAGGATAATTTAGATTAAGTAGTGTGTAAGCTTAGGGACTGATGACCTTAGCAGTTAAGTCCCATAAGATTTCAGACACATTTGAACATTTTGACGTGAAGGGTCCATGGATTAACGAGGTTGCCTCGATACCCGCACACGTCCTGTCTCCAGTCACCAACAGTCCAATTTTGGTGTTGACGGGCCCAGGCGAGGCGTAAAGCTTTGTGTCGTGCTGTCATCAAGGGCACACGAGTGGACCTTCGGCTCCGAAAGCCCATATTGATGATGTTTCGTTGGATGGTTCCCACGCTGACACTTGTTGATGGCCCAGTATTGAAATGTGCAGCAGTTTGCGGGAGAGTTCCACTTCTGTCACGTTAAACGGTTCTCTTCGGCCGTCGTTGGTCCCGCTCTTGCAGGATCTTTTTTCCGGCCGCAGCGATGATGGAGATTTGATGTTTTACCGGACTGCTGATATTCACGGGACACTCGTGAAATGGCCGTACGGGAAAATCCCCACTTCATCGCTACCTTGGATATGCTGTGTTCCATCTCTCGTGCGCCGGCTAAGACACCACAAACTTGATAACCTGCCATAGGAGCAGCAGTAACCGATCCAACAACTGCGCCAGATACTTGTTGTCTTACATAGGCGTTGCCGACCGCAGCGCCGCATTCAGCCTGTTTATATATCTTGTATTGCAATACGCATGCCTGTGCCAGTTTCTTCGATGCTTCAGTGTATTTTCTTCCATCACTTTTGGCGAGGTAACATCGGCCGCTACTTTGAACTGGAAACTGACTATACCTAGCTATGTGACTGAGTTAGTACTCAGTACGATCGGGTTACTAGTTCGCTTTGCCGACTAATATCTTCTGAAATGGTGTGGCTCGCTGTTTATAAGCAAAGAAGATACGGGCCGTTACGCACTATGAACGAAATGAGGAGCATGCCGGACAAAATAACATATCACGTGTAGAAGAGAGTCGAAGTCTGTGGTAAACCTGGTAAGAAGGAAAAACATTATTGATAATCAGCATGCATTACTGCACATCATCTATTTTTAGGATTAGATTTACATTTGACTTGATGCGTTTGGTCGGGGTAAATAGTCCCGAATAAACGGTTTATTTTAGAGTGTCGGTTTAAGGAGGGCTGGCTAGCCGGTTGACGTTTGCTTACTCAAATGTTTGCATTTGGTGTGGCAGGCGTGTCTCCCGCGCTGACAGATCATTTCCATACGTTCCCGACCACTCCTCCACTCAAACACTCGCTGCTGACAAAAAAAACACGTAGTCGACAATCGCACTGCATTTTTTGTACTTAATATTTCGGAGCAAGCATACAGGGGCACGATGAGGAACTGAGTGTAAATTTTATATTTACATTTTATCAGGATTTATTTGTCAATTGGATACCATAGTTAACTGTAATATATCCCAGCTACTGGGGCCAAGTTTGAGTCCTGTACTATTTACTACCTTCACACCAAATAAACTAGTCTGTTCGCAGTACTGCGTAACCTTTTGTGATGGCGTTGTTTTTGCATCTTGAACTATGTTCTTACTCTAGGTCAGAAGTCATCGCCGGCCGGAGTGGCCGTGCAGTTCTAGGGGCTACAGTCTGGAGCCGAGGTTCGCCTCCTGCCTCGGGCATGGATGTGTGTGATGTCCTTAGGTTGGTTAGGTTTAAGTAGTTCTACGTTCTAGTGGACTGATGACCTCAGATGTTAAGTCCCATAGTGCTCAGAGCCATTTGAACCTTTTTTCAGACGTCATCAAAAGCAATGGTTGAATAACTTACTTCGCTTTTTTTTTTCAGCACAAAAGTGGGCCACATTCAATGCTTCCTTGCTTTCCTGCTATGTTTCATCTTACTCATCGTGTATACATTTACTGGGGCATTTAGTAAAATGTCAGGAGATTTTCCATATCCTGATATTCAATCACATCTGTCGTTATAATCGTCGACAATGTCCCACTACAATGTCCTCACTACTGCTACGCCGTTCAGATGCGCTTCTGGGTATTCATATGCTGTTAGCCAATTTTCTCAGTATGTTATTTCTTGCTGCGATTTTGTGACTGGTCTGCTCGCAGTGAGGTTTGTATCCCAATGACCGGTCCAGCACGACACCTAGATCGGTTATCTGTGTATTCCTGGGTGGTGCCATTTCCAGTTACATTCAGCTTTCGGTTAGCTTGTTCGGGTGAAGGTGGAAGATGCTGACTTGTATCTTTGAGGCATCTGGTTACTGGTGGAGTAATTTACTGCAAACATGTTCGTCTACTGAAAGTGAATGCTTAAATGACAGACCTCCAGCATGCCCTCTGTCAAAAACACGAGCTGGATGAAACGTTTAGTGCTTACTCGGCCGCCCGGCTAGCCGCGTGGTCTAACGCCCTGCTTCCCGAGCGGGAAGAAGTGCCGGTCCCCGCCACGTATCCGCCCGGCGGATTGGTGTCGAGGTCCGGTGTGCCGGCCAGCCTGTGGATGGTTTTTAAGGCGGTTTTCCATCTGCGTCGGCGAATGCGGACTGGTTCCCCGTATTCCGCCTCAGTTACACTAAATTAGAATGATATATTAATACCTTCAGCTGCTGACAGGTGTTGATATACACTCCTGGAAATTGAAATAAGAACACCGTGAACTCATTGTCCCAGGAAAGGGAAACTTTATTGACACATTCCTGGGGTCAGATACATCACATGATCACACTGACAGAACCACAGGCACATAGACACAGGCAACAGAGCATGCACAATGTCGGCACTAGTACAGTGTATATCCACCTTTCGCAGCAATGCAGGCTGCTATTCTCCCATGGAGACGATCGTAGAGATGCTGGATGTAGTCCGGTGGAACGGCTTGCCATGCCATTTCCACCTGGCGCCTCAGTTGGACCAGCGTTCGTGCTGGACGTGCAGACCGCGTGAGACGACGCTTCATCCAGTCCCAAACATGCTCAATGGGGGACAGATCCGGAGATCTTGCTGGCCAGGGTAGTTGACTTACACCTTCTAGAGCACGTTGGGTGGCACGGGATACATGCGGACGTGCATTGTCCTGTTGGAACAGCAAGTTCCCTTGCCGGTCTAGGAATGGTAGAACGATGGGTTCGATGACGGTTTGGATGTACCGTGCACTATTCAGTGTCCCCTCGACGATCACCAGAGGTGTACGGCCAGTGTAGGAGATCGCTCCCCACACCATGATGCCGGGTGTTGGCCCTGTGTGCCTCGGTCGTATGCAGTCCTGATTGTGGCGCTCACCTGCACGGCGCCAAACACGCATACGACCATCATTGGCACCAAGGCAGAAGCGACTCTCATCGCTGAAGACGACATGTCTCCATTCGTCCCTCCATTCACGCCTGTCACGACACCACTGGAGGCGGGCTGCACGATGTTGGGGCGTGAGCGGAAGACGGCCTAATGGTGTGCGGGACCGTAGCCCAGCTTCATGGAGACGGTTGCGAATGGTCCTCGCCGATACCCCAGGAGCAACAGTGTCCCTAATTTGCTGGGAAGTGGCGGTGCGGTCCCCTACGGCACTGCGTAGGATCCTACGGTCTTGGCGTGCATCCGTGCGTCGCTGCAACCAGTTCCCAGGTCGACGGGCACGTGCACCTTCCGCCGACCACTGGCGACAACATCGATGTACCGTGGAGACCTCACGCCCCACGTGTTGAGCAATTCGGCGGTATGTCCACCCGGCCTCCCGCATGCCCACTATACGCCCTCGCTCAAAGTCCGTCAACTGCACATACGGTTCACGTCCACGCTGTCGCGGCATGCTACCAGTGTTAAAGACTGCGATGGAGCTCCGTATGCCACGGCAAACTGGCTGACACTGACGGCGGCGGTGCACAAATGCGGCGCAGCTAGCGCCATTCGACGGCCAACACCGCTGTTCCTGGTGTGTCCGCTGTGCCGTGCGTGTGATTATTGCTTGTACAGCCCTCTCGCAGTGCCCGGAGCAAGTATGGTGGGTCTGACACACCGGTGTCAGTGTGTTCTTTTTTCCATTTCCAGGAGTGTACATAATAGGGAACTGGTGAAAATGTGTGCCCTGACCGGGACTCGAACCCGGGATCTCCTGCTTACATGGCAGACGCTCTATCCATCTGAGCCACCGAGGGCACAGAGGATAGTGCAAATGCAGGAACCTATCCCTTGCACTCTCCCCGTGAGACCCACATTCTCACCTTATATGTCCATACACGACATTCGTAGTGTCCTGCCCGTACACACTCATTACTCGTGGAAGACATTCTTATCAAGTCCCGTAAGAGTTGGGGGAATATGTGTGCATGCGCACAGAAGAAGGAGGTCATGGCCGGTATTGCCAGAACTATATACTTATATGGACATGTCCGAAAAAACAGAGACCATATCCATGTTACACTATGTCGGCAATTGCTGCGCAAACGCTGTCTCCACGTACGCGTATACCATAATTACTCTACCACGCAAACATTTGGGGTTACACTTGTATGATATGAGACGTTCCGGAGGAGGGTGGGGGGGAGTCCACTGGGGACAGCACAATAGCCCCGGGTTCGGTGTTGGGCGACAGTGGGGTGGGTGGACTGCTTTGACCTGTTGTGGGGTTGTGAACCACTGAGGACTACGGCGGGACGAAGCCTCTCTGTCGTTTTTAAGTCCCCGGTTCAATAGTCAATACACACAATACACAAGCGCTTACTCATTGAATTGTTATCAACGAGGTATGATATGCTACCTACATAAACGTATCCGTAATAAGAAATAAAATCGAAGAGTATATTAGACTCAGTGTCAAGTTAAAGTGATGTGAAAATGTTTGTAGCCTGCACGTTCGTCGAAGTCTCCACTTGAAGCTGAGTGAAATGAAACACTAATTGTGTATAAAAAATAGCGAAAAATGCACCAAAGGCTTGTATGTCAATACGCATGTCACTAACAGGGTGCCAGGACGTCTTATAGGCGGCAGCATCTTGCAGATCATAAACACAGGGAAAGTAGCAGCGTATATATGGTCGCTCTTTTAACACACGCTGAAATACGACAATCATTCCCGTCCCTTTTAATCACGCAGTTTATATCTAACTATATAAAAGCGTCAACAATAAGGCAAACGTAAAGCCGAAGATACTTGTTAGATTACAGTGACGATTTAAATCGGTCTTAAAATGTTCGTTGCCTGTACATTCGTCGAAGTCTCCAGCTGGCTGTACGATGCTGTGCGAAATGCAGACAATACATATCGAATAAAGAAAGCGACAAAATCAACAGGAGCATATTAAACAGTGCGTCAGATGTTCAGTAGGAGGAAGTATAGGCTAGATACAGAAACGTCAACACAGAAATCGTATAAATATGACTGCTCCCCTAGCAACTTCCACCGTGAACGAACAACCTCTTGTTATTCGGTTAGTGAAGAAACGACACCTGGTGAGTTTGAGTAGAATGAAGTCCCACTACGCCACTGCACGTTTATCACAGCAGCAAGTTTATGCACGCAAGAGCATATCCAGGATCTGTCATGGCGGAAGGGGACTCCTATTAACTTCGCGTTGAACAGTGAAATAGTTTTGAGATTTCACGACAGATGCCTCTGGGTAGTCAATATGCATTATACACACCTCAACAAAACTTTTTTATATCATAGAGTTTACAACAATGAATTCTTATAGTCCATTCATTGAGGCTTCAACAATAACTTATTAACAAACTAAACATTATTCTTTTGAAAACAAGAACGATTTCTGTTAGTTACAAAAAATCATTACAAAACAAGCAGGCTCTCTCCTAAGTGTACATCTTCAATAACAGAAACAGTGAAAATCTTTATCTTATGATGATGATTACCAGTCTCCAATTATGAATATGTCCTCCCCGCACACGGATGAATTCTTCTGCTCTCCGAGGCATGCTCTGGATGAGACCATCAGTTTTATTTTGGTTTATGAGGTCCCAATCCTCAATGGCAGCTTCAGCTAGGTCCTCAAGATGGCCAGGTGCACTCTGACATTGTGCAATGGTCACCTTCAACAGGTCCCATGCATGCTCAGTTGCATTCATGTCTGGCGACTGTGCTGGCCAATGCATTCGGTTGGTGTTGCATCTTTCAAGATACCGAGAGACTGCTAGAGTAGAGTGCTGTCTTACAGTGCCAACGACAAGGATGGAGCTGTCACTGACTTCACATCTGTAGGACCTTATAATCATTTATAGGATCTCTTGGAGCTATTGGGAACCAATCAAATTACGATAGAAGGGAATTTAAGGGGTCCGACGTCCCATCATTATTGCCACCCAGAATGTTACATTTTCACCTGCAAACGGATGGACTTCCTGAACGTATCGGCTTTTCTGGTGTCGCCTAGCGCTTCTCCCAACCCTAATATGTCTAGTGTCCGCTCGCAAACCAGTCGTGGTTTCGTCAGAGAACTTGACATTACTCCATTCAGCTATGGTCCAATGATGATGTTCAACAGCCCAGCTCCTTCGATTGTGTCGGTTCCGTTTGTTCTTCACTGGTCTTCTGAAACAGACGAGCCTGATTCAATCTTCCACGCACTCCTAGATCTGAGATACGCATCCCTGTTGCCTGGGAGAAGTCATTTCCAATATTTCTGGCAGTTGTTGTCGGGTACCTGCGAGCCTACAGTTGGAGGCAACGAACCTGCATTGGTGTTGTCATACGAGGAGGACCTCTGCAAGTTGTATCGTTCACATTTCCCGTCTCCCTGTACTTTCTTCACATCTTAGACACACGACTTTGAGTGACATGTGACCGATCGGTAACGTCTTACTGTGTATGACGTTATGAAACTAAAGCCACTATACTGACTCTATCAAGATCTGAGGTCATCAGTCCCCTAGAACTTAGGACTACTCAAACCTAACTAGCCTAAGGACATCACAGACATACGTGCCCGAAGGAGAATCCGAACCTGCGACCGTAGCGGTCGCGCTGTTCCAGACTGAAGCGCCTAGAACCGCTCGGCCACACCGGCCGGCGATGATACTAGGTTCCAAGACTACAGGCCCCCTGTTCACACAGCTCGCATCATCCGGGACTGGTTTTGTGAGCTAGAGGATGAATTGCAGCACCTTCCCATAGCCATCACAGCCACCAGATGTCAGTATTATTGAACCTTTGTGGTCTGGTTTGGAGAGAAGGGTGAGTGATCGCTAGTTACTTCCGCCACCGTTACCTGAACTTGCCGCTATTTTTGCAGGAAGAATGGTGTAGGATTCCCTTGAAGATCATACAGGATCTTTGTATCCACTCCGAAAGGACTGGATGCTGATTTGAATGCCAACTGTTTTACTTCCCTATATTAGGAATGGTAATGCGTTCTATTTTTGGGGTTTCAATGTTTTTGTACAATCTCTGTATATCTGTATACATAAACGACAGATGATGAGAAAGGCGTTTTTCAAACCCATTGCAGTAAACGAAACTACAGATCAAATAAATACACTACTGGCCATTAAAATTGCTACACCAAGAAGAAATGTAGATGATGAACGGGTATTCATTGGACAAATATATTGTACTAGAACTGACATGTGATTACATTTTCAAGCAATTTGGGTGCATAGTTCATGAGAAATCAGTACCCAGAACAACCACTTCTGGCCGTAATAACAGCCTTGATACGCCTGGGCGTTGAGTCAAACAGAGCTGCCCATGTATCTTCAACACGATACCACAGTTCATCAAGAGTAGTGACTGGCGTATTGTGACGAGCCAGTTGCTCGGCCACCATTAACAAGACGTTTTCAGTTGGTGAGAGATCTGGAGAATGTGCTTGCCAGGTCAGCGGTCGAACATTTTCTCTATCCAGAAAGGCCCGTACAAGACCTGCAACATGCGGTCGTGCATTATCCTGCGAAATGTAAGGTTTCGCAGGGATCGAATGAAGGGTAGAGCCACGGGTCGTAACACATCTGAAATGTAACGTCCACTGTTCAGAGTGCCGTCAGTGTGAACAACAGGTGACCGAGACGTGAAACCAATGCCACCCCATACCATCACGCCGGGTGATACACAAGTATGGCGACGACGAATACACGCTTCCAATGTGCGTTCACCGCTATGTCGCCAAACACGGATGCGACAATCATGATGCTGTAAACAGAACCTGGATTCATCCGAAAAAATGACGTTTTACCACTCGTGCACCCAGGTTCGTCGTTGAGTACACCATCGCAGGCGCTCCTGTCTGTGGTGCAGCGTCAAGGGTAACCTCAGCCATGGTTTTCGGGCTGATAGTCCATGCTGCTGCAAACGTCGTCGAACTGTTCGTGCAGATGGTTGTTGTCTTGCAAACGGCCCCATCTGTTGACTCAGGGATCGAGACGTGGCTGCACGATCCGTTATCGCGATAGGCTACAATCCGACCTTTATCAAAGTCGGAAACGTGATGGTACGCATTTCTCCTCCTTACACACGGCATCACAACAACGTTTCACCAGGCAACGCCGGTCAACTGATGTTTGTGTATGAGAAATCGGTTGGGAACTTTAATCATGTCATGCGATTATCGCAGGTGTCGCCACAGGCACCAACCTTGAGTGAATGCTCTGAAAAGGTAATCATTTGCATATCAAAGCATCTTCTTCCTGTCGGTTGAATTTCGCGCCTGTAGCACGTCATCTTCGTGGTGTAGCAATTTTAATGGCCAGTAACGTAAATTCGAGCGACAGCAGAAAAGTATAAATAATTATTACACTTCGTGGCTCCCTCACTTTGAAGCTGAAATGATACGGGCTATCCCTGTGGTGTGGCATGATGCTAGTTCCTTTTGCGAGTATCGCTTTTGTAAGGGGTGCGCGGGGAGGTCAGCTGCCATCATCTGCCGCTCGCTGGGCACGCCCTCGCAAGTGCGAACGGAGTCGGAAATTCACAGTTGGCGTTTAAGTCCGTGGAGGATGCTCCGTATCCGTTTAAGCAGTTCGTACTGTGACTCCAAAAGGAACTGCAGCCGCTGAGACACATCATCATCATCATCATCATCATCGTCGTCGTCGTCGTCGTTATTATCGTCATTGTCACTGCAGCCCCTTGAATCTTCAGCTCCTGTAGAATATTATTCCATTCTCTCCTATTTTAATTCCGGGCCCCTCGAATTCTGAATTTCACTTTCTCTTACTTTCCCTCTGACACGTTCCTCCCACCTTAAGTATGGTCTTCTGATAATAATGAATCTCCCTACCACATCCCATTTTTTTTGTTGCCACAGAGCTTGATAATACGTTCTGTATCTTAGCTTCACCCCGGATGTCTTCCATAATAGCTTGAAACCTTCCCCTTAGAAAAATTTATGAATGACTCTGCTGATAAACCCCTTACGTTATTTGATTTTCAAACAGCTGAGCAAAACTAAACATGCACAGACATTTCTCTCTTTACTTATTCAGATCATTAATAAAATGACACACAATATTTTGACCACAACGCAATCTGACTTTTAATAATCCCTACAAAAGAATGCCCCTGACTAACAATAACCTATACCTTTCATGAATCACTTACCTCACAGAAATCCTCGTCACTCGAACCACCGCAATACAGCGAGCTCCACTACTGCCAGCCAAACAAAAGACTCCAATCCCTGAAGGCACAAACCACCGATAGGCACAGTCAGCAAATGAAAGACCTTGATAGAGAACAAACAATGCACTTACCTTAATAGCGTTCAAAAGTCATTATATATATATATATATATATATATATATATATATATATATATATATATATATATATATATATATATATATTCATGATATCCAGCAACACAAATCCACTCCTTCCAGCGGACACACGTCCGTATCGTCCGCTCTTAAAACTCCGCCATCCCTCTCCCCACATCCACCACTGCTGGCGGCTCACCTCCAACTGCGTAACGCTACGCGCTGTTAACAGCCAACTGACCAACACTACAATAACAAATTACAACAATGAAAACCAGCCACAGACTTCAGACAGCACAGCCAGTGATTTTCATACAGAGCGTTAGGTGACGTTACGAACATAAAAACCTAAACAGCCTACTTACAAGCTTTAACCAAGGCGATTGCGTTTTATGGAATGTGTAATTCTTCCATTGCTATAAACCTTTGTCAATACTGTCGCAAACTGATCTGACGTCTATAAACAGGTAATGTATCAATCCCAGTTTTGTCCAGTTGGCCACGTTGTGGCCGCGCGGTTTGAGGCGCCACGTTACGGTTTGCGCGGCCCCTCACGCCGGAAGTCTCTCTCGTGCGTGGTTGTGTGTGTTGTTCTTAACATAAGTTAGTTTAAGTAGTGTGTAAGTCTAGGGACCGATGACCTCAGCAGTTTGGTCCCTTAGGAATTCACACACATACGTTTCGTTCCAGTCGTATAGTATTTGCCGTATGGTGAAGATATGATAAATAGTAAATCTTACTTGACGAAATTCATATTGATGGTCACCAGCAGAATTTTGAAGCCCACTAAAGATAATGTTGGAGAATCTATTATATACAGTGCACAATAGGTAAATTCCATCATAGGGCATACCACGATATTGCCTTTCCTGTCTATTGGGCATATGAAACATCCGTCTATCCAAATCTTCATTACTAATTTGTGAAAATGTTTGACAAATTCCTTTCCTGCATTTTTATCATTTCTGCTTGCGTTAGATCCATTTATGGAGCCTTATTATTCCTCAGTTAAGAACTAGAATTTGATCCCGAAATGGATTCAGAAGAAGGTGGCTCAAATCAATAGAATCTGCGATACCAACATAACCATCTAAGAGATACTTCATGCAGACTGTAAAGAGATGCCAGTCTCCAAATACAGTGCTTACTCATCAAGACATTTTCCTTAGTATGCGCTAAACTACAGTAATCCACAGGGTAGATGGAGTCCCGATTTTCAAAAATAAAAATAAAATGTGAAGGCGACAGCTAGAGAAATGCTAAAAAATACGGTTTGAGCCATGGTCTGGAACAAATTTGTAATTGTCACTACGTATTCATTACAATGAGTGAAATTTGCTGACATATAAAACTCTGTGACGGTCCAAGGCAACGCTCTTACCGGCTTAGCTACACAGGAATAAATCCTGGTCAGCCCTCACAGCTTTGTTTCCAGCAGTACCTCCCTCGTACCTACCAAAGTTCTCTTGCATACCTTGCGGGACCAGCACTCCTTGAAGAAAGGGTACCGCCGAAAAATGGCTTATCCACATCCTAGGGAGCTGTTTCTGGAAAGAATTATTACCGGTGGAAGTATACTTGTGAGAGCAGGTTGATAGCTCAGTCAATAAGAACTTTTCGGCGACTGGCAAGGTCTTGGGTTCGAGACCTGATCTGGCACTCTGTTTTAAGGCTAGTTTACACGATGACAATAGGTTGCGAAACTCTTTTCCTAAAACCAGTTTCGTGAAAATGGTTTCATGTTTGACTGAAGATACAGCAACAGAAGCATGCGCTTCAGTTTTATCATTTGAAGTGCGTCGGATTCGTGTCTGAAATGAAAGGCTCGGCAGGTGTGCGAATAGCGATGACGTGAATGCTTGTCTGCATGAGATCGCTGTATTCAAAAAGAATTAAGAGACATGTTTAATTTAATTCAAAAAACGTTAGCTGATACAAATATTCAGAGGGGCATCGACGTCAAATCGTGACGTTCAGAAAGTCACGACTCGTTTAGCAGGGGACAGGACACGATCCAAATGACTGATCGCGTCCGGCAGCGGCAAAAATGAACGCCACCAGCAGCGGGGAGTCACCGGCCGAATGCCGGAACCTCTTCTTTGGCGGCTGCGCCACGACAGCGTCACACAGGGCGTGGCTCTGTCCAAAAAGCGGACAGCAGACGAGTTCTTCTGACTGGCTGCCCGCTCAGCCATTACAGCAGAGACCGGACTTGCCTCGCCGTATCCAATACTCTATTAAACCTCTGTTTCAGAAGACTGACGACTATGATGATGGTGATGGTGGATGTAGGGTGATCAACAGCATGGTCATCAACGCCTCTTTTGTGTCATCAGCCTGTAATGGTACTTGAATTACGTAACCACTACGGCACCTCATCTGAACCTCTCGATACCACTAATATTCTACTGTTTTTCTGTTAACTACTTAACATATTTCTGAGACAACATTCAGATTTGATTTCACTTTTGATGCATCGATATGTTTATATTGCAATGACATTATTCTTATGTGTATTCTTTCTTTTGTCACTATGATCTTTGACGTACTTGTAACTCTGATTTTTGGGCGCGTAAGCGATTGTTAGTTGTTAACTTGTTAGAGAGTCGGACCTTGAGAAAGAAAAGTCTTGGACGTCATGTAACAAAGACGCGTATTGTAGTCCGCTTATATAATGTGAACTTTACCAGTGACTGTGAGAAAGATGTTTTCAAGTACGTTTTGTATTGTGAAGCGATGTTTTGTGTTTACGTGAGATTGCAATTAAAAGGAATTGTAACTTTTTTGCATCACTGTTGTGCTGACTTTGAACGGTTTAGTCTCCAGGAATGGTTTGCGAGGCGCATCTGCAGAACTTTTGAATATAGCAGAATAAAACTTAGGCCTCTTTGCATCCGAGCTTGGAATCATAACCACCTAGATTTTCAACGATTGGGCCATGATTTTACGACGAGACCAGCGTGGGAAACACAAAAAGATGAGTGCCTACTTTTTTCATTATTACATGAAATGACTATTAACTGTGCTCTAATGACACCTGCCACATAATATGACTGTTGTTGTCCGAAAATGCAGTATGTAGCAGCGTGAGCAACACCACAATCGTTAATAAATTCTGACCTTTGTTGTGGTAGGGTTGTTAGAAGCCTTCTGACGGTTTGATATGGCTAGTCATGAACTTCTCTCTAACGTCAATCCTTCATTTCAGTATAGCATTTGCATCCAAAATTCTTAATTATTTTTTGGTATATTTTAATTTCCCCTTTGTTACTATCCTCTACAGTTCTCTCAAGTAGCATGGAAGTTACTCCCTGATGTTACAATACATGTTCCATCATACTGTTCCCTCTTCTTGACAAATTTTTTCGTATATTCCTCCCTTCGCTGATTCTGCCGCAAACGACCACATTTTTTTATTTAATCAGTCAACCTAAATTTCAACGTCTTTCTGTAGCACCACAACTTAAACACTTCGCCGGCCGCGGTGGTCTCGCGGTTCTAGGCGCTCAGTCCGGAACCGCGGAACTGCTACGGTCGCAGGTTCGAATCCTGCCTCGGCCATGGATGTGTGTGATGTCTTTAGGTTAGTTAGGGTTAAGTAGTTCTAAGTTCTAGGCGACTGACGACCACAGATGTTAGGTCCCATAGTGCTCAGAGCCATTTGAAACATCTTAAACACTTCGTTGCCCTCCTTTTCCAGACTTTCTGCAGTCCATGATTAAGCTGTTACTATTTTTACGCTACAAATGCCTGCTTCTACACTGGATGTAATTCCCTCCATGTGTACAACTCGTGGAGTAATGGTAAAATTCCCACCCCTGACTGACACAAATCTCTCGTCATCAGTATGTTAGCGGCAAGAAACAACCAATGCCTCTCTGCGCGATAGCTATGGAGATACTATCAAAGACAGTGTTGCCAAAGCAGAGTTACTAAACACAGCCTTCCGAAATACCTTCACAAAAGAAGACTAAGTAAATATTCCAGAATTCGAATCGAGAACAGCTGCCAGCATGAATAACGTAGAAGTAAGTATCCTCGGAGTAGTGAAGCAACTTAAATGAGTTAATAAAAGCAAGACTTCTGGTCCAGACTGTATACCAATTAGGTTCCTTTCGGAGTATGCTGTTGCATTAGCTCCATACTTAGCCTGAGTCAAATGAAATCTTGAATTTGTAAAAAAAACTCGAAATTTCGCGCCGTTATCCTGTTAGTTGGTAAGCGTGCTACAAACAGCGTGCAGAATGGCCTGTAGGTGGCAGCATAGCGCAGACGCACACACACCGTCGCAGTTTCAGTATAAAGATGGTTGCCCCAGTTGCGACTAGTACGCGGGAAGAACAGCGTTCTGTTATTCGGTTTTTGCGTAGTGAAGGTGTGAAACCTATTGAAATTCATCTACGAATGGAGGCCAGCACGGTGGTGCATGACTGCTACAGCAACAAGTCTAAGAATGGAGTAGGAAGTTCGCAAATGGTGTGTGTTCAGTGGAAGATGCTCCTCGTCCAGGTCAGGCACACCGAATTGTGACTCCACAGAACATTGCAGCAATTGAAGCCATAGTGAAGGAAAACCGCCGAGTGACACTGAATGACATTGCAGCGTGTTTACAGATTAGTCGTCGGTCAGCACACCACATTGTGCATGGTGTGCTGCAGTTTCACTAAGTGTCTGCAAGATGGTTGCCACGGCAGCTGACTCCTGAAATGAGAGAACGACGTGTTGATGCTTGTGAAGAAATTCTTCGGCGTTTTGGACGAGGAGGTGATGGCTTCCTTGCAAGAATCGTTACTGGGGACGAAACGTGAGTTCACGTCCACCACCCGGAAACGAAGAGAGCGAGCAGGGAATGGAGCCATTCCTCATCACCAAGTAATCTTCCATATGTGTGGAACACTCAAAGACGCAATGGGAGGAAAGAAGTTCCGTTCTGATGAAGAGATAAGCCACGCGGTGCATGAGTGGTTGCGCGGACTAACAAAAGAATTTTTTTCTAAAGGAATTTATGCACTTTGTAAGCACTGGAGGACTTGCATTGAGCGTGGGGGAGATTATGTTGAAAAGTGATACAGCTTTGTACCACTTCTGGACAATAAATAATATTTAAAAAAATATTTAAGGTTTTCATTTGACTCACCCTCGTTTATTTGGGTTTTTAGGTTCTCATTTATGCATAGTGTAGACTTTTTCTTTTTCGTGTATTGTAAATGTAGTGTCACCGACAGACACCACACTTGCTAGGTGGTAGCCTTTAAATCGGCCGCGGTCCGTTAGTATACGTCGGACCCGCGTGTCGCCACTATCAGTCATTGCAGACCGAGCGCCGCCACACGGCAGGTCTAGTCTAGAGAGACTCCCTAGCACTCGCCCCAGTTGTACAGCCGACTCTGCTAGCGATGGTTCACTGACTACATACGTTCTCATTTGCACAGACAGTTTAGCATAGCCTTCAGCTACATCATTTGCTACGACCTATCAAGGTTACTATGTCTTCTGAACAGAAAATGTTATGAATCATGCACCGTCAAGAGCGACGTTCATCATTAATGGATTAAAGTTAAGTATCAAACTTATTTCGTCCGCTTTCTGAATTCTAATTCCTTGTCATGTTCCAGACCTCACGTCAGTATTGTTCTTCCCTCCTCACGCCAGCCTGCGTGAGCTAAAACGCGTGCATTTCGGCCTCTTCTGCCAACACAACAGCAAATATCTTTCTGCTTTCAGATACATCGCCTCTCTTGTGGGAGAACACTAGTAGGAAAAATATCAGTCCCTCGTGCAATCCTCACAATGTGACGAAAAAACAAAACAAAAGACAAAATAAAGTTTAAGAAGGCAATAAGACCACAAAATCCATTACTATAATAGGAGAGAACTGAGGGAGATTAGGTTAAAGACGTTGGTAGACGACGATACAGTGCCCTGTTTCTGCGCATGCGCAGCTTATTCAAGATTTTATAAACCCACGCTCAGCTCAGTCAATTGGTTAGTGATGTCATTGACCCGCTCGGAACGTGGTCGGCTACTATTTTACACGCAAGCACGTGACACGCACCAATAATGAGCAGTGGAGTTTGACAACAAAGTCGCTCGTGTAAATACGGGCCTTACCAGGGGGCAACGCAAGTGCTCACAACACTGGCAGGGAAAATCCGCGGAGCGCGCCTATTCCGCTGGGAATCCGGGTTGTGAGCGAGCCGAGCGCGGCCGAGCAGATCCGAGCACAGCCGAACGGTGGCGCATGCGCGCAAGATCACGAGCCGCTATCGCACATCTCCACGGCGCGGCAGGCGGCAGGGTGCTGTGCTGTGGTGTGGTCGGCCGTCCTTCGCCTTTCCTGGCGGCGTGGCGTGCCCCTCCCTCCTCGGTGAACGTGCACTATTTATTACTTCGTTACTCGGAATGTCCGCGCCGACATATTATCTGTCTTCTCAGGATGCCATCTCGAGGTTTCGTGTAACACAATAATTCCGTGAACCAGAGGAAGGAGGAGAGAGATCACTGTTTGTTACTGTCTCTATCTCCATCTCTTCTCCTTCCCTCCCCCCCTCCTCCCCCCAATCACCCACAGATTTAATTTCCTGCCTTGCTCGTAGTCCGCTCAAAACAGATTCCAGAGCCTTTAATGATAACGTTAAGATATTACCTGAATTTTCCATCAATGATTGGTAAACATCAGAACATGATAACAGTGTTAAATGTGAAACACTTCCTAATGTTCTGCGAAATTATATTTATTTGGTCACGAATTGACTTTCGGCTTCTTATGGCATCGTCAGACCACAAATGAATGTCGCAAACACAGATAAAATGGCATGCGATTTACAACATATATCATTTATACAAAAATGATGACGTGTAGAACGTTTCCATACTAGAGTGCTGTAATGTTTTATCTCATGCAGAAACAGCTACACTAACTAAAAAATGAAACCAAGTTTTTACATCTAAATATATTTAACAACTGATGAGAAACAGACTTGAATTTTTAAGTTCCATTCTAGCATTTATATAAATGAAACTTAATTTAAAAGAGAGGAAATGGAAAGAGGGAAAAGAGAAGTTGATTTTGTCCATTTCATCAATCTGCGTTTTATTTTTGTTGATTTCCAATATTTCCAGCAGGTGGTTTACTACTAAAAAATGATCGGTAAAGTTTGAATCTTCATTCCTTACCCCTCCTAGTACCACTGGAGTCAGTAGGACCCCCTCCCCCCCCCCCCACCCCCCACCCCACACAACCTGGGAAACACATATCTGCCTTGTTTTTAAAGCTTTTTTTTCAAAATATGTGACTTTTTCCCGCTGAGTCAATTGTATACTACGAGCTTTGCTCAGTTTTATATTTCAAACGCATTAAAATCTACTCATGGTGTTTTACACTGAGTACCACTGGGTTCAATATGACCCCAAACTAAATTTGTTTTTGCTTCTTGAACGTTGCATTTGTGAAAATAGAATGATGACTGTTCCGCTGAAGAGCTGTAATGTTTGTTTTAATTTAAGTTCATTAAAATACTGCCAATACATATCACATATATTATTGGAATCTTTACGTGCCAAGTGGTATTCAGAGAAAAAATGGCTCAAATGGCTCTGAGCACTATGGGACTTAACATCGATGGTCATCAGTCCCCTAGAACTTAGAACTACTTAAACCTGACTAACCTAAGGACATCACACAACACTCAGCCAATACGAGGCAGAGAAAATCCCTGACCCCGCCGGGAATCTAACCCGGGAACCCGGGCGTGGGAAGCGAGAACGCTACCGCACGACCAGGAGATGCGGGCGGTATTCAGAGAAACAAAGAAATACTGGTAGTAGGAGAGTTAATTTCCAGCCTCTCTCGCGTTCAGATAACATAAGTCCCACAGCTTTGCCTAATGCACCAATATACACTGAACCGTCAAAGAAACTACCATAGCCATGCGTGTTCTAATCCAGATATTTATAAACAGGCAGAATTAGGCACTGCGGTCGGGAACGCAGATATAAGACAAGGAATGTCTGACGCATTTGTTAGAACAGATACTGATGCTACAATGGATTGTTATCAAGATTTAAGTGCGTTTGAACGACGTGCTACAGTCGGCTCATGAGCGATGGGACACAGCATCTCCGAGGCAGCGATGAAGTGCCGATTTTCCCGTACGACAATTTCACGAGTGTACAGTGAATATCAGGAATCCGGTAAAACATCAAATCTCCGACATCGCTACGGCCGGAAAAAGATCCTGCAAGAACTGGATCAACGACGACTGAAGAGAATCCTTCAACGTGACAGAAGTGCAAATTGCCTGGCCGGTGCTGGGCCATCAACAAGTGTCAGCGAGCGAATCATTCAACGAAACATCATCGATATGGGCTTTCGGAGCCCAAGCCCCACTCGTGCACCCTTGATGACCGCATCACACAAACCCTTAACCCTTGCCCGGGCCCGTCAACACTGACATGGGTCCGTTGGTGACTGGAAACATGTTACTTAGTCGGGCGAGTCTCGTTTCAAACTCTACCGGGCGGATGGACATATACGGGTATGGAGACAACCTTATGACTCCATGGACCTTGCATGGTAGCAGGGGACTGTTCAGGCTAGTGGAGGCTCTGAAATGGAATGGGGTGTGTGCAGTTGGACTGATACGGGACCCCTGATACGTCTAGATACAACTCTGGACAGTGACACGTACGTAAGCATCCTGTCTGATCACTTGGGTAATTCCAGCAGGCCAATGCGATTCCCCAAACGTCCAGAATTGCTAACAGTCCCTCCAGGAACACTCTTCTGAGTTTAAACACTTCCGCTGGCCACCATACTATCCATACATAAACATTATTGAGCTTATCTGGGATGCCTGGTAAGGCGCTGTTGAGAAGAGATCTCCACCCTCTCGTATTCTTTGGGATTTGTGGACAGCCCTGCAGAATTCAAGGTGTCAATTCCCTCCAGCACTACTTCAGACATAAGTCGAGTCCATGCCACGTCGTGCTGCACCACTTCTGCGTGCTCGCGGGGGACCTACACGATATTAGGCAGTGTACCACTTTCTTTGGCTCTTCAGTGTATATTTTTCATCAGTGCTTGCACGTAATTTTATACACATCACTCTGTGCCAAGGGTTGCAGATTGTTTTTACCATTCAACAAAAATGAAAGACTAACATTTTTGAGAGATTATCTCAAAATTTGCCAGGGTGTGGTATGATTCACAAGTTTTTGTAACCAAAGACCTGCTCCCACTGACCAGAGTTCAGAGTTGTTGAAATTTTACGCATTTGCCTTTATCATGGGGTATTATCAGAGCAGATGGTTCAAATGGCTCTGAGCACTATGGGACTGAACAGCTGAGGACATCAGTCCCCTAGAACGTAGAACTACTTAAACCTAACTAACCTAAGGACATCACACACATCCATGCCCGAGGCACGATTCGAACCTGCGACCGTAGCGGTCGCGCAGTTCAGACTGAAGCGCCTGGGACCGCACGGCCACACCGGCCGGCAATCAGAGGAGAGCAATAGTTATTACTAGAGGACATACATTTGATGATCTGTAGTAGTGTTTGAAAGGCATATTCAGATAACGAAGCAGATATGAGGCGATGCACCATCGAATTGAAAGATGCAAGTTTATGGCTGTGTGGGTGCTGGGAACCTACAATGTCAAGTGGCTCAATAAAAAGTATCCGATGGGTCCGTCTTTCGGTTTAGTCACATATCGGTTTTTTCCGGAACACTTCACGCCGACTTCCCTATCTTTTCATTTCTGCCAAGGCCAGAGTCAAAATTGCCAGGTGAAGCCAAACGTTGCATCTTCTGTTGGTAACGCCGAGCGACGATTACGTCAGCGCTTCCCCTCACACGTCTCCGCCCACCATAAATACTAGTCGTGTAATTTAGATTTTTGTTCATCATTTTCAGCAACGGATTTCGAAGAACGCAGACGTGAAAAACTAGCGCAGTGCTATTTCTTCACATAGGAAATCTTGTTATTCTATTCACACACCCCTCCCAGTGCAGTCGGACTTATGCTTTTGTGCCACATACACCTGCTTCACGCAGTCAAAGAGAATGACTGGACGTGACGAAAGCTCAGAAAGTAGAAAGACTCCTTGACGCAGTGAAAGTAAAATTATATTCTGTGATGCTGTCAGTCATACGATCACACCGGTGCCTGAGAGATAGATACGGCGCATGCGATTCTCTCGATAAACGAGACAGAAGAACGGCTGTGCTAACCAAAGAGTACACAGCCAGTCGCAGTACTTACGCTCTCCGCGAGGCGCCGGTAGGCCCCTCATCCCTTCGCTTTTCCTCACCTTCCCCCCTTTTTTATCTTCCCCTCATCTGTCCAGTTCCCCCCCGCCCTCCCCCGCGTGCTCTCGGCTGTGGTATGTCATATTTTAGCGCAGTGTTCCAGTGAATGTTCAGTGTTTCATCTTTTCTCGCGTTGCGAACAGAAACCATGCTGTCGCTGGGTGTGAATTTTATGTCCTTTGCGAACAGAAACCAGACTGTCGCCGTGTTTTTTTTAATTGTCTGTCTATTATTTTACCTGTCTGCTTCATATGTATTTTTATTAGCATCATCATCCCTTTGTTCTATGTTTTAAGTTCCACGATTTTTTCGCCATATTACCCTTTAAGTCTTCGATTTTATCGCCTGTTTTTTTTATTATATATTACCTTCACCTTTTAAAACAAAGTCTGTAGGATGAAGAGCGGCATACTACGCTGCTGCCAGTCCGCCCCCTTCGGGGGGAATCGAAATTCAGTAAAGAAAAAAGAAAAAAAACGCCTCTAGGCTACTTGATGTGCAGCAGAAGAGTAGTGCAGTTGCGCCAGTCTACAGTTCGTAGCCGCGCTCAGTGGTCAGCCAGTGCCGATGTCAGTCATCGTCTGCAGCTCAGTCATTGCGGTCATCAAGTCTTTGTAACGCCGTTCCACGATAGTCTTCAAATTTACCGGATTCGACATTCAAGATTACGAGACATCAATTCGTCACTGCAAGATTTGTGACTTGTAAATTAAGTCTTTCTTCGGACGCTTAGTCTTGACGCGTCTGCTATAATTGTCAACCAACTGATCATGGACTACAGCAAAGTTACGTAATAAATACTTTCTTACTTAATTTTTATCCATTGTTTTTCAGAGTTTCGTCCGCAACTGTTTTACTTTCGTAAACAACAGCCTAACTGTACTTCACAGAGAACCCAACAGCAAAAAACTTAATCTACTAGAACAGTTAGAAATAATGCTACACAAAGAAAAATATTCCGAAAACTTGTTGAATGAACAGAGTTTAACAGCCCCAATTTTTTCTACACCTTTAAAAGTTTATTTTTTCCTGAGGTATCAAATCTATAATAGTAGAAACAGCTGACTACCTACAACAAGGTGCCAAATAATTATTTTTAGTAATACCTGTGTACTAGTAATACTGTGAAACAAGAAAATCGATTATATTTAGAAATAGAACATCTCTATGAACGAGAATCTTTGGCATGTTTACGTTCTGCTACTGCAATGTGCGAAAAAGTGTGTGACAATGTATATATCCCAGTCTGTACTCCAAAATTAAAGATGTGTATCGTGGATAGCAACTGCAATACAGAAGCAGACATCATACAATGTTAGACTGTACGTTAGTTTCATATTATTAACACTGTTAAACTTATATCTACAATATACCATGTAGTGACAGAAAAATGTAACATCAACAGGCAAACAACTGGAAAACCTGATGTAAATCACTAAAAAGCACCTGAAGATGAGCCTCCAGGGCTCGGAATGCATAGTGCAGTAAATAAACGCAACTTGTGACTGAAGGCGGTTTGTTCTTCATTTTACGAAAATACTTTCTTATTTTGTACTCCTGCTAATTAATTGTGATTTGCTGTTGGAGGTACCAAGCAGTCTTGGCATAGTAGAACCCACGTTTCCACCTCCTTGGCTACCTCATATTTGCCACCTCATGTTGATGGACTCGATTATGGTGGAAGGTCGAGGGCCATCATATTCTACCACAATTCCAAAAGAACAACTTCAAATATTTGTCGAAAATTGTGAAAAAAATGCAATGTAAAATAAAAATATCAACACTCAATATTGTCTTTTCAGTAGCGATAGACATGGAGGAAATATATCGAAGGGAATATAGATAGCTTTGGAAACTGCATTATATATCGATGTATCGATAGTTTAGCAACAGCCCTAGTCAGCACACTTCAGGCAGATGGAATTTGACATCCTGATTAGATAAGAGATAACTGCTATTGGCGCTTTGGCAGTGGTAATCGAAACTTTCGATGCTCTTCTTTCCATTCGTAGGTAGATTATTCAATCCAATTTATATCTCATGAAATAAAAATTAATTAAACTGGGTCGCTCGTTTTGAATAACCTTGAACAACAGCAGTTTGTTGCAAGGCACGACTAGGGACGTTCAGGCAGTTCATATAATGAGTCGATCAAGTTTTTGTTGGTCGCGGACCTCATCCGTGCTGGTGGGCGAGAAGTTCGACGGCCATGGGGTAAGGCGGACGCAGTGAGTCAGCGCAGAGTGGCGCGCACCGTGCAGGAACTGGACAGCTCTGGGCCCCGGCAGGAACTGGGCCACGCGCGTGGCGGGTGAGCTTGCCGGGAAGCGCGGCCCGGGCCCGGCGGCCTTGGCGTGTCATCGCCAAGGCGGTGCTGACGTCACGGCCGCCGCCGATCATCTCGAGTGCGCCGAGACCGCACAGCGTGCCTCAGCCAGTGTCCGAAATCGCGCTTAGGCAAATTATAAGATGAAATTACTGTCGTTCATCTCAGATACTACGAGTTTCAAGGCAAGGGTTTACATGTACGAGGGCTGTCCAGAAACTAAGTTACGATCGGTCGCGTAATGGAAACGACTATGAAAATCCGATAAAGCTTTGCAAAGATGTGTTGGGTATTGTCTCTAGTATGACTCTAGGTAGAATTATGTCGTTCTTTTCATTCCTGAGCTCTTAGTGAGCGCGTAAAGATGTTATAGAAAATGGAGTCTCCCGCTAAGTACGAGGGCCTGGTGAGAATTTTCCCCTGAAGCTATGCAACCAACATTACATAACTGTCGTGCGGTTTCTTCTTCAAGACAATTCTCAGCCTCATTCTGCAGGGGCAATGAAGATGTTCCTGCATCGTTTCAATTGGAAATGTTTGGTTACCCACAATACAGCCCGTAATTGTATCCCACTGAGTTTCACCTCTGCTCAAACGAACAGCTGGCTATGAAGACAACATTTTGGCACAGACAACGAGCTTTAGGCCAGCGTAGAGACTTGGCGGAAAGCACTGGCGGCTGCCTTCTATGATGAGGGTATTGGAAAGTTGGTACAACGCTACGACGAATGTCTGAGTCAGAACGGCGACTACGTAGAGAAGTAGCTGAAAGGTGTACCTAACTGTTACAAACCAAACCTTTCTGATATTCACTGTGGTTTTCATTTCGCGATCAATCGTAACTTACTTTCTGGACAGCCCTCGTACAATATTAAGCGCAAATACATCTAGTACAGATTCGTTAATCACGAAAAAAACAAATCATACCGGTAACGGGACAAATTATGGTAAATAAATATAGGATACATAAAAACAACCTGAAAACAAGATCAGAGCTGAATAAGGGATGTAGAATGTAGCAAAATTTTCTAAATAACCATTGGTCGGCAATGCACCATTGTGAAGATAGTCCATAGAACTTCATCCAACCAGCAACGAGGGCGCAAAAATGACAGCCTTCAAGGTAATTTTCCCCAGCTAATACCTGTTAATCTCAAGAGTGCAGTTACTAATTTATTAGTGAATTCAGAAATCCTAAACTCCTATCTCTCCTCTCTGTCTCTTGAAATATTTCTGGCTTAGTCAGCCATCATATTAGGCCAGAATGAGATTTTCACTCTGCAGCGGAGTGTGCGCTGATATGAAACTTCCTGGCAGATTAAAACTGTGAGTGAAAATCTCATTCTGGAAACATCCCCCAGGCTGTGGCTAAGCCATGTCTCTGCAATATCCTTTCTTTCAGGAGTGCTAGTTCTGCAAGTTTCGCAGAAGAGCTTCTGTAAAGTTTGGAAGGTAGGAGACGGATACTGGCAGAAGTAAAGCTGTGAGTACCGGACGTGAGTCGTGCTTCGGTAGCTCAGTTGGTAGAGCACTTGCCCGCGAAAGGCAAAGGTCCCGAGTTCGAGTCTCGGTCGGGCACACAGTTTTAATCTGCCAGGAAGTTTCATCATATTAGGCTCCAAGAAGCTGTTCCCAGAGCAGTGGAGATGCAAGAAGTATATAGATGACGAAATTTGGTGTGAGGTACCTCTGACAGATGTTAGATTCGGTACCATTCCCGTGAGAAAGACCGCTTGCACAATGCTACTGCTCTGTGATTGGCTGCTGTGCTGTGCTTATTATTCCAGAATGAGATTTTCACTCTGCAGCGGAGTGTGCGCTGATATGAAACTTCCTGGCAGATTAAAACTGTGTGTCCGACTGAGACTCGAACTCGGGACCTTTGCCTTTCGCGGGCAAGTGCTCTACCATCTGAGCTACCGAAGCACGACTCACGCCCGGTACTCACAGCTTTACTTCTCCTATCTTCCAAACTTTATTAGTTAAACTACTCATTGGAATGACTCCACTTTTTAATATAAATAACTCTCAACAGTTGACTATCAATCAGTCATTTTCGAATTATTAAAAACAATTTAAATCAAAAACAAAAGACTGACGAAATTGCAGACGGAGCACTTCTGAAGCGTTCGGGTCACGCATTTTCTGGTATGTCACGCGAAGTGTTTCGGGCTGTTCGTCACTCTCGATTAGGCAGTCGATAAGAACAGACATGTTGTCTGTCGTAGGATGTGTTTCCAATTTTTATTTAAGTTCCTGTTCGTCACTCTGGATTAGGCAGTCGAGATGTACACTCATGTTGTCTGTGGCAGGATGTGTTTGCCAGTATTCAGTATTAAAAGATTCACTCTGGCAGTCATGAGGCACAGACACGTGCCACAAATAGTGTAAAGGTACATTTTCGTAAACATTGTGTTTGATCATGTACTTTGCTGTATCAGAAGGTGTTGCATTAAGATCATGTAGTCTTCTCGTGTGGCTATATTAAAATACGCGAGTGGCATCCCCATGAAGTGATAAATTATTTCATAACAGAACCTCGCTAAAAGTTAGTTTCAGCCTCAAGGTACAGAACCTACGACCTGCGTGCTGTTTTCTGCGCTGGGGACATCAACTTGAAGACAGCAGGTTAGTGAACTATAACAGAACCTTCGTATTCCACACAGTGCAGTGGAAACAACTAGGCGCCTCACGTGTATTGCATGCACAGATCAAATGTGCTCAGTGACACGTCATCTGCAGTAATGCAGAGGAGGTAAAGGAGGATGATCGTTATTAACACCGACAATCAATTCATTCTTCCTTTCTTGCCGTACTCTATATAGATTGAAGTCACTTGCTCGCATGTGGGACTGTTGATATTGTTTTAAAAATATCGGGAATCAGATACTGATGTTTGAAAATACGTAAATATGTGCTCTCGATATATCCGGAAAGGGCGTCGAGGTATCTATGTATCGACGGAAGAAATATCGGTGTACAGACCCACAAAATATCGACCTCACTCTCGGTTTCAGGAGCTGTATTTTTAAGTACTGATTTATTATTAGGTATTCTGTACATCAACAAACTAGCATCCTGCCTACCCCTCTCACAACAACCATTGCGCCGTTTGCGCTTCTACTTCCCTCGTTAAACAATTGTGTGACAATACTTGCCCGGTGCACTGTGGCGGTATTATGACAGGCACACCAGCCGAAGCTGGGCTCCTCGGCTCTCAGATCGCCGGGTAGAACTTAAAAAATTTGGGCTTCTGTACCGAAATTATTCTGAGGCGCAACAAAATGTACGCGTCGATATGTTAAAAGGGAGACGTCATCAAACTGACCCAAAATGTCAATTTTAAATTTATTTTTTATTTTTAGCACAACTTTAGGATAAAAAGGTCCCAAAGTTTCAATGATGGAATCGCATCCGAAGAGCCTGAGAAATAAACATCCATTCATCATCTGTGCCACATTAGTTGGTGTAAATTTCTACAGATTCAGAGGGAAAACAGCCCCTACATTCAGAAAGAGAGGATTCCAAATTGTATCTTGGATGTTGTCAAGGCCACTTCCAGGTTCCTGGCCGATTTTGAACTTCTAGAAATATGTGTCCTTGGAAAAATCTAAAATTCCAATGGGACTCGAAATCACTCATAAGGAATCGATGGCGTAAAACTGCATTTTAATCTGCCAGAGTTCTCAGAATTGCAACTTATGCTGTGCGGCTGGTCCCGGCGGAGGTTCGAGTCCTCCCTCGGGCATGGGTGTGTGTGTTTGTCCTTAGGATAATTTAGGTAAAGTAGTGTGTAAGCTTAGGGACTGATGACCTTAGCAGCTAAGTCCCATAAGATTTCACACACATTTGATTTTTTTTTTTGCGACTTATGCTGCAGTTCTTGTATCTAATAATGGGAATGTAGGGAAGAAGAAGAGATTAGGAAGAATGGGCTTTAAGATAGGAATTTTCATTGAACACATATCAAGAGAAATGGATTTACATCGCCTCTCTGCAGCTGAAAAGTCAGTTGAAGACACGGAAAAGGAAAGAAGGGAGAAGACAAGAAACCAGAAGAGAAGACTTGAAGGAAAGAGGGTCCTCACTACTAACCTGGGGCCTTCTGAAGAGGTGACGTAAGAAAAAAACAATAGGTTGAACTTTAAACGGCATTTCCTGAAAATTATAGTGGCTTTTTATGTAACCTGTGAAGGCTATGAATGTGAAACTTAGTACACTCATTTGTTTAAACGCAATAAATGTTGTCTCAAGAGTAAATTTTGAAATTCTAGTCCACCTCCGTTAGCTGAGTGGTTAGAGCGGCGGAATGCCACGCCAAGGGGCGCGGGTTCGATTCCCTACTGGGGTAGGAGATTTTCTCCGCTCAGGGACTGGGTGTTGTGTTGTCCTCATCATCATTTCATGCCCATCTCCCATGCGCAAATCGCCCACTGTGGTGTCGAATGCAATAAATATTCAAAAAACCTCATGAGATAAGCTTACTATTGGCCCACCCTTAGCCTTGAGGACAGATTCCACTCTCGCAGGTATACATTCAATCAGGTGCTGAAAGGTTTCAAAATATTCAAAAAACCTCATGAGATAAGGTTACTATTGGCCCACCCTTAGCCTTGAGGACAGCTTCCACTCTCGCAGGCATTCATTCAATCAGTTGCTGAAAGGTTTCCCGTAAAATGGCAGCCCATTCTTCACGGAGTGCTGCACTGAGGAGAGGTATCGATGTCGATCGGTGAGACCTGGCACGAAGTCGGAGTTCCAAAACATCCCAAAGGTGTTCTATATGATTCAGGTAACTCTGTGCAAGCCAGTCAATTACAGTGATGTTACTGTTGTGTAACCACTCCACCACGGGCCGTGCATTATGAACAGGTGCTCGATCGTGTTGGAAGATGCAATTCCCGTCCCCGAATTGCTCTTCAACAGTAAAAACCTAGAAGGTGCATAAAACATCAATGTAGGTCTGTGCTGTGATAGTGCCACGAAAAACAAGAAGGGATGCATGAATCCTCCATGAAAAACACGACCACACCATAACACCACCGCCTCCGAATTTTACTGTTGGCACTACACACGCTGGCATATGATGTTCACCGGGCATTCGCCATACCCACAACATTCCATCGGATCGCCACATTGTGTACCGTGATTCGTCACTCCACACAACATTTTTCCACTGTTGAGTCGTCCAATGTTTACGCTCCTAACACCAAGCGAGGTGTCGTTTGGCACTGACTGGCGTAATGTGTGGCTTGTGAGCAACCGCTCGACCATGAAACCCAAGTTTTCTCACCTCCCGCCTAACTGTCATAGAACTTGCAGTGGATCCAGATGCAGGTTGGAATTCCTGTGTGCTGGTCTGGATAGATGCCTGCCTATTCTACATTACAATCCTCCTCAACTGTCGGCGGTCTCTGTCAGTCAACAGATGAGGTCGGCTTGTACGCTTTTGTGCTGTACGTGTCCCTTCCACGTTTCCACTTCACTATGGCATCGGAAACAGTGTACCTAGGGATGTTTAGGGTTGTGGCAATCCCGCGTACAGACGTATGACAAAAGTGACACCCAATTACCTGACCACGTTCGAAGTCCGTGAGTTCCGCGGAGCGCCCCATTCTGTCTCTCACGATGAATAATTACTATTGATAGCGCTGATATGGAGTACCTGGCAGTAATGAATGGTGAATGCACGTAATAAGAAAACTGTATGTTTTTGGACGTGGTGCCAGATCCTTTTGATCGAATTCTTTACTGACGAATGGAAAAACTGGTAGAAGCTGACCTCGGGGAAGATCAGTTTGGATTCCTTAGAAATGTTGGAACAGGTGAGGCAATACTGACCCTACGGCTTATGTTAGAAGCTAGATTAAGAAAAGGCAAACCTACGTTTCTAGCACTTGTACTTAGAGAAAGCTTTTGACAATGTTGACTGGAATACTGTCTTTCAAATTCTGAAGGCGGCAGGAGTAAAATAAATGGAGCGAAAGGCTATTTACAATTTGTACAGAAACCAGATGGCAATTATAAGAATCGAGGGTCATGAAAGAGAAGCAGTGGTTGGGAATGGAGTGATACAGGGTTGTAGCCTCTCCCCGATGTTATTCAATCTGTATATTGAACAAGCAGTATAGGAAACAAAAGAAAAATTCGGAGTAGGTATTAAAATCCATAGAGAAGAAATAAAAATTTTGAGGTTCGCCGATGACATTGTACTTCTGTCAGAGACAGCAAAGGACTTGGAAGAGCAATTGAACGGAATGGACAGTGTCTTGAAAGGAGGATATAAGATGAATATCAACAAAAGCAAAACGAGGATAATGGAATGTAGTCGAATTAAATCGGGTGATGCTGAGGATATCAGATTAGGAAATGAGACACTTAAAGTAGTAAAGGAGTTTTGCTACTTGGGGAGCAAAATAACTGTTGATGGTCGAAGTAGAGAGGATATAAAATGTTGACTGGCAATGGCAAGGAAAGCGTTTCTGAAGAAGAGAAACTTGTTAACATCGAGTATAGATTTAAGTGTCAGGAAGTCGTTTCTGAAAGTATTTGTATGGAGTGCAGCCATATATGGAAGTGAAACGTGAACGATAAATAGTATGGACAAGAAGAGAATAGAAGCTTTTGAAATGTGGTGCTACAGAAGAATGCAGAAGATTAGATGGGTAGATCACATAACTAATGAGGAGCTATTGAATAGAATTGGGGAGAAGAGGAGTTTGTGGCACAACTTGACTAGAAGAAGGGATCGGTTGACAGCACATGTTCTGAGGCATCAAGGGATCACCAATTTAGTATTAGAGGGCAGCGTGGAGGGTAAAAATCGTAGAGAGAGACCACGAGATGAATACACTAAGCAGATTTGGAAGGATGTAGGCTGCAATACGTACTGGGAGATGAAGCAGCTTGCACAGGTTAGAGTAGCATGGAGAGCTCAGGACTGAAGACAACAACAACAAGATATATATACGTTTTTCATATTTGGGGGTGTCTGGATACTTTTGATCACATAGTATATATAATGTTGACAGTAAATTCGTTAATTTAATGTCAATCATGGTACAAAGTTTCATTGCCGTATCTTCAAAATTGTGGATTTGGTGCATCTTTTTAATAGTGAGTTTTTCATGAAACGACCCCGCCTAAGTTGTAGGAGCAACGATGAATTCATGTAATACTGTCAGTCTTTTCTTTTCGGGCGATTATTAGAATGATGAGAGGAGGCCTTCATCAAGCACGGGATCTCAGTTGGGATTGATAATGACGATGATGGTGATGATGATGATGTGGGTGTCATCGGCACCCACAGCATTGTTTCGCGATACGATCCGTTAGGGGAGATGCGATCACAGCTCGAAGCACTTACAGCGGAGGCCGCTATCCGCGTTCAGTGAAAGCGGCGTGTCCGACCCACCGCGGGTCAAGGTCCGCGCCGCGGCAGCCTGCTGTTCTGCTGTTCCCAGACGCCAGACACTGCCGCAGCTGAGGCGGCGGCCTGCACTTTAAACGCCCCGTCCACGTCGGGGTCATCAAGGGCACTCGCCCATTCGATTCGTCTGCCATTGCAGCTTCTGTAACAGAAGGAGTGACGCTTGCTTCACCCTTGCTGCTATTGAAATTGTCAGCATTCCGAGACCCTCTTTCTATTCAGTGTAAAATGGACCAGCCCAAACAAAACACTCTGACAATCAAAATGTGTATTTTCCATTCGATAAACAATGAGCCAAATAGGACCTTAAATCTACATCTACATTTATACTCCGCAAGCCACCCAACGGTGTGTGGCGGAGGGCACTTTACGTGCCACTGTCACTACCTCCCTTTTCTGTTCCAGTTGCGTATGGTTCGCGGGAAGAACGACTGTCTGAAAGCCTCCGTGCGCGCTCGAATCTCTCTAATTTTACATTCGTGATCTCCTCGGAAGGTATAAGTAGGGGGAACCAATATATTCGATACCTCATCCAGAGCCCGCATCTCGTGGTCGTGCGGTAGCGTTCTCGCTTCCCGCGCCCGGGTTCCCGGGTTCGATTCCCAGCGGGGTCAGGGATTTTCTGTACCTTGTGATGGCTGGGTGTTGTGTGTGGTCCTTAGGTTAGTTAGGTTTAAGTAGTTCTAACTTCTAGGGACTGATGACCATAGATGTTAAGTCCCATAGTGCTCAGAGCCACCTCATCCAGAAACCTACCCTCTCGAAACCTGGCGAGCAAGCTACACCGTGATGCAGAGCGCCTCTCTTGCAGAGTCTGCCACTTGAGTTTGCTAAACATCTCCGTAACGCTATCACACTTACCAAATAACCCTGTGTCGAAACGCGCCGCTCTTCTTTGGATCTTCTCTATCTCCTCCGTCAACCCGATCTGGTACGGATCCCACACTGATGAGCAATACTCAAGTATAGGTCGAACGAGTGTTTTGTAAGCCACCTCCTTTGTTGATGGACTACATTGTCTAAGGACTCTCCCAATGAATCTCAACCTGGTACCCGCATTACCAACAATTAAATGATCATTCCACTTCAAATCGTTCCGCACGCATACTCCCAGATATTTTACAGAAGTAACTGCTACCAGTGTTTGTTCCGCTATCATGTAATCATACAATAAAGCACCTTCTTTCTATGTATTCGCAATACATTACATTTGTCTATGTTAAGGGCCAGTTGCCATTTCCTGCACCAACTGCCTATCCGCTGCAGATCTTCCTGCATTTCGCTACAATTTTCTAATGCTGCAACTTCTCTGTATACTACAGCATCATCCGCGAAAAGCCGCATGGAACTTCCGACACTATCTACTAGGTCATTTATATATATTGTGAAAAGCAATAGTCCCATAACACTCCCCTGTGGCACGCAAGAGGTTACTTTAACGTCTGTAGACGTCTCTCCATTGATAACAACATGCTGTGTTCTGTTTGCTAGAAACTCTTCAATCCAGCCACACAGCTGGTCTGATATTCTGTAAGCTCTTACTTTGTTTATCAGGCGACAGTGCGGAACTGTATCGAACGCCTTCCGGAAGTTAAGGACAATAGCATCTACCTGGGAGCCTGTATCCAATATTTTCTGGGTCTCATGAACAAATAAAGCGAGTTGGGTCTCACACGATCGCTGTTTCCGGAATCCATGTTGATTTCTACAGAGTGGATTCTGGGTTTCCAAAAACGACATGATACTCGAGCAAAAAACATGTTCTAAAATTCTACAACAGATCGACGTCAGGGATATAGGTCTATAGTTTAGAACATCTGCTCGACGACCCTTCTTGAAGACTGGGACTACCTGTGCTCTTTCCCAATCATTTGGAACCTTCCGTTCCTCGAGAGACTTGCGGTACACGGCTGATAGAAGGACGGCAAGTTCTTTCGCGTACTCTGTGTAGAATCGAATTGATATCCCGTCAGGTCCAGTGGACTTTCCTCTGTTGAGTGATTCCAGTTGCTTTTCTATTCCTTGGACACTTATTTCGATGTCAGCCATTTTTTCGTTTGTGCGAGGATTTAGAGAAGGAACTGCAGTGCGATCTTCCTCTGTGAAACAGCCTTGGAAAAAGGTGTTTAGTATTTCAGCTTTACGCATGTCATCCTCTGTTTCAATGCCATCATCACCCCGGAGTGTCTGGATATGCTGTTTCGAACCACTTACTGATTTAACGTAAGACCAAAACTTCCTAGGATTTTCTGTCAAGTGGGTACATAGAATTTTACTTTCGAATTCACTGAACGCTTCACGCATAGCCCTCCTTACGTTAACTTTGACATCGTTTAGCTTCTGTTTGTCTGAGAGGTTTTGGCTGTCTTTAAACTTGGAATGAAGCTCTCTTTGCTTTCGCAATAGTTTCCTAACTTTGTTGTTGAACCACGGTGGGTTTTTCCCGTCCCTCACAGTTATACTCGGCACGTACCTGTCTAAAACGCATTTTACGATTGCCTTGAACTTTTTCCATAAACACTCAACATTGTCAGTGTCGGAACCGAAATTTTCGTTTTGATCTGTTAGGTAGTCTGAAATCTGCCTTCTGTTACTCTTGCTAAACAGATAAACCTTCCTCCCTTTTTTTATATTCCTGTTAACTTCCATATCCAAGGATGCTTCAACGGCCTTATGATCACTGATTCCCTGTTCTGCACTTACGGAGTCGAAAAGATCGCGTCTGTTTGTTATCAGTAGGTCCAAGATGTTATCTCCACGAGTCGGTTCTCTGTTTCATTGCTCGAGGTAATTTTCGGATAGTGCACTCAGTATAATATCACTCGATGCTCTGTCCCTACCACCTGTCCTAAACATCTGAGTGTCCCAGTCTATATCTGATAAATTGAAATCTCCACCTAAGACTATAACATGCTGAGAAAATTTATGTGAAATGTATTTCAAATTTTCTCACAGTTGTTCTGCCACTAATGCTGCTGAGTCGGGAGGTCGGTAAAAGGAGCCAATTATTAACCTAGCTCGATTGCTGAGTGTAACCTCCACCCATAATAATTCACAGGCACTATCCACTCCTACTTCACTACAAATGACTCTGAGCGCTATGGGACTCAACTGCTGTGGTCATTAGTCCCCTAGAACTTAGAACTACTTAAACCTAACTAACCTAAGGACATCACACACATCCATGCCCGAGGCAGGATTCGAACCTGCGACCGTAGCAGTCGCACGGTTCCGGACTGCGCGCCTAGAACCGCGAGACCACCGCGGCCGGCCTACTTCACTACAGGATAAGCTGCTACTAACAGCGACAAACACGCCACCACCGAACGAGGAATCTGCAGCCCACACGGTCGCAGAACCGTCTCAGCCTCTGATTCAGACCCTCCGCTCGGCTCTGTAACAAAGGTCCGCAGTCAGTCCTGTCGACGATGCGGCTGATGGTGAGCTCTGATTTCATCCCGCTAGCGAGACTGGCAGTCTTCACCAAATCAGATAGCCGCCGGAAGCCAGAGAGGATTTCCTCCGATCCATAGCGACACACATCGTAGGTGCCGACATGAGCGACCACCTGCAGATGGGTCCACCCTGTACCCTTCATGGCATCCGGAAGGACCCTTTCCACATCTGGAATGACTACCTCCGGTATGCACACGGAGAGCACATTGGTTTTCTTCCCCTCTCTTGCTGTCATATCCCTAAGATATCTCTACAGTGATGGTGCTACACTGAGCCGTAGCGTGACGCTAAGATACCTAGAGAGGAATCAGTAAAGCGGCCTGTCAAAACCGTCAAGGAACTCGCCTCGTGGTACACGAACTGCTTTCGGAAGGATGGGAAAACTGGTGGAAGGCGACCTCGGGGAAAATCAGTTTCGGAGAACTGTAGGAAAGGCGAGGGGGTAGTAACCCTACGACTTACCTCAGAAGTTACGTTACAGAAAAAATGTGTTCAGGCCAATACATACTGCGTGAGTCAGGAGGAAAGCTACATGCTTTGGAAGGTGATAGTATTCTGAACAAAAACCTTCGTATGGTCATATGCCCTATTCCCAACTGTTTCCCAGATAAAACACATTTAAGGGGGGGGGGGGGGGGGGGGGGGGACGTTCATGAACAACACACACAATTTAAAGCCTACATCAAATCCACAATTTTGAAGATAGGGCAATGAAATTTTGTACCATGCTTCACATTAAATTAACGAATTTACTGTCAAGTTCCTTGGATTATATATATTTAACTTTATGGACTTTAAAAACTTTATTTGCAAAGAAATAACATATGTAGCTTTTTCTCAGAAACTATTCAAGAGATTTCTACAATTTTCTCTGTTTGACATCTCTACATATAGGAAGCTTCTGTCATAAGGTTTTTTGAATATATACAATAAGAGAATTTTAATATTTTTTTAAAATTGTGAGTCTATAACTATAATATGAAGAGCTTATTTCAGTAGTGGAACAAGTCCATTTTTGTTTATTTTGTGATACAGAGTCCTAAAGTTAAATAAACGCTGAAAAATCTGCAGTTGAGATACCAGAAATGTTCAAGTATTAACTGTTTCAATAGTGTTACAAGTCCATTTTTGTTCATTCTCAGATACAGAGTCCTAAAGTTAAATGTGTGCTCAAAAATCAGCAGTTGAGATACCAGAAATATTCAAGTATTAACTATAGGACTCTGTATTTCAGAATTAACAGAAATGGACTTATACCACTATTGAAATAAGCCCTTCATACAAAATTCGTGCAAAATCCAAGCATTTTGCCACATATCTCAGTTTATACTCAGAATTTCAAAATTTACTCTTGAGACAAAGTTTACTGCGTTCAAAGAAATACGTGTAGGAAGTTTCACAAATCTATCCATCGTAGATTTGAGGAAAAGGTATATAAGCTTAAAAAAAACATAGTTTTCAGAAATTCCGATTTAAAGTTCAACACTTTTTTATACATCACCTCTTCAGAAGGTCCCAGGTTTCTACTCAGGGTTCTCTTTCCCTCAACGCTTCTCTTTTGGTTTCTTGTTTCCTGCCTTCTTCCCTACATCAGGTCTTCAGTTAACTTTTCAACTGCTGAGAGGCGCCGGAAGTCTATTTTTCTCAAAATGTCTTGAGTAAAATTTCCTGTCTTAAAGCTCATTCTCCCTAATAACTTCATCCTCCCTACGTTTACATCATTAAATACAAGAATTACATCATAAGTTGCAATTTTGACAACTGCAGCAGATGAAAATGTGGCAAAACAAGAATTACTCCTTCATAAACAAAGCAGCTGGTTTGTAATTGTTCCTAAGATACGGATGACCTATGAAGCCAAAAGTATACATCACAATCATTTACATGTATCCCGTGCAAGGTTGCTTGGAAGTAACGCACGGAATCGCTGTTCACTCCGCTAGTACTGAGGTGTTGCTTGAAAAAGTGGGCGTGGCAGGAAGGTCGCGATTTCATCATTGGAACTTCGGGAACTTATTACCTATGTACTCTACTAATAAATAAAAAATACATTGAAGATGACATTTTCCGTCAATTCCATGGTCATCCGCCCTTGATGTCACATTTGCACGTGTTTCTTGAATAACTTGAAAACCACACGGACCAGCGAAAACGTGCTGCTGTGCCCGTAATCGAATCCGTCAGCATTAAATACGCTGTAGTTTACACCTACACTGTATTTTCACTCGACGGAATGGATTGCAGACACAACAGTAAAGATATCTTTTTGAAATTTGGCTAAATTACACCTCTGGCATGTCGGCAAGAACTAATATGCTACTTTCTATTGCTGCAATTTATTTATTTGTTATTGCAAAACACACAACAAAACTACATCTGAGTTCCAAACGTACGCCATTTCATTATTTTGTCAAATATCAAGAAACTGTGCTATGACACCACGCGCAATATACTATAGATTAAGGAAATTGTTTGCTTTTAGATTTCAAATAATGTTTGCAGACTGCTGGGATTCCGTCATGGACGCACCTCATTTTGGACAAAACAATTTTAGCTCCTCGAATGGGGGACTCAATAGTTACTGGATTTCTTACAGAAATCGGAAAATACTGTCCGATAATCAATAAATAATTGAAGACCTTCGGACAATCCTGATGCTACCCAATAGCAGCGCCTTGGCAAGTCTATTTAAAACATTGAAGGAAAAAAGGGCAGACATACGTCCAGAATTTTACAGCACAGGTGCCACGACTGACCGAACATGGACAAAGGAAAACTTCGAAATGAGACACGTGATCACCAGATTGGCAGTCCATGGTTTCCACTACCTTATTTGCAACAACACGTCATATCATGAACCAAACGAAATGTGTAAGTGTAGACTGTGTCACCAAACTTGCAAATGTTACCATATAGAGCTCTGTACCAAAAGGACACGAACAATAAGCGACTATGCAAATCACAATATGTGAAATTTCTAATTTATATTATTATTATCACTGTACATTGAATTTGTATGGCTATTTGGCTGCAATAAACTTATTATTATAATCAATAAATAATGTGCAAAGATTTACGTTGATTGATTCACCAGTTCATGCATAACAATATTGTAAAAACCGTTTATGTTGTAGGCTGACTAGGGGGCTGGACCATTAAGGAGATGAAGTGTCGTTCCATGAGCACCCGTTATACACAAAAGACCACTGTAAATTTTTTATGATGTAACATTTCTTATACATTTTTATGCACGTGTAGGTGAAGCTGTCCACTATTGGCTATAGAAAACAACATCAGAAAAACTTTAGCTCTTACTCAGACTTACCGGAGTTTGCGTTTCTCGCGCACCATTCGCAGATGAAACAGGAAAAAAGGGAGGTCTGGCGACAGTAATGCCCGATATATCCTTCGTTAGATCCACTTAAGGCGAATGCAAAGTGTAGATGTATGGGAATAGTCTCCTTCCAGAAGAATTCCAAACATCTATTGGGTTCAAGTGTGTTTTTCTGTCCTTCCAACACAATATCGGGGTACCGCTATTCTACCTCGTGACCCGGGATGGTGACCTGTTAGATTCGTCGGGCAGAAGCAAGCTGCAGAAGACACGCACCTGGCTACAGAGTGAGCTGCGCCCACGCAAACAGCCGCCGTCCTGACGTGATTCACCGGCTGACAGCCGGCGTGGCCTTGGACTGCGCGCCTCTTCATCCTCGAGGTCGGCACGCACTGATGACATCTCCCTCTAAAAGCGTTACGAGAGCGAGCCGCCGGAATAATCGCACCCTTCCCACTCCCTGACGAAAACTTTTGAGTTGCTCCTTACGTCTCGTCCTCGGAGTTTCCGTGGTGTCGTGCCTAGTCTCAAGTTGAGGCCACTGTCCGAAAACATCTACATCTACGCTCCTAGAGAGCCGCGCCTTCCTGTGTGCGGCAGAAGGTACTTCTGGTACCACTACCTTCAGCTCCATCCTCCAACCATTTTGGCCCTGATTCGGAAGCCCCATCCAGCCTGAATGTCGATATGGAGGAAAGGTGAGAGATACTTGGGACTCATACCACGGCCGTTACTTGTTCCAGCGAATGCTGACCGGAGTGGCCGTGCGGTTCTAGGCGCTACAGTCTGGAACCGCGAGACCGCTACAGTCGCAGGTTCGAATCCTGCCTCGGGAATAGATGTGTGTGTTGTCCTTAGGTTAGATAGGTTTAAGTAGTTCTAAGTTCTAGGGGACTGATGACCTCAGAAGTTGAGACCCATAGTGCTCAGAACCATTTTTTGTTCCCGCGGAGGGCGTCGCCACGACTGCGGACATACCACGTGGGCTCATCCTCTGACGACGGTGATGATGATGGTGGTGGTGATGTAAGACGTCGTGGTCTCCTGACCATTGCTTACATATTCCGCCCTCACAATCATATTCCGCCCATCAAGGCGCTTCATTCGAACCCAAACACGATAAGATAAAGTCAGTGTTGTATGAATTCATGTAAACTATATGCAAATAACTAATAAATCGCAAGTGCGCACCGTGGTTTAAATACTCGACGCTGGCGTACACACATACATTCCAGACACGACGGTCACAGGAGCTTTTAGTTCGAGAGAGGCAACCGCACGCCAGGAGGCCAGTCCCAACCCATCTACGTCGGCCAGTGGACGCCCGTGAAGCGGGCAGCGTTCGCCCAAGGGAAAGGAAGGACGGCCCCATGTTCGGCTTAAAAGCAAATTCCGCTACATTGTGTGGGAGCGGCCAGCCTACGCATTCTTTACACATAGCACGAAGTTGCAGAGATTTTCACAGGGAGACAGCAAACGCCAAACACCGACACTACAGATTTCCAGATTAGTCGCCTTAAACTAACGTCATTCCCCCGTTTTAGAAGAGCAATGCTGATTGGCAGACGATATTTATGACGCCTTGAGCTGCAGGTGTAATGGAAGAGACCGAAAGATATACCCCTTCACATCTGGCGTGGAGACGCAAAGTTCTGTTGTCGCTCTTGGAGCGAGGAACAAGTCTCTCCTCAGTACTTCACTGGGAGAGCATCTCCGTCGAGAGCGAATCGAAGTGCAACTCACTATATTGAGTCCTTGCGATTAAGCGTTGTTCACTGTGTTGTCCGACACACTTATTGTGCAGTGTGAACAGACAGAGTTATAGTTAAATGCCTGCGAGCGAATTTTTGAGTGGTGTTGGAGTGGACTGGTTATCTGACCGGTGTACCACGCCAATAGTTAGACTAGGGGCGAATAGGAATCCTTGACTTCATCAAGGCGTAGAGAGAGTTTGATTGGCGAAGATCAATCCAGATAGAACGAGAGTTATGTTATTTGTCAGCAGCGAGCGGCGCAGACAGCAGTCATCGCAGCTTACATTATTGTGCGCTACAGCTATTGCGAGCCCCATATTTCCTCCACAACACTACATTTCACTGCATTTCATATGCGACAGCCTTGACTGTTCCTAGCAACATTCTAAAGGATGATTATTCAATTTGAGTAGGCGCCCCTCTCAGCCATTCTATCAAGTCAACAACAATCTTAAACTTTGTATAGAAATTTCATTAGCGAATTCTATCCTTGAGAGGTAACTTCACATTCCGAAAAGAACCAGGATATATCTTGTTCAATTCATTACTAAAAGTGCCATTGTGATTTCTCAGAATTTTTGCAAAATAAATAATAACTTTCGTTAGTTTCATGTTTTTCTTACACTAAGTAGCACTACTCCAGTACCCAAATATCCCACTAGTTACGTAAGAAATTTTGTGAATTTTTGTGTTATTTCCTTACAGCGGACGACTCCAGAAGATATTTATTGCTGAAAGGTTTTCAGGCATTTCTCTTTAAAACGTTAGGAGCGTCTGTCTGACTTCTGTAGTAGTGTGGGGGTGGAAATTGCATCTTGCAGGAGCCACAGGGTAAAGGGTACATCTCAGATTAATCCGTAGCGCAGAATAACAGAATCTCAGATCAACCCCACGCACACAGTGATGATAATGTTTGGTTTGTGGGACAGTCAACGACGGGGTTATCGGCGCCCATACAAATTCCCAATCTTTACCCTTTACGCAAACACCCAGTCTCCGGACAGAGGAAACCCCAACCCGGTCGGGAATTGAACCCGGGACCCCGTGATCCAGAGGCAGCAACGCTAGCTTCTAGACCACGAGTTGCAGACCGTCCTCTGACGAGTCAGTGCGTAAGCGCCGTGGTCCTGCACTTGTCCGGCAGTCCTCGCTATTCTCTGATGCCTTCAATACGCGTCATTCATAACTGATTGATTCACTTTGCCTGTGCTTACGTTTTTCGATTAGCATCGTCCCTAGATTAGATCGTTTACGCAATCTTAAGATGACTTTCGCTGCGCTCTGAGCCGCGCGGATTGAGGCGCCATGCACTGATTGCGCCCCCCTCCCCTCTCCCCCGCCGGAGGTCCGTGTCCTCTCGGGCAGGGGTGTGTGTGTGTGTGTTGTTCTTAGCATAAGTTAGTTTAAGTAGTGTGTAAGCCTAGGGACCGATGACACCAGCAGTTTGGTCTCTTAGGAATTCTTATACATTTGAACATTTTTTGCTACGTGCTGGATTTTGCCTCTGGCTAGCCGTTCACTTCCTGGACTCTGCTATCATTGGCCACAGGAACTGCCTGTTTTTTTTCACCAATCTGTGAGTCACCGCTGATGCGAATGATCATACATAGTGCTCTTCCTCCTAAGAAGCAGGATAGAAGATCTCTTTCCTGCTCCAGTCACGAATTCCAATGGCTAGACACCCCTTCCAGAAAATTCCCAGATAATATACCGTTAAAATCTAAGCAGTTAGCTACGGTTAGTTATTTAGATATCCACTGCTGACGTCGAAAAAATGGTGAAAACGCTAAAAAATCTAAATGGTGCCTCCACATGCCCCTTAAGGCCCACTGTAGACCACATCTAAAGCGAAAAGAACCAAGCGATTTTCTCTACTTGCTTAAGCTGGAAGAAGTGAGTGATACTGAAACTTCGACCTTGTATTTTAGGGTAGTTACAGTAAGAAGATCATTCTCTTGATTATTCAAATGGTCCCTAGCTCAAGGTCTATCCAAAACACTTGACCCTAACTTTCTATCAGCAATTGAACCCGAGGTATGATAGGAGGAAAACCCAGTTTTTATTCGCGCCATTTTGTAACACATTGGCGCCCCATGTTGTCGTATGCATACATGCTGTATAAGAACTTCCGTCCGTGTACCTTTTAAAAAAAAGTATTGTCCAAACAGGTATCGTGATGACATCGTATCCCATATCAGCACATGAGGCAGGTCCCTTTCAAGCTCTTGCACATAATGGGAATTTTTCTTAGTCAAGAAAACCACTTTCCTCCTTTGTGAACGGTGATGTATCACACCATCATCAGAAAATAAGCAACACTCTTGAGGGAGACATAGAATTTGGGCCGAGCTGTCTAAGGCGCTGCAGTCAGGGACTGTGCGGCTGGTCCCAGCGCAGGTTCGAGTCCTCCCTTGGGTATGGATGTCTGTGTTTGTCCTTATGTTGTGTACATAGTTCCGCGTAGTCAGCGCGTACACAACTTTCCCACTAGAGCGTGCCCCGCTAAGCACAACAGCGCAGGCGCAGCGCTCGTCTGTCTCCGCACTACGAGATGGCGCTGCCTTAGAGATGGACCAAATTCTGCTTCCGCCGATCCGCGTATTAATATGTAACACAGGCAATGAGATTGCTGCAGTGATACCTGAATGCGCGAGGTATTATAACGAGTGTACAGACCTCTGATTAATCAGTATGCATTAGTCTGTACCAGTCTGCATTTGTCTGTACCAGTCTATAGTCAAGTTTCAGTCTGCACCTAATAAGATTACCATATTGCTGTACATAGCCATGAAGATAAATGAATAGACACTTTGTCAAGTATTAGAGATATATGAGAATAAGATTAACGTACCAAGACCAAAGGAACTACAGATTGTCAATTGTAAACAGCATCTAGAATCAAGTTACATAATGTCTATGCTTTTTATTATTTTAATAAATGTGTGTGAAAATTAATCAAGTTCTGTTTAAAGTTGGTCACCGTCAATCTGCTACTCTAAGCGTGCAAGTAGCATTTCTACCGTCTGACCTAACGGCAGAAGATAAACACGCCATGATAAGAGCACGAGAAATATTGCTGACACTTGCCTACTTCGTTAGAGTTAGAGCGACGAGTCAAATAATCTGATGGTGTGTGTTCCAAAGGTCTTACAGTACGTACACCACACCTTAGGATAATTTAGGTTAAGTAGTGTGTAAGCTTAGGAACTTATGACCTTAGCAGTTTGGTCCCATAAGATTTCACACACATGCATGCATGCATAAAATTTGGAAATTTCTTCTCGAAGTTGTTAACAGATAATGAGTACACAAACATCAGTTTAAAGCCCTTCATTTAAACATCTGTTCGGTAGCTTGTAAGCATCGATAGCAATAGAGCAGCTACTTATTTCTCCAATTGCACTTATCGGGCGTCGTGCAAACTTGAAGTGACTCCCTTCTCTTGGCTGTTGACTTGCTGTTCTACTGCTCAAGAGCAATGTTCACAATTCTGTCTTAAAAAGAACTAAACAGTCTCCACTTCTTGTGATTAACGGCTTTGGAAACAGTGTTCTCTCACTGTCCTGGTGGGTAGTTTGAGCAGCCATCAACGTGATCCTGATGCTGGCGTCTGCACTGAGTTCCCACCAGCAGTGAGGTCCTACCTGCTGTTCCGCACTAATGCTGAGCTCCCAGGGCATGGTGTGCCAGTCCTCTCCCACTCCTTCCCCCCCCCCCCTCCCCCATCACATAGCCCATTCCCCACCCCCGTTACCCCCACTACACAGCAGCGTCGCCGTCCACGCTCGTTGCAGATGTACTCGGCCTTCCGTTTGGACGTCTTTGAGACGCAAATTCTCGTAGGTGCGCCGCCGTCTGGCGCCGTCCTTGCCACGAGTGGGATCGGCAGATGAATAAACCTAATTGTGAATCGAGTTGCCAAGGCTGCCCCCTTTCTCGCGAAGCGCAGCGCTTTGTTTACAGTATGGCGTCAGCGCGCATCATCAGGCTTCGCGTAGAGGTGACTGGTGCAGTGGTACGAAACGGGCAAACAGGCCCTCCCAATAATCTGGCGTAAGGCCGTCACACAGTAGGAAGATTATGTTGAAAAATAGGGTTTCGTAGCCAAAAGAGATGCGGATAATTTGGTGTATTGGAATCCTGAATAAAACTAACCTGCTATCACCAGGAAAGTACTTGGGCTCGAACAAACAGATCTGTATGAACGTTTGGTTACAGGAGCATTATGTACCTCTGAATGTGCTGGTGTGTGTCGCTTTTCTGCAAAACTCTGCAGTCATGCTCTAGATATCACTGTAGATGTAATTGGAGACTCCATACTCAATGCAGCAATCTTAACTGAAAATGTAAATGCTGAATGTCATTAAAATGCTCCGAGCAATACGAATGACTGCAAAACGCACAGTGAAGAAATGCATGTTGATCGCTTGGCGTATTTGCACATTCTATAATATCAGTGTTGAACGCCACGTCATTGACACTTTTGAAGTTGTTCACTGGTTCACCAATATCGTAGCCAGCGTTCTGCCACGTGTTACGAATCATTGGTCTCTATATTCCCGCAGATAACTGATTGCAAATGACAGAATGCGTATTCATGATAAAGAATCTGTCGTGCAATTTCGGCTGCACATTACTGGAAAGTAGTTTAATAAAGTCTGTTATTCTCTTGGCATATATTTTTGGCATATATATTATATTGCATGAAGAAATACACATCCAGAGGTTGTGCATATTTTGTAGTTTTAGGCGAAATGATTCGTAAATCTACATGTTTTCCGCCAGATGCTTCCAGAAGTACTCGTTCATCCGTATGTCCAGACCAGGAGTCACAAAGTACTAATGACTTTCTCGACAAATGTGGATTCAAAACTGACAGAAGAAACGTCCACAGATGTTGTTTCGTCATCTTCTGCACTATAATAGATACCAAAAAACATGCGAATTATTCGTCTTCTACACCTATACCATCTTCACGAAGAAGGATTCTTCGTAACTTCATCTCAACCAATCGCAATACGTTAGCAGGTTTGATTACCAATCGCCGAGCCATCTGACGCTTCAATACACAAAAAATGTTACAGAACGCAACTTCAGAGGCACACTGCACCGTACCTACTGGTCCCGACTGGCGTACCGGCAGGTCAGCGTGCAATGCGGAATGGCATACGCAGAGGCCTCTAACGGACGACTGCAGAGTTTTGCAGATGCGGGAGTATCACTAGTGCAATAAGAGACCTTTACATTATTTCTCACACGATTTTGGTGTATTTGTATTTGTTCGAGCCCAAGTAATTTCCTGGTCAGAAAGGAAAAGTGCTGCGTTACTTATAGAACACCCCTCGTAATTAAAAAAACAAAGTGTTCTATGTACTATATGTGTTTGCTTTTTTGTATTTAGAAAACCATCAAAAGTCTGAAGCGTACTTCGGCGTGCCCAAAGGAAAATACATTGGGAAACGCGGTGTTAGGACACGGTTTATACCGCAACTTTGCTACTGGGCTCTTCGCTGGAGGCCCCCTAGACTGCAGCCGTACGCATCGCGACCTGGGAGCATTGCAGTGCTGTGTGTCTAACGACAGTAGCAGTGGTTTGTTCGCGACAAGAAATGTGGTTCTTGTCAAAGAGAGAGGAGAGCAGGTACTAAATCAGAACGTCCACACTGTAAACACTTTCACCACCTCTAACAACAGCATCAAAATTATGCACAGTGATTTTCCAGAGAGTTACAACTAATTTTCCAAATGGCTGAGCACTATGCGACTTAACTTCTGAGGTCATCAGTCGCCTAGAACTTAGAACTAATTAAACCTAACTAACCTAAGGACATCGTACACATCCATGCCCGAGGCAGGATTCGAACCATCGACCGTAGCGGGCACTCGGTTCCAGACTGCAACGCCTAGAACGGCACGTCCACTCCGGCCGGCAACAAAAGTAAAACAAAAGTACTGAAGTGTAGTCAAATTAGGCGATGCTGAGGGAATTGGTCACTCCGGCCAGCAATAAATTTTCCAGTTTATTTATTTTGTTGTTGTTGTGGTCTTCAGTCCTGAGACTGGTTTCATGCAGCTCTCCATACTACTCTATCCTGTGCAAGCTTCTTCATCTCCCAGTACCTACTGCAACCTACATCCTCCTGAATCTGCTTAGTGTAGTCATCTCTTGGTCTCCCTCTACGATTTTTACCCACCCCGCTGCCCTCCAATGCTAAATTTGTGATTCCCTGATGCCTCAGAACATGTCCTACCAACCGGTCGCTTCTTCTTGTCAAGTTGTGCCACAAACTCCTCTTCTCCCCATTTCTATTCAGTAGCTCCTCATTAGTTATGTGATCTACCCATTTAATCTTCAGCATTCTTCTGTAGCACCACATTTCGAAAGCTTCTATTCTCTTCTTGTCCAAACTATTTATCGTCCATGTTTCACTTCCATACATGGCTACACTCCATACAAATACTTTCAGAAATGATTTCCTGACACTTAAATCTATACTCGATGTTAACAAATTTCTCTTCTACAGAAACGCTTTCCTTGCCATTGCCAGTCTACATTGTATATCCTCCCTACTTCGACCATCATCAGTTATTTTGCTCCCCAAATAGCAAAACTCCTTTACTACTTTAAGAGTCTCATTTCCTAATCTAATTCCCTCAGCATCAACCGACTTAATTCGACTACATTCCATTATCCTCGTTTTGCTTTTGTTGATGTTCATCCTATATCCTCCTTTCAAGACACTGTCCATTCCGTTCAACTGCTCTTCCGTTCAACTGCTCTTCCAGGTCCTTTCCTGTCTCTGACAGAATTACAATGTCATCGGCGAAACTCAAAGTTTTAATTTCTTCTCCACGGATTTTAATACCTACTCCGAACTTTTCTTTTGTTTCCTTTACTGCTTGCTCAATATACAGATTGAATAACATCGGGGAGAGGCTACAACCCTGTCTCACTCCCTTCCCAACCACTGCACTATAAGACAAAAAAAAAGACGCACCACGAAGGAATTACCCAAATGGTACGGAAACTGATAGATGTGATGTACACGTCCAAACGAACAAATGATTACGATTTCAAAAAAAAAATCGATTATTTATTCAAGGCAAAGAACTTCAGAAACTGAGGAAGTCTATAACGCATTGATCCTGCTCTGGCTCTTATAAAAACAATTATTCGGCTTGCCATTTACTGACAGAGTTGCTGGACGTCCTCCAGAGGACATCGTACCAAATTTGACCCAACTGGCGCGTTAGATCGTTAAATCCCGAGCTGGCTGGAGGGCCGAGCCCATAGTGCTCCAAACGTTCCCAATTGGCGAGAGATCCGGCGACCTTGCTGCCGAAGATAGGGTTTGGCAATAACGAACATGAGCAGTAAAAACAGCAGCAGGCAGAGGGCGGGCATTATCTTTCTGAAATATAGGCCCAGGATGGCTTGACATGTAGGGCAACAAAACTGGGCGTAGAATATCGTCGACGTACCATTGTGCAGTAAAGATGCCACGGATGACTGCCAAAGAAGTATTGTTATGAAAAGAAATGGCACCCCAGATGGTCACTCCAGGGTGTAGGGCCGTATGGCGGACGACAGTCTGGCTGGTATCCCACCGATATCTGGGGTGTCTCGACACGTTTTCGGCCTGGAATCTCATTGATTGGAGTAGAATTGTCTTCAGTGGTGAGACCCGCGTCGAGCTGAGCCCCGATGACCAGCGAAGACACGTTTGGAGACGTCCTGGACAGCGGTCGGGTGGCAACCTGAGCCTGACAATTAGGAGTGATGATCCGGGAGTGCCATTCTTTTTAATAGCAGTACCTCTTTGGTCGTGATCCACTGCAGCCTTACAGTATACTGGTGCGTCGACGATTTTCGACGTCTCGTTTTGTTGCCCTTCATGCCAAGCCATCCAGGATTTACAATAGAGCCGTGAAACGCCAGCCCGCACTCGGCGATAGTTTCTACTGTGTCTTTTCGACCTTGCCAAACTACACCTTCTCCAGCAAGGTCACCGAATATCTCTCCAATTGAGAACGTTTGGAGCGTTACGGGGTGATCCCCCAACCACTTCGGGATTTTGATTCACGAGGTTGATGACTGAACACACCGACGAAAGGTTACAATGACGAAAAAAGTCTCCTAATTGAGGCAAACAAAAGTTCATTTCTTATTTTCCACAAAGGTTCGTAGTAACACACTCACACACTAGCAACAGTCCAATTCCGAGACGAAGACGTAATCTTCGGCGGCTGCAGTACACTAGGTCGGCATCCGGCGTGAACTGAACTTTGGGCCTGGTTCTAGCCCCTCAATAGCTGTCTCCAGCCAATCAGATTTCGACGTAGTGATACTTCCTGCAGGACGTGGCTCGAGCTCCCCCTGCAGGAAGTAGTGCTTGGAATGTCTGTTTTCATTAACTTGTGTGTAAATAGCCAGTGTTTACCATGGTGCTTTTGGGTACGCCTTGGGCATAGCCAACCTCGTCCTCTGTGGTGTTATATGGGTTGCTGACCCTCAGGGGCTACCTTGGCTCCGTTATAACAATTGACTTGTTATATTTGTGAAGCTCCTCTTCTTGAATGAATAATTCAACTTTTCTGAAATTGCAATCATGTTTTTCCTGTACGTGTACATCACATCACCTATTTCCGTCCCATTTCGATAATTTCTTCGTGGTACGCCCTTTATTTCTTTATTTATTTTTGTGTTAGACTGTATTGTTGAACCAGAACAGTTGAACATATGAAGATTAGGCTCAACATAGTTAACGCAGTTTCTGTGGAGGAGCGATATGTAAGACCTATCACTCTGAGGCAACATTTCTCTTTGTTCTCGTCCACATCTACTTCATGTACTGGATCCGTCACTTAAAAATTTTCGTCCTGTTTTTTACCGAATAAAGCCGAGAAGTCATATGCACGAGGGAAACTTATTTACAAAATTACTACACATAATACAGTATAATCGAGTATGAATCCCTTGTTGGTTCAAATGGCTCTGAGCACTATGGGACTTAACATCTGATGTCAGCAGTCCCCTAGAACTTAGAACTACTTAAACCTAACTAAACCTAAGAACATTACACACATCCATGCCCGAGGCTGGATTCGAACCTGCGACCGTAGCAGTCATGCGGTTCCGGACTGAAGCGCCTAGAACCGCTCGGCCACCACGGCCGGCAATCTCTTGTTATGATATAAATGCTCTGGTCTGAAGTATCTTTGCTTGCAAAGACGGCTTTTGAAATTCGTCACCTGTAGTACGCCCTCGTGAAATTATCTGCTAATCTCATAACAAACACTGCTGTCTGTACATGCTGGCTTCATTAATAGGAGAAAAGAACAGAAAATAGTGCTGGCGAGGACATAATCCACAAGACAAAGAATCTCGTCAGAAAAGAGTGAAACAAATAGTGAAGAATCCAACAGGGCGCCATGATAACCCCAACAAGGCGATGGTACCGTGGACTCAGCTGCAGAAATTCTTAATCATTACATCCCGGTATGGTCATGATCGATCCACACAGCACTTCCATCACATCAGAATCATACCATCCCCTCTGTGCGACTGAAATGAAGATTGAGAGTGGTCACATTCTCGTACGGAAACTGAATTTATCACTATGAATTTCGTCAAAATGAGCCCCAGTGTACGCTCAGTTAATGCGACAGAGCGCAGAATCTACGATATAACAAACAATATAAATAAATTAATGGCCTGTATTTCATTTCTAATTGACGTATAGCTACGGCTACTGCTTGAATATGATTCATCACACTTTCCCCTTGTCGGACAAGGGTCGTTCGTGGACACTCCTTCCACTACTAGGAACGAACCGGGTACTTCTGATGTCACGTATTTTTACTTGCGTCCGTTAGTGACTGCAGATGCACACTAGAGCAAGCATTAACTGATTATCAGTTATTTCTGAGCTGGCTACGACAGGCGATTGTCCGAATTATCTACATCTCGCCTCCGCCGCCATCTTATGGTGTGTATCGGAGGGTACTTTATGTAACATTGCCACGTCCCCCCTCCCTCCTCCCACCCTTTCTTGTCCATTCGCCAACGGTCCTCGGGAAAAAGAATTGCTGGTAAGCCTGCGTGCGGGCTCCATTTATCTAATTTAACCTACATGGTTTTTTCACGAGATATACGTAGGAAGAAACAGTACATTGACTGACTCTTGTAGGAACGTACACTCTCGGAATTTTAACTGTAAACACAGCGTGATACACTACTCTCTTGTAGAGTTTGCCTCTAGACTTAGATGACCTTCTCCGTGACAGTTTCGCGATTACTGAATGAGCCTCTATAGAAACGTGCTGTGTTGCTTTGAATCTTGTCTATATCCTCTATCAGTCCTATCTCGTACGGGTCCCATTCTGACAAGCAGTATTCAAGTATTGGTCGAAGAATGCTTTTGAAAGCTACCTCTTTCATGCGTGAACTACACTTCCTGAGTATTCTTTTAATGAATCTAAGCATGTTATCTGCCTTACCTGGCATTAGTTTTGTGTGGTCTTCCTTCCATCCTTTCTTTCTCCGCCCGAACAGGTCTCGGAAGGCCCATTGGTATCGACCGACCGCCACGTCATCCTCGGGCGATGGGCGTCACAAAGGTTCAAATGGCTCTGAGCACTATGGGACTTAACATCTGAAGTCATCAGTCTCCTAGAACGTAGAACTACTTAAACCTAACTAACCTAAGTACATCACACACATCTATGCCCAAGGCACGATTCGAACCTGCGACCGTAGCGATAGCGCGGTTCCAGACTGAAGCGCCTAGAACTGCTCGGCCAAACCGTCCGGCGATAGGCGTCACTGGATGTGGACATGCAGGAGCATATGGTTAGCACACCGCTCTCGTCCGTTGCCAGTTTTCGCGTCCAGAGTCGTTACTTCTCAATCCAGTAGCTCCTCAATTGGCAGTCCACTTTCCAACAGCACTCAGCAGATCGGAACATTTATCAATCCAGTGCTAGGCTAGCCCGACGGCGCTTAACTTCGGTGATCTGACGGGAACCGGTGTTACAACTGCGGCAAGGCCGTTGGCAGTTCTACATGGTCGTTCCACTTTAAATAGTTCCGTAGGCATTCTCCCAAAAATGTACTGGATGTGTCCACTTCCGGTGATCCAGCAATCGTGTAACTATACAACAATGGGTTTTTCTTCGTATTTATGGGCAGTGTTTTGCATTTGTTTTTGCTGAGGGTCAGCTAACAATCCCTGCACCAGGTGTCGATCCTCTGCACGTCTTTTTGTATTTCCCTTCTAGTTCCTAGTGATGCGATTCTCTGTATATGATATCATCCGCGAGGTATCATAGAACTTCATTTTGTTAAAGGTAACAGTCCTATAACACTGCCTTGGGATACTCCCGAAGTTACTTTGAAAGTACAAAATTGTTAAGGCTTTCGTGGCCACTTGTTGACAAACTGCCTATTGGCTTCTGTCTCGGGTTTTTCGGCCGACGTTCATCTAATGATTTTTCTGACGTTTCTGCAACACGAGTGGCTGGCATTGTCAAAGCCTCACCCTCCATTGCCGGTGGTGAACTGGAGCCGAGCTGCTGCTCTCATCTATATTTTCCCCTCTTTGGGGAAGTGTGAGGTGGAGTTTGTAGCCTTACGGTTTTTGCTCCCCTGTGAACTTGTGTTTGTGATTATGTCTGTACTTTTTGGTGTCTGTGAAATGTGATGATTTTTCTGTGTGTGTCTGGTACTTGCCTGAGGTTTGGCGAGATGATTATTGTTATATGGGGAGGAACAGGATTAGGGATTGGTTATTGGGATTTTCTCTTCGACTTAATCGTCGAAGATCGTCATAGGGCGCTTGTGCTTATCGCGGGACATGTCATACCGACCTAGGTCGTTCGCTGCAGTACGGGAAGCCAGGATCCGTTTACCTTAAGGCTTTCCTCTTTCTTGTTCAAACTGTTCGCGTGTTTTTGTATTTCTACAGCTTCTCTGAACAAGCGCGTGTGATAGTGCTTCTCTACAGCCAGAACTTCCTTGTCGGCGAATTTTATTACGTGGTCGGTATCATTCAGTGGGTGCTCTGCCACGGCCGATTTCTCCACCTGCCTCAACCTGCAATGTCGCTTATGCTCTTTGATCCTGGTGTTGATGGATCGTCCAGTCATTCCGACATAAACTTTTCCGCATGTGCATGGTATACGGTATATTCCCGACATTGCAAGTGGGTCTCTTTTCTCCTTCGCCGATCTAAGACACTCTTTGATCTCCCTTGTCGGTTTGAAAATCGTCTTTACGCCATGTTTGCGCAATATAGGGCCGATTCTGTCCGTCACTCTGGGAATGTGTGGCAGAAAGGCCGTACCCGACATTTCTTTTTCTGGTTCCTTACTTCGCCGAGTGTTTGGCTCTGTTACACTTCTAATATAATTTTTGGAGTACCCATTGCTCCTCAGGACAGTTTCCAGGTATTGCATTTCCCGTTTGAGGTGTTGCGGCTCACATATTCGTCCTGCTCTCGTTACGAGCCTACTAATCATGCCTCTTTTCTGGCTCGGGTGGTGGTTTGACAGTTTGTGCAGGTATCGGTCCGTGTGTGTCGGTTTTCGATACACGCTGTGTCCCAGGTTTTCGCCGTCCCTTGTGACCAGCACATCTAGAAATGGCAATTTATTGTCCTGGCGAAACGTCAGAAAAATCATTAGATGAGCGTCGGCCGAAGAACCCGAGACAGAAGCCAATAGGTTGTTTACTTTGAAAGTTTACCGTCATACCTTCTTGCCTAGGGACGCCAGATGAAAGTTGTGGGAGGGGAGCTTGAGAGCGCTACCTAGAGAGCGTGCCCTTTCTGTACGATACTAGGCAAGGGGCTGGAGGGCTCACACGCTGATGTGTGGGTCCCTGCATTCTATATCTTCTACTTTTAAATGAATTCCTTTAACTTGACTTCTTTGTGATTTTTAAGGTATGTTAAAGATTGATGACAATTGATTACGTATTTATTTTAAATATTATCACTCGATTTTACAGCGATTGCAGCAATTGTTCCAGTTCACAGATATTACAATTTTACAACTTATAGCTCGGGTATATTATATACCAATCTGCACGCACTTTTCTACGGGCAGGACGGAATTGCGTTGGCCAAATGTATACCACCAAAGCCTCCCAATATTTTACATAGGACATCCACTACGTGAGGAGGATAACAGGTAAACTGGGAACCAGATACGTTAACACACGGGGTCAAATTTCAGAAATTAAACGAGAACATTCATTTCCTTACACAATCCGAAGCTGTAAATAAAAGAATTAGTACAAATATTCAAATACCTTTCTTCCATGCTTGAACATTGAGGCAGACGCACTGAGGGCACGTCTGCTCACTTACCCGTCTTCTGTAACCTTCTCGAATATGGCGGGCACCCGGAGGTCTTCCTGGGCCCCGGTGGATGTAGTCGAACCACTTGGCCGTGACCAACCTCTCCACCCCAAATCTTGTGACACTGGAAAGTGTTTGACTTTTAACTGCCTGTGCTGTCTCTGTGATCCCCTACTATACTACAGAACTACTTCCCAAGAAAGATTTGGCCACGCTTTATGGAAAGGTGTGAGGAGGATTAGGAAAGTTCATGTGCAGATTCACATTCAGCTACAAGAATGCATAATACACGACACATAAATACATATTATGAAGCCTGACACATTTCTTTCCACCCGTCCACATGAGTTCTGTTGCACCCGCGGCCGGCCGCGTTGTGTAATAAAATTGGCTCCGGAGCCGCTTCGTTTCTATTTCCCGGTGCGAGCGAGCAGCGAATTCTGCTGCTTATAGAGCGGAAACTACTGTACCGTTTCAACTTTTATGCCTGAAAATTTCTCAGCGGTAAAACGAGCTCTATTTTGTTGTCTAGAAACTCTTCAATTCATTCACGAAGCTGATCTGACACTCCACACGAGCTTACTTTGTTCATTAGGCGACAGTGTAGAGCTGTACCTAACATTTTCTGGAAGTCGAGGAACACATCATCAGTGTGGTAGCCGGCATCTATTGCCTTCTGGATCTTGTGGACAAACAGAGCGAACCGGGTTTTATGCGATCGTTGTTCGTGGAATCCGTGTTGGCTCCTACAGAGAAGACTTTCGGTTTACACAGATGTCATAAGACATGACCATAAGACGTTTTTCAAAATTCTAACAGCAGACTAACATCACCGATATAGGGCTATATTTTTGTGGGTCCGCTGGACGATCCTTCTTGAAAACGGGAATGACCTGCGCATTTTCCAGACACTGGGAACACTTTGTCCCTCCAGCACTCAACAATATATTGCAACTAGAATTAATGTTTCGTCCGGCAATACTGTTTTAATATATCCAGAAGATCTAGACTATAGTACACTGAGCTATTCTGAGGTGTCCTTGTAGACACAATCAATGACAACCCTATACTTTGCTGTAGATTAATTTCGTTTTATGACTTTTAAGCCACTGTTCCCATGAACTCAAACGCCGGATTGTGAATTATGAAGCCAACATGCAGCAAGTGGCGTGGCTGCAAATTAGCTCTAGCAGAATAGTAGGTTTGCAAAGTACTGACATTGGATAAATGGCTGGAACTGGTAGCTTGAGATATGAAATCTGCCAATGCCGAATTCGACATAGACATATGGACACTTCGGTAATAAATGAGCTTTTGAAACAGTCGAAAACCTATCAGTGCAGACTTCTTATCAGTTCTAAGGAGTTCTCCCCTTCTAAACATGAGAACCCGCGATGAGATGTAAGTCAGACTGCGCACTTCCTATGAGAAGCGCATGGGAACGTGATAAGCAGTTTCTCAGAGAAACGAGTAATTTCATAAATGATCGTGCGAACGTCCTCTGTCGCTCTACGAGACACATGTAATGTGGGCCGAAAGACGTCTGAAAGTTTTTTTTATATATACTTCCCTGTTGCTCACGAATGTAGGGTACGAGGCTGTCATTCTGATTCTATAACCCGTAACCAAACTAAATCCTGCAACCAACTTAAAATATAAGCTATTGATGAAAACTTCGTTATTCTTCCACAACTAAGCCAATATAATTCTGTAGGTTTACTCCACACTGTTTGAGAAACTTTTAGCCAATTCAGTCACATTTGTTCCTACTAATTTTCACATGGGCAATCATAACCTTGCCGCTGAGAACAAAACTGCGAACACACACACACCCTTCCACCCTCAAGTATACACACACACACACACACACACACACACACACACACACACATATCGTCTGGTAAAGTCGTTAGAAGACCAAAACCAACTACAAAACGATTTATTTAAGATTTCTGTATGGTGCGAAAAATTGGGAATTGACCCTAAATAAAGAAAAGCGTTGTGAGGTCATCCACGTGAGTGGTAAAGGGAATCCGTTAAACTTCGGTTACACGATAAATCAATCAAATCTAAAGGCCGTAAATTCAACTAAATACCTAGCAATTACAATTACGAGCAACTTAAACTGGAAAGAACAAAGAAAATGTTGTGGGGACGGCGACCCAGAGACTGCGACTTACTGGCAGAACACTTAAAAGATGCACCAGATGTACTAAAGAGACTGCGTCTGCTACGCTTGTCCGTCCTCTTTTGGAGTACTGCAGCGCGATATGGGATCCTTACCAGATAGGAGTAACGGAGTATCTCGAGAAAGTTCAAAGAAGGGCCGCACGTTTTGTATTATCGCGAAATAAGGTGGAGATTATCACGGACATGACACACTATTTGGGGTGGAAATCATTAAAACAAAGGCGTTTTTCGAGCTTAAGAAGAAGCTCGTAGAATCTCTAACACTCCCTATTCTCGACTATGGCGATGCTATTCTTCAAGCGTACGAAAACTGTCTCAGGCTGGAACTGGCGATGAATGGTTGCGTGCGATATATTTGTGACCTAAGATATTACAATCATATCACTCCAGCCTATGAACAATTATCGTGGCTACGTGCTGATAAATGTAGGGACTACCACATTTTATGTTTACTCCATCGTCTTCTCAATCATCAGACTCCCTCTTACTTATCCTCAGCCATTACATTGCTATCTGAACAGGACAGCAGAAATACCAGATCTCAACAAAGTAATATCCTCTCAGTACCACCACATAACACCATCATGTTTTATAAGTCATTTTCTGCATCCGGAACCCGACTTTGGAACAATCTTCCTCAAAATATCAGAGAAATTAAATCACTTCCAGGCTTCAAAAAGCAGCTAATTCCTCACCTTCTCTTACCACAGCTATCTCTCCCACATACTGGTCCGCAGCGCACACTCTTCAATGCCCCCTCCCCCTACAATTTTTCCCTTCTCCTCGCTTACAGAGTTATTTACTTAAATAAAGTCGTCTCCTAACAGCCATTATTACTGTCATTCCAATTTTCTTGTTGTTCATCCTATCTTTTTCTGACAGTACCAAATATGATTTAAGATGTTCTAAACTAGTCTATATTATTTTTATTGCACTTTGTTTTATTATCACTGTTATTATTGCCATTTACCCTTACATTAATTATTGTGAAGTATTATTAATATTATTATTATTGTTATTATCATTATTATTACAATTATTAGCTTACTATCACCTCTAAGATTGTTATCATTTTCATGAATGTTTTGGTAATATATCTGTATGTGTTGTTTCTGATCAGATGTAGGAGAGGGCCTTAAGGCCCTAACCCGGTCACGCTAAATAAGCAAATAAATAAGTAAATAAATAAATAAAGACCAAATAAATACTTCTGTAATTCTTAGGTGACATAGAAGGCTTTTCTTGGTACTGTCAAGAATGAAATCACTTGCTAGACTATATTGTGGAAACAAAAGTGCAACTCTGAGACTACAAATTCAAATGACTCTAAGCACTATGGGACTTAACATCTGAGGTCATCAGTCCCCTAGACTTAGAACTACTTAAACCTAACTAACCTAAGGACATCACGCACATCCATGCCCGAGGCAGGATTCGAACCTGCGACCGTAGCAGCAGCGCGGTTCCGGACTGAAGCGCCTAGAACCGCTCGGTTCAGACGCTACAAGTCCACTCGTCTTGAATGCTACGTTCTTTTACGACCACAAGTGATGTTAAGTTGAACTACCTCACTACAATCACCGAAATGATGTCCTGGTCCAGACGCGCATAGGTGGCAGCGTCCGGGCCCCGGTAGCGCGACGTCTTGGCCAGAACAGCCGCGGTGAATTGTGGACTGGACTACCGACAGCTGCAGTAGCAGCGGCTCTGGTGATAATCATCAGTTCCGGGCAGGCGACGTCGCTGTCTTCTGCTGCTTCAGTGAGAGCATATATCCTGGCTTCGCCGAGGATTACTTCGTTTTGACTGGCTGCAGAGCTGGGCCGCGGATCAGAACATAGTGCCGATCTGCGAACCCGATTCTAGCTGCGCGCGACGGTTGTGGTGTCGGCGCGACAGCCGGAGTCGCCCTCTCCTATCCACTCTGCTTACTTCTTGGCCCTGCCTTGTTTATATATATATATATGTGTGTGTAAAAAACTGCGTAGTGTGGGCTGAAGTGATCATCCTTTTATGATTTATTCTTCTAGGATGCGATGTAAGGATAAAAGGAAAACACTTTATTTATTACGCTTTCAGTTAGGCTTAAGCGCTCAATGGGTCCTTCAGCGTGCTGTCTTTGGTGATGTCTATCTCTTGTGGACGGTGAGATGTGTCTAGTCTGTTATGTGTGACTGCTTCCTCGTGTTATGACAGATCGCCTATTGGGGGGGGGGGGGGGGGGGGATGAAACTTTATTGACTTCGGTACTCGATGCTTGTGCCATATTGCAGGGTTTACCGTTCCTACCGATTCTAATTGTCGAACTTCGTCCCTAAGGGCATCGATTGTGACAAAAACTCGTAGAGCCTTGTCATGGACCTTCTCTTGTATAGTGGTCTCATGGAGTGCGGTGCGGATGTCGACATTTCTTGTCCACCATGGAGCTCCTGTGGTCCATCGGTAGCAAATGTTTTGCAGCGCTTGGAGTTTGTTGCAGTTGGAGACGCACGTAGTTCCCCACGAGATGGAGCCATATAACATTGTGGGTTCCACCTTCGTCTTACACAACTGGAGTTTAGTCTTAGGGTTGAGATCCTTACTCTTCAGGAACGGAATCAATGACCTGGCCATCTTCTGGGCTGCCATCTTCTTGTCTTCAATATGCTGCGTAAAAAGCAATTTTTTTTTGTGAAGGTAGACACCTAGGTATTTCACTCCCGGCGACCGTGGGATAAATTGACCCGCTATTTGGAGTCTGTCGTTCAGAACCTGTTTCCTCGGTGTGAACATAACGGCTGCCGTCTTCCTCGAATTGATCGTTATCTTATTTTGAAGAGCCCAGCGTTCCATTACATGAAGTTGCTATTGCATCCTAGCGATTAGCTGGTCCAAGTGTTGTCCAGAAAAGCCGTATCGTCCGTATAAAAACTCGCCGTAACAAGGGGGACTGTTGGGATGTCATTTATATATAAGTTGAAAATCAGAGGCGAAATGACAGAGCACTGCGGAATTCCTGCGGAGGTCAGTTTCATTTCGGAGTCTTTATCGTCGACTCGGACATACAGTTTCCCGTCCTGCAGAAAGTTGTCTATGAGTCCATTGTAACAATCCGCAATAGGGGTAGTGCGATGTAGTTTGACGATAAGGTTGGGCCGCCACGCCTTATCGTAAGCTTTTTCGATGTCAAGGAATACACCAGTTGTGAAGTGCTGCTGGTTGTATTCGTCTTGTATCCGTTCGGTGATCCGTAGCGGCCTGCCGCGGTACGAGCTGTGGGCTTTTGAATATTGAGGCCAACAGATATTCTGTAACGTCCCCTTAGAAAAATTATTCAATTACTGTGCTGATAAATCTCTTACATTATTTGATTTTCAAACAGCTGAGCAAAACTGAACGTACTCAGACATTTCGCTCTTTACCTACTCTGATCAACACTAAACTGACACACAATATTTTTAGCGCAACGCAATCTGACTTTTATTAATCCCTACAAAAGAATGGCCCTCACTAACATTAACCTATTCATTTATTCACGCGATCAGGCCCAGAGGACAGCGCGCCACCACAGTTACAGCTCTCCATCCGTCTCTGTCTTCTGCTATCTGTCTCCAGTTTTCCGTGACTCCCAGCTGCAACAGGTCTTCTCTCACTCCATCGATCCACCTCTTTCTAGGTCTTCCCACTGGTCTGCTGCCTGACGGGATCCAGTCCATTGTGATTTTGGGCCATCTTGTTGCCTCCATTCTAACAACATGTCCAGCCCATTGCAGTCTTTTGCTTCTCATCAGTCCCAAGATGTTAGGCTCCTTGCACAGCTCTTCTAATTCAGTGTTATGGCGTCTTCTCCATTCTCCAGTAGTCTGATCTCTGACTGGTCCAAATATTTTCCTGAGGACTTTCCTTTCAAATGTTAGCAGTCGCTTAAGGTCTTGTTTTCGAATGCTACAGGTTTGAGAACCATAAAGTACTACTGGTATTATTAATGTCTTATACAACCGTAGCTTTATTTGTTGAGAGACACTTCTACATTTTAATAGAGGGTCTAGAGAGTGATAGTATCTGTTTCCCGCCTGCAGTCGTGCTTTTATCTCTGCTTCAGTTGATGTTACTTCTGTAAAAAATGATCCAAGGTATTTGAACTCTTTCATGTGTTTATACCTGGTGTTGTTCACAATTAAATCTTGAGAGTTCTGGATCTTCCTTCCTATGGTCATATGCCCTGTCTTTTAAGAGCTAATTTGTAGACAGATCCTAGCTGCCAATAACTCCAAGGTCTGGATACTTCTCTTCAGATCTTCTTGTGTGCATGCTAATAGTGCAATGTCGTCTGCATAGGCCAGATATGTAATGTGTTCATTAACAATTTGAATGCCCTTGATGTTTTCTTTGTTGAAATCCCGCATTACCTTCTCAAGTGCCAGGTTGAAGAGGACAGGTGATAGCCCATCTCCTTGGCGTAATCCTGTTACAACTTAGAAGCTTTCTGTCATTTGATTGCCTACCTCAACCTTAAGTTTTGTGTCATTTAGAAGGAAATTTGTGAAAGGTATAGATTAATGTTATGTATGCCTAAATAAATAACATTAACCTATACCTTTCACAAATCAATTACCTCACAAAAATCTTCGTTACTCGAACTACTGCAATATAGCGAGCGCCACTACTGCCAGCTAAATAAAAGATTCAAACTACTGAAGGCACTAACTACTGATAGGCATAGTTAGCAAATGAAAGATTTTGATAGAGAACAAACAATGTATTTACCTTAATAGTGTTCAAAAGTCATAATATATGTAGCAGTTCATGACATCCATTCTTACGAATGTACTGTTTCTGATGGACACACGTCCAGATCATCCGCTCTCAAAAATCCGCCATTTCACTTCCCCACAGCCACCACTACTGGCGGCTCACCTCCAACTGCGCAACGCTACGCGCTGTTAACATCCAACAGCCGAACACTACAATAGCGACTATTCCAACAATGCCGACCAGCCTCAGACTTCACACAGCACAGTCAGTGATATTCATTTAGAGCGCTACGTGGCGTTACCAATATAAAAACCTACATACAATTCGACAGCTAGCGCTCCGTGGTAGACTCGCCTCAGCAGTTGCCATGACACATGCTGAGGCATTAAAGGGTTGTCAGATTGGTAAAAGAAGGAAAATTAAGTGCCGGTGACATCGAGGTCGTAAGAGACGGATCAGACTGCTAATGAAGGGAAGTGTGTATGTCGGTGTAGGGGTCAGGAGGAGGGAGGGGTAAAAACTGGTGAAGAAGACCAAGGGTTGATCATTGTAAGCACGTAGTTATACAGAGACGAAAACGTGTGCACAGGATACAATGGCGTGAAAGCTGTATCGAATAAGTCTGCAGACTGAAGACTGCACGAAGAACACGAGTGTCCTTACGTGGAAGCGAACGCCTCATTAATCGGCAGGCGTCCCCGAGTATCCCCAAAGCCACCGTCAGGAACGAGGTCGCGTACGTGGCTTGGCATCGCAGGCTGGAAACAAACCATTTGTTTCCTGTCCCTTCTGCCCTCCCCGCTGGGAACCAGACAGGCCCGGGCACTCGAAGCCGAATTCGAAATGGCAAGCGGCGGTGCGGACCGCATGTTAATGCGCGTCCCGTACGAGGCGTAACTAATGGAGAGGTCAGACACGCACGTAGCGCCGGGCACTCGGCTTCTTCAGCTGAGCCGCAAACAGCACCGTGTGGATCACGCCAGGCGGCAGTTTCGTGCACAGTCTACTGGTATTACCCAGCAACGCCAACTGAAGACGGAGCCGGGGTGGCAGCACTGCCGTGTTTGCGTTGGAGAACAAGGGTCGGAGATGGTGCTGCTCCCGCAAGATAACGTGGCACCGGCACAGAAACATATTCTTCTCTCAGCTCTGAGCGATTCTATCCCATTGTTGGTCGGCCGGTGTGGCAGAGCGGTTCTAGGCACTTGAGCCTGGAACCGCGTGACTGCTACGGTCGCAAGTTCGAATCCTGCCTCGAGCATGGATGTGTGTGATGTCCTTAGGTTAGTTAGGTTTAAGTAGTCCTAAGTTCTAGGGGACTGATGACCACAAATAGTGCTCAGAGCCATCTGAACCATTTTTTTTTATCCATCCCATTGTTCCCAAAAGGCGGCCATCAGTTGACTGTCGCCTGCACACGCGGCTCCACAGTATTCACGAACGATGGACATAGGGAAGTTCGTCATAATCAGTCACGATTGTATATCGCCATTTAATTGTTGTCAAAAAGGGCAAACGAGAAAGCAGTAATCTCATTAAGACTGTGCTTGAGACAGTTCCAGGAACTGCTAGCTATTCCAGTAGCTCAGTAAAGAGATTGTACATAGATACGATTACTTCTGAATGTTATGTTAATAGTTATCTTATTTTGGGTTCGTCTTGCCGCAGTGGTAACACCGCTTGCCGCTATATCACCGAAGTTAAGCGCTGTTAGGCTGGGCTAGCACGTGGATGGGTGACCGCCAGGCTTTGCCAAGCGCCTTGGCAAGCGGGGAGCACTCAGCCCTTGGATACTTGACGGTAAAGTAGCGGCTCCGTTCACGAAAACCAACAACGGCCGGGAGAGCAGTGTGCGGAACGCATTCCTTCCCCCCCCCCCCCCCCCCCCCCCCCCCATATCCGCATCCAGTGACACCTGTCGGCAGAGGTTGACACGGCGGTCGGACGGTACTGTTGGCCCTTTCGAGGCCTGTTCGGATGGAGGTTTTCTTTTTAATTGCAACTGAAGAAAACTAATATTTCGTGCCATGCGCCTTTATTATTTGAAAGACATCAAAAAATAGTTCAAATGGCTCTGAGCACTATGTGACTTAACTTATGAGGTCATCAATCGCCTAGAACTTAGAACTAATTAAACCTAACTAACCTAATGACATCACACACATCCATGCCTGAGGCAGGATTCGAACCTGCGACCGTAGCGGTCGCTCGGCTCCAGACTGTACCGCCTAGAACCGCACGGCCACTTCGGCCGGCGAAAGACATCATCAATGACCTGTAATATGTACATATTAGTGTTTACAATATTTTGTTTTACGTACTGGATATGTGCACTCACGCCGTGAACAGTTCTGACACTTTCTGATTATTTTTTGATCTAATGATAGTTTAAATTTCTACTTACAAAATTTCGTTACTGCTGATCTACATATGATCTTGTTACAGTTTTATAGCTAGTCGCCGCCCGGGATTAAGCCGAGCGGTCTAGGGCGCTGCAGTCATGGACTGTGCGGCTGGTCCTGACGGAGGTTCGAGTCCTCCCTCGGGCATGGGTGTGTGTGTTTGTCCGTAGGATAATTTAGTTTAAGTAGTGTGTAAGCTTAGGGACTAATGACCTTAGCAGTTAAGTCCCATAAGATTTCATACACATTCGAACATTTTGTAGCTATTCTTCTGCTTATTGTTATTCACAATTTTATTTGTATAGCACTAAGATATAAACACTTACGTACTTCATGATGTCTGGTATGATGTTGTCAACTCTTAAATGATATTGCCAACTTTTGAATGCGCAGCATATATATATATATATATATATATATATATATATATATATATATATATATATATATATATATATTCCCAGCTATCTTGTCCACCCAAAATATCTCTGGAACAGTAACAGCTATTGGAAAAAGACTTTCACCGGTATCAATATAGGGCTGGGGCCCATGAATGTACATATTTGGAAACATTCTGAAACGAAAGCATATGTGTTTTTTAACACAAACTTATGTTTTTTTTTAAATGTACCTCCTATATTTTTTCTTCAGCAATCCATAGCATGACAAAGCACATACACAATGGCGTTAATTGCATCGCAATATTCCCATTACATCCCGAGATATTGAGACGCGAAATTGACGCTTGAAACACCCGACGTGCGCTGCTAGCGCACGTCCTGAGGCTCAGGCGTGAACCCCATGTTGCCCGTAATTGCGATGTGATTGAGATGTGTAATCACACCTCCATAGTTATCAAGAGGTCCGAAACAACGGTAAAACTTTTAGTCCACTTGTTCGTTTCACTAAAAACGTCAGCATGAATTTTACTATCACTTGCGCTAGATCTACAGTAAAGAAAAGATTTCACGTTGAACGGCATTACCTTTTTAGTAACGGATTAACGATGAGCGAAGTTAACTTTGCGACTAACGTTGCGGTACACAGATATGTTACAGAACCGCACCACCCCTAGCCTATGGGATAGATACCTACTGGAATGTACGACGTTAATGCAGAATGGCAGCAGACCGTATTATTCGTTTCGGACCTCTTGGTAAGTACGGAAGTGTGATTACGCATGTCAATCACATCGCGATTACGGGCAGCATGGGGTTCACGCCTGAGCCTCAGGACGTGCGCTAGCAGCGCATGTAGGGTGTTTCAAGCGTCAACTTCGGGTGTTAATATCTCGGGGTGTAATGGGAATATTGCGATGCAATCAACGCCATTGTGTACGTGCTTTGTCATGCTATGCATTGCTGAAGAAAAAATATAGGAGGTACATTTTAAAAAACATAAGTTTTTGTTAAAAAACATATATGCTTTAGTTTTAGAATGTTTCCAAGTATGTACATTCATGGGCCCCAGCCCTACGTTGATACCAGTGAAAGTCGTTTTCCAATAGCTGTTATTGTTCCAGAGATATTTTGGGTGGACAAGATAGCTGGGACATCCTGTAATGTGTGTGTGTGTGTGTGTGTGTGTGTGTGTGTGTGTGTGTGTGTGTGTGTGTGAAAGAGCAATGTCGCATTACATTCTTCAAACGAGATAATGCGAGAAACTTTACGAGGTAAATCATTAAATTACGTTACCTTCTTTTCCGTGATCCGATTTTGATGAAATAAAGTTTATAGAGTGGAGTGCCAGAGAAAATGGTATAGGCATTCGTATCTAAATACAGAGATATATAGACAGGCAAAATACGACGCTGAAGTCGGCAACGCCTATATAAGACAACAAGTGTCTGGCGCAGTTGTTAGGCCGGTTACTGCTGCTTGAATGGCAGGTCATAAAGATTTAAGTGAGTCTGAACGTGGTGTTACAATCGGCGCACGAGCGATGGGACACAGCATTTCCTAGGTAGCGACGAAGTGGGAAACTTCCCGTACGACCATTTCACGAGTCTACCGTGAATATCAGGAATCCGGTAAAACATCAAATCTCCGACATCGCTGCGGCCGGAAAAAGATCCTGTAAGAACGGGAATAACGTCAACTGAAGAGAATCGTTCAAAGAGATAGAAATGCAACCCTAGCGCAAATTGCTGCAGATTTCAATGCTGGGCCATCAACAAGTGTCAGCGTGTGAACCGTTCAACGAAACATCATCGATATGGGCTTACGGAGCCGAAGGTCCACTCATGTAGCCTTGATGACTGCACGACACAAAGCTTTACGCCTCGCATGGACCCGTCAACACAGACACTGGACTGTTGATGGCTGGAATCCTGTTGCCTGGTCAGAGGAGTCTCGTTTCAAATTGTATCGAGTGGATGGACGTGTAAGGGAATGGAGACAACTTCGTGAATCCATGGACCCAGCACGTCAGCAGGGGACTGTTCAAGCTGGTGGAGGCTCTGTAATGGTGTGTGGCTTGTGTATTTGGAGTGATATGGGACGCCTGATACGTCTGGATACGACTCTGACTCTCACAGGTAACACGTACGTAAGCATCCTATCTACTTGCATCCATTCATGTCCATTGAGCATTACGACGGATTTGGGCAATGCCAGCAGGACAATGTGACACCCCACACGGCCAGAATTGCTATGGAATGGCTCCAGGAACACTCTTCTGAGTTTAAACACTTCCTCTGGCCACCGAACTCCCCAGACATGAACATTATTGAGCATATCCGGGATGCCTTGCAACGTGCTGTTCAGAAGAGATGTCCATCCCCTCGCACGCTTACGGATTTATGAACAGCCCGGAAGGATTCATGGTGTCAGTTCCCTCCAGCAGTACTTCAGACATTAGTCGATCCCAAGCCACGTTACAAACTTTCAAGAACGAATGAGAAGGGCAAATGTATGAATCTGAGGCAAGGGACCCTGGCTCGGAAACGACCAGGTTGAAAACTATAAGGGAACATCGTCTGATACCTCTGACAGTGAGATCATAGGATAGGCAAAATTCAGAGGTTGTTTTATGGAGCAAGACAAGAAAAAATGTGTAAGAAACAAGGGATCTAAAATGCGTTCCTTAAGACCTATGTGTACTTGTTCACACACCCCTTCTACTGCAAGCCCTTTGGTTTGCATATTTTTGGAGGAGGCAGTATAGAGCAAATAAGAAAAAATGTCCAGTGAATATGGGCTCTAAAATGCAAACTTAGAGAGCTGTGAGCAATTGGTAATCTTAGTTACTGTTAAACACGTCTCTTCTACTGAACAAGGGCTGAAGGCTCTTAAGATATGCATTTTAGAGCCATGTTCTGTAGAACTATTTTTTTTCATGCTACCACCTTTGAATGTTGCCTGCTCCACTACATTAGCAACAACAGTACCAGTACACGTATTCCGTTGTCAGAGATACCAGAACGATTTTCGCTTATAACCTTCGACTCCTTCGTTGCCGGACCAGAGTCCCTTATCTCAATTAGTACATATCCCCTCCTTCTTTATCTCTGAAAGTTTGTAACTCATCACGGGATGACCCTGTATAGCTGCACGTCTTCAGTGAGTCAAACAACGCCGAAACTGGGCAGTAGCTGTCTGGAGGTGTGTGGTGTGGACCACCGATTCGCGATTTTGTGTCTTTTCAAATGATGCAAGGCGTCGAGTGCAGCGCAGTGAGTGTAGGGTGTTCTGTGAACTTTTGGGGATGTTTTCCGTGCCATACATGAACCTAATTATTCAGTTTCCCGTGAACATGAACTGGGATGTTCGATTCAATATTCCCAGTAACCAAGCGTTGGATTTCTTCTCCCTTTTCACAATGGCTACGTTGTGGATACTGCCATCTTCGAAAGTGACAACACCCATCTTCACAAGGTTCCATGCCTACATTCTTCGTTTGACGAACATTCGTCCACCCAACTTCACATCGATTGGCCCAGTAAATCACCCAATCTCAGTCCCATACAAAATGTCTGGTGCTACTTGGAACAGCGGGTAAAACATAACCATCAACATCCCCACAGTGTTGTAGCTCTATGGGATGTAATCACCCTACGATTGGTTGGTTAGTTGGTTGATTTGGGGGATGTGACTAAACAGCAAGGTCATCGGTCCCATTGGATTAGAGAAGAAGGAAGTCGGCAGTGTCCTTTCAAAGGATCCATTCCGGAATTTGCCTGAAGCGATTCAGGGAAATCATGGGAAACCTAAATCGGGATGGCCAGACGCTGGTTTGAATCGTCGTCTATCCGAATGCGAGTCGAGTTTGCTAACCACTGTACCACCTCGCTCGGTAAGCCTAAGAAAGGCATCAGCTGGATATCGCATATCTGAAGTAACTTGCGAACTCTGTTCATCGCCGAACTGAAACCACAGTAAAGACTGTAGTCGTTGTGAAGGGGTGTAGGACGTCAAACGGGCCGACTTGAGAGGAGAGGCACCACAGGACATTTTAATCTCCCCTCTCTATACTTTTACAAATAAATTCATCAAACTTTGTCAGCATGACCAGGAAGGATTCAGGATTCACACTCATAGCAGTGGAAGTGCCAAAACATAACAATTTTTTTTTTTTTTAGATATGAAATTTCATCATTTTTAGCCGGCCGGAGTGGCCACGTGGTTCTAGGTGCTACAGTCTGGAACCGCGCGACCGCTCCGGTCGCAGGTTCGAATCCTGCCTCGGGCACGGATGTGTGTGATGTCCTTAGGTTAGTTGGGTTAAAGTAGTTCTAAGTTCTAGGGGACTGATAACCTCAGACGTTAAGTCCCATAGTGCTCAGAGCCATTTGAACCATTTTTCATCTTTTTTTCACTTACTGTTGGCTGCATTTGTTGCTATAGGTACATTTTCCTTCACAAGTAAGAGAGAATCTTTGATGAATTATGCACAGCATACACACCATACTTACAGGTGTATGAAACTCTAGAATTTACCAAATCTATTAAAAACTGTGGCAAAAATTGAGATAAATAACTACAAAATCTGATTTTTTTCTTAACACAAAGTTTAAAACGTAACAGCTCATTCGTTTTTTCATAAATTAAATAGATTCTAGAGTTTTAGACACCTGTAAGTATGGTTTGTATGCTATGCAAAATTCATCGAACAGTCTACATCTACATGACTACTCTGCAATTCATATTTAAGTGCTTGGCAGAGGGTTCATCGAACCACAATCATACTATCTCTCTACTATTCCACTCCCGAACAGCGCGCGGGAAAATCGAACACCTAAATCTTTCTGTTCGAGCTCTGATTTCTCTTATTTTATTTTGATGATCATTCCTACCTATGTAGGTTGGGCTCAACAAAATATTTTCTCTTACTTATGAAGAAAAGTGTACCTATAGCAACAAATGCAGCCAATAGTAAGTGAAAAAGTGATGCAATTTCACATGTAAAAAAAATTATTTTGTTGTGTTTTTGAACTTCCACTGCTACGAGTTTGAATGCTGAATCCTTGCTGGTCATGTTGACAAAGTTTTATGAATTTACTTCGAAAAGTATAGACAGTGGAAATTAAAATGTCCTGTGGTGCCTCTCCTGCTCCAAGTCGTCCCGTTTGACGTCCTACCCCCCTTAAATGATAGAAGCGTGGGAGCCCCTGGGTACGACTGATAAAGGCTGTTGAGCTTATGTAACATCGTTAGCTGGAAAGTTTTGATAAGAAGATCGCCAAGCCAGTGGACCGGATATGGCATATAACAACAAGGTGAAGTCTCGTAGCGGATGAATAATTTAGAAGGCCGACAGTGCCACGACTGTAAACAGGTAAATAAAATAAGATACAAGCAACAGCTTCTGTATGCTGTGAAATATGTCATAAATCTCGACTGCATTTAGCTGATATATCCTCTCAGCGATATATTTTTAGAGTGGGCGAGGCCACCCACTGGCTGGCCAATAAAAAGAAAGAAAGCGGACTTAAAAAGTGGAAGTCCAGTTCAATGGGCGCTAGAGCGCAGGGCGGGCAAGTGTGGCAGCTGAGTGCCGGGCAGCCATTCAGCAGACCTCGACCTCCGCGTCTGCGGGGCGTCTCAGGAGCAGGCGTGAGCCACACGTTATTACGGCGGAACAGGTCCACGGGCCGGTGGGGCCCTGCTCACCGCCTAGCATTTGAAACGGCTGGGAACGGCCGCAGCTGCCGGATGTGTGCCGGAGGCACGCCCGAGGCCGCACTGGACGCGTTAATACTGCCCCACAGGGGCGTATTTAACTCCACCTGATGGCGGCGCCTGTTGACCGAGTCGGGAAGCCCGCACTCGCAGGTGGTCTGCACAGGTGGACGTCAGCTGCCAGGTCTTTATACGCCGTCTCGGCCAAAATACACTACATGCCATTAAAATTGCTGCACCACGAAGATGTGCTACAGACGTGAAATTTAACCGACAGTAATAAGACGCTGTGATATGCAAATGATTAGCTTTTCAGAGCATTCACACAAGGTTGGCGCCGGTGGCGACACCTACAACGTGCTCACATGAGGAAAGTTTCCAACCGATTTCTCATACACAAACAGCAGTTGACCGGCGTTGCGTGGTGAAACGTTGTTGTGATGCCTCGTGTAAGGAGGAGAAATGCGTACCATCACGTTTCCGACTTTGATAAAGGTCGGATTGTAGCCTATCGCGATTGCAGTTTATCGTATAGCGACACTGCTACTCGCGTTGGTCGAGATCCAATGACTGTTAGCAGAATATGGAATCGGTGGGTTCAGGAGGGTAATACGGAACGCCGTGCTGGATCCCAACGGCCTCGTATCACTGGCATCTTATCCGCATGGCTGTAACGGATCGTGCAGCCACGTCTCGATCCCTGAGTCAACAGATGGGGACGTTTGCAAGACAACAACCACCTGCACGAACAGTCCGATGACGTTTGCAGCAGCATGGATAGTTCAAATGGTTCAAATGGCTCTGAGCACTATGGGACTTAACATCTTAGGTCATCAGTCCCCTAGAACTTAGAACTACTTAAACCTACCTAACCTAAGGAGATTACACATATCCATGGCCGAGGCAGGATTTGAACCTGCGATCGTGCAGTCCTGCGGTTCCGGACTGCAGCCAGCACCATGGTCTATCTGCTTGGAGACCAGGGCTGCGGTTACCCTTGAGGCTGCATCACAGAAAGGAGCGCCTGCGATGGTGTACTCGACGACGAACCTGGGTACACGAATGGCAAAACGTCATTTTTCGGATGAATCCAGGTTCTGTTTACAGCATCATGATGGTGGCATCCGTGTTTGGCGACATCGCGGTGAACGCACATTGCAAGTGTGTATTCGTCATCGGCATACTGCCGTATCATACGGCGTGATGGTTTGGGTGCAATTGGTTACACGTCTCGGTCACCTCTTGTTCGCATTGACGGCACTTTGAACAGTGGACGTTACATTTCAGATGTATTACGATCCGTGGCTCTACCCCTCATTCGATCCCTACGAAACCCTACATTTCAGCAGAATAATGCACGACCGCATGTTGCAAGTCGTGTACGGGCCTTTCTGGGTACTGATAATGTTCGACTGCTGCCCTGGCCAACACATTCTCCAGATCTCTCACCAACTGAAAACGTCTGGTCCATGGTGGCCGAGCAACTGGCTAGTCACACTACGCGTCACTACTCTTGATGAGCTGTGGTATCGTGTTGAAGCTGCATGGGTAGCTGTACCTGTACACGCCATCCAAGCTCTGTTTGACTCAATGCCCAGGCGTATCAAGGCCGTTATTACGGCTTGAGGTGGTTGTTCTGGGTACTGATTTCTCAGGATCTGTACACCCAAATTGCGTGAAAATGTAATCACAAGTCCGTTCTAGTTTAATATATTTGTCCAATGAATACCCGTTTATCATCTGCATATCTTCTTGGTGTAGCAATTTTAATGGTCAGTAGTGTTTGCCGAGACCTCCCGAGCACGGTGCTCTAAACCTACAGACACTACCTACCGTTTGCAACAGACACAGTCAGAAGTGTGAACTGCGTGGCAGATAGAGATGGTGTTGTGTCGGTCGCAATGGCGACTAAACGTGAATGAGTTGTTCTTTGTGTTTTCGATGAACGCAGAACGGTAAACCATATGAAGAAAGGTGCTACTGCATCAAGGTCAGATCGGAAAAAATGGAATCAGAAAAGCAAAACGATATGGCGGGAAATTCAAATTGAAATTTGTCCAGATTTAAGTGCTGCACACTGTACAGTAATCAATTCAAATGGATTTAGGTTGCAGGAGTTATTCAGAGATGAAATGAAATGTCGTGTGACGAGGGCCCCCCCCCCCGTCGGGTAGACCGTTCGCCTGGTGCAAGTCTTTCCATTGGACGCCACTTCGGCGATTTGCGCGTCGATGGGGATGAAATGATGATGATTAAGAGAACACAACACCCAGTCCCTGGGCGGAGAAAATCTCCGACCCAGCCGGGAATCGAATCCGGGCCCTTTGGGTTGACAGTCTCTCGCGCTGACCACTCAGCTACCGGGGGCGGACTATTCAGAGATGAGAGGGTTGCACATAATACAACTGCGTGGAGAAGTTCACAGAACCTGTCTTCGAACTGAGGACCACAACAACAACAGCAACAGCAACCAATTTTATCAGTTATTTATTTATTCCGTGGGTGCGCTATCTGCCTATTTCTGTCTTACAAGCATGACTGAAATTACGTTTAATGATTCTTCCGTTGCCCTATCTCACTAAATGTTCAGTGAACACAGTTTCCCTTCTTTTTTACAGTATCCGACATCATCTAACTTTCTGCACTGTTGTAGATGTCTTCGTGTCTTCTGTGCTGAACATTGCGCTTCTCTATTTTTACTAACTAAAGATTTATCTTAAATGGTGTATCTTTTCTTTCTTGCTTTGTCGTTTATATTTTTCATGGAGAACATTTCTTCAGCAACACTCAAAGTTACTGACTGGCTATTATAATGTAGGGTGTGATTCCGTTAAATGCTTGAGATATCCAGTTAAATTTTTTTCCATCAGTTACTATGAAAAGTTCATCAGTCAATGAGTCGTCAAAGAATTAGTTCTCTTCTAAATTACGGATTATTAAGAATAATGAGCTGTTGTGCGATGGGAGGAGAGTTCATTTTTCATTAAGTAAGTCTATAATACACACTGAAAAGTCGTGAAATGCCTCCTAATATCGTGTAGGACGTGTCATGGGTTCAAAAAGTAGTTGGAACTCCTATGCAGAAATATTGAGCCATTCTGGTTGTATAGCCGTCCATAGTTGCGGAAGTGTTGCCGGTGCGGGATTTTGTACACGAACTGACCTCTCGATTAACTCCCATAAATGTTTGATGGGATTCATGTCGGGTGACTTGGGTGGCCAAATCATTCGCTCGAAATGTCCAGAATGTTCTTCAAACCAATAGCGAACAATTGTTGCCCAGTGACAAAATGCATTTTCATCCACAAAAATTCGATCGTTGTTTGTGAACATGACGTCCATGTAACCGAACATCCAGAAGACCTAGTCCCTTCCATGTGCACTCAGTCCACATCATCATGGGGCGACCACCAGCTCGCTCACTGCCTTGTTAACAACTTGGTACCACGTTCTCGCGGAGCCTGCGCCACACTCGGACCCTACCATCAGCTCTCACCAACTGAAATCGGGGCTGATCTGAACAGGCCACGGCATTCCAGTTCTCTAGGGTCCAACCGATACGGCCACAAGCCCGGGACAGGCGGTGCTGGCGATGTCGTCATGTTACCAAGGCATTCCCGTCGGTCGTCTGCTGCCGTGACCCGTTAACGCCACACCGTCCTAACGGATACGTTCGTCGTACGTCCCGCATTTATTTCTGCGGTTATTTCACGCAGTGTTGCTTGTCTGTTAGCTCTGCTCTAGGGGCAAACGCCGCTGCTCTCGGTCGTCAAGTGAAGGCTTCGCTCAAATGGCTCTGAGCACTATGGGACTTAATTGCTGTGGTCATTAGTCCCCTAGAACTTAGAACTACTCAAACCTAAGGACATCACACACATTCATGCCCGAAACTGCGACCGCAGCGGTCGCGCTGTTCCAGACTGTAGCGTCTAGAACCGCTCGGCCACCACGGCCGGCTAAGTGAAGGCCGTCAGCCACTAAATTGTCCGCGGGGAGAGGTAATGCCTAAAATTTGGTATTCTCGATACACTCTTGACATGGTGGGGCTCGGAATATTTAGTTTCCTAACGATTTCCGAAACGGAACGTTTACCTCCAGCTACCATTCCGCTTTCAAAGTGTGTTAATTTCCGTCGTGGATACACTTTTACATCGGACATCTGTTCACAAAAACCACCTGAGTGCAAATGATAGCTATCCAATTCACTGAAAAAATACCTTGTTGTTCGCGATGCTACTGCTGTATACAGGGTGGTCCATTGATCGTGACCGGTCCAAATATCTCACGAAATAAGCGTCCAACGATAAAACTACAAACAACGAAACTTGCCTAGCTTGAAGGGGGAAACCAGATGGCGCTATGGTTGGCCCGCTAGATGGCACTGCCATACGTCAAATGGATATCAGCTGCAATTTTTAAGTAGGAACCCCCATTTTTATTACATATTCGTGTAGCACGTAAAGAAATATGAATGTTTTAGTTGGACCACTTTTTTCACTATGTGATAGATGGCGTTGTAATAGTCACAAACATATGGATCACAATTTTAGATGAACAGTTCGTAACAGGTAGGTTTCTTTAATTAAAATACTGAACGTAGGTACGTTTGAGCATTTTATTTCGGTTGTTTCAATGTGATACATGTACCTTTGTGAACTTATCATTTCTGAGAACGCATACTGTTACAGCATGATTACCTGTAAGTACTGTAAGTACCACATTAATGCAATAAATGCTCAAAATGATGTCCGTCAACCTGAATGCATTTGGCAATACGTGTAACGACATTCCTCTCAACAGCGAGTAGTTCGCCTTCCGTAATGTTCGCACATGCATTGGCAATGCGCTGACGCATGATTTCATGTGTTGTCGGTGGATCACGATAGCAAATATCCCTCAACTTTCCCCACAGAAAGAAATCCGGGGACGTCAGGTCCGGTGAACGTGCGGGCCATGGTATGGTGCTTCGACGACCAATCCACCTGTCATGAAATATGCTATTCACTACCGCTTCAACGGCGAGCGAGCTATGTGCCGGACATCCATTATGTTGGACGTAAATCGCCATTCCGTCATGCAGTGAAATATCGGTAGAACATTGTGTAGGAAATCAGCATACATTGCACTATTTAGATTGCTATCGATAAAATGGGGGCCAGTTATCCTTCCTCCCATAATGCCGCACCATACATTAACCCGCCAAGGTCGCTTATGTTCCACTTGTCGCAGCCATCGTGGATTTTCCGTTGCCCAATAGTGCACATTATGCCGGTTTACGTTACCGCTGTTGGTGAATGACGCTTCGTCGCTAAACAGAACGCATGCAAAAAATGTCATCGTTCCGTAATTTGTCTTGTGCCCAGTGGCAGAACTGTACACGACGTTCTAAGTCGTCGCCATGCAATTGCTGGCACATAGAAGTATGGTACGGGTGCAATCGATGTTGATGTAGCATTCTCAACACCGACGTTTCTGAGATTCCCGATTCTCGCGCAGTTTGTCTGCTACTGATTAGCCACGACAGGAGCTAAAACACCTACTTGGGCATCATAATTTGTTGCAAGTCGTGGATTGCCGTGTCAGATGTGGCTGAACACTTCCTGTTTCCTTAAATAACGTAACTATCCTGCGAACGGTCCAGACACTTAGATGATGTCTTCCAGGATACCGAGCAGCATACATAGCAGGCGCCCGTTGGGCATTTTGATCACAGTAGCCATACACCAACACGATATCGACCTTTTCCGCAATTGGTAAAGGGTCCATTTTAACACGGGTAATGTATCACGAAGCAAATACCCTCCGCGCTGGCGGAATGTTACGTGATACCACGTACTTATATGTTTGTGACTATTATAGCGTCATCTATCACAAAGCGAAAAAAGTGGTCCAACTAAAATATTCATATTTCTTTACGTACTACACGAATATGTAATAAAAATGGGGGTTCCTATTTAAAGAAACGCGGTTGATATCCCTTTTACCTATGGCAGCGCCATCTATCGGGCCAACCATGGCGCCATCTGGTTTTCCCCTACAAGCTTGGCGAGTTTCGTTCTTTGTAGTTTTTTTCGTTTGATGCTTATTTCGTGAGATATTTGGCCCGGTCACTATCAATGGACCACCCTGTATATGCATACTACTATCCCATGACTTTTGTCATCTCACTGTATGACATCGCGTTCAGGAAGGTCCCGTAGATTAAAATTATCTACCGAACGCAATATTCCATGAGCAAACAACCTAGAAACACCGTCTGCAACTACGCCGTGTGTTACGCAATGATGAACAGCAGTCCGTCAGCGAGTGTCCCTGGATAATTGATGGCATAAACGCAGCTCCGAGTTTTTTCCGCCTTTAGTATCTGCGCACGAGCACATACTCCAGTACTATCACGCCCCTCGGCAGTCAAAAACGAAGGCCACGACTTGCAATTCTTCCTGTTCCGATCTTGTTTGTCGTCTCTGCGGAAAATTCTGTACTCTCTCATTCTGCGTCTTCAACTACCTGGATTCAACGCCACTGTTCGCCTTCATCACATATCCACTCTTATTAGCCTGTTGAACATGCTGGGCATCAGTTCAAATCACGTGAGATGTCCGATCTGCCAGCGATATTTCTGTCAACTGTGGCTCAATGTTGCAAAAGTGTGGAGAAGGTTAGCCGAAGCTAAATATACAGGACTAAATATTAACCGAAGTTTGCTTACGTGCTTGGCAAAACATAATAATAATACAAAAAAGGAAAATACTTCCTGATGGATTGCATAATTACATTTATTTGGTAACGAATCGCCTTGCGCCTTCTTAGGTCGTCCACGGTTGACACCTGAAGACGGCCTAAGAAGCGGCAAGCCGATTCGTTACCAAATAAATATAATTATACAATCCATTAGGAAGTATTTTCCTATGAAGAAATAAATAAGTTCATTTTCGTACTGTATTGTATTGTATTGTGACCTAGAAACGACGGACGCTCCGTCCCCGCCGCAGCCGCAGTGGTCCACAACCCCACGACGACTACCGCAGTCCACTTCACTCCTCCGCCGCCCCACACCGAACCACTCTTTCAGGGTTATTCATTTTCCTATTATTTCGTCAGCTCTTGCAAAAATTCCATCTCCAACATTCATGTACTTTTTACTGCTTCGACCCGTGAAAGTTACTTCATACGAATTTTGAATAGTATTTAAGATGCTGCAAAACTTCCTACCCCTTCCGGATGTGGGCAAACTGAGTCTCTGTACCACACGCAGTATGCACTAAACTACACTCCTGGAAATTGAAATAAGAACACCGTGAATTCATTGTCGCAGGAAGGGGAAACTTTATTGACACATTCCTGGGGTCAGATACATCACATGATCACACTGACAGAACCACAGGCACATAGACACAGGCAACAGAGCATGCACAATGTCGGCATTAGTACAGTGTATATCCAACTTTCGCAGCAATGCAGGCTGCTATTCTCCCATGGAGACGATCGTAGAGATGCTGGATGTAGTCCTGTGGAACGGCTTGCCATGCCATTTCCACCTGGCGCCTCAGTTGGACCAGCGTTCGTGCTGGACGTGCAGACCGCGTGAGACGACGCTTCATCCAGTCCCAAACATGCTCAATGGGGGACAGATCCGGAGATCTTGCTGGCCAGGGTAGTTGACTTACACCTTCTAGAGCACGTTGGGTGGCACGGGATACATGCGGACGTGCATTGTCCTGTTGGAACAGCAAGTTCCCTTGTCGGTCTAGGAATGGTAGAACGATGGGTTCGATGACGGTTTGGATGTACCGTGCACTATTCAGTGTCCCCTCGACGATCACCAGAGGTGTATGGCCAGTGTAGGAGATCGCTCCCCACACCATGATGCCGGGTGTTGGCCCTGTGTGCCTCGGTCGTATGCAGTCCTGATTGTGGCGCTCACCTGCACGGCGCCAAACACGCATACGACCATCATTGGCACCAAGGCAGAAGCGACTCTCATCGCTGAAGACGACACGTCTCCAATCGTCCCTCCATTCATGCCTGTCGCGACACCACTGGAGGCGGGCTGCACGATGTTGGGGCGTGAGTGGAAGACGGCCTAACGGTGTGCGGGACTGTAGCCCAGCTTCATGGAGACGGTTGCGAATGGTCCTCGCCGATACCCCAGGAGCAACAGTGTCTCTAATTTGCTGGGAAGTGGCGGTGCGGTCCCCTACGGCACTGCGTAGGATCCTACGGTCTTGGCGTGCATCCGTGTGTCGCTGCGGTCCGGTCCCAGGTCGACGGGCACGTGCACCTTCCGCCGACCACTGGCGACAACATCGATGTACTGTGGAGACCTCACGCCCCACGTGTTGAGCAATTCGGCGGTACGTCCACCCGGCCTCCCGCATGCCCACTATATGCCCTCGCTCAAAGTCCGTCAACTGCACATACGGTTCACGTCCACGCTGTCGCGGCATGCTACCAGTGTTAAAGACTGCGATGAAGCTCCGTATGCCACGGCAAACTGGCTGACACTGACGGCGGCGGTGCACAAATGCTGCGCAGCTAGCGCAATTCGACGGCCAATACCGCTGTTCCTGGTGTGTCCGCTGTGCCGTGCGTGTGATCATTGTTTGTACAGCCCTCTCGCAGTGTCCGGAGCAATTATAGTGGGTCTGACACACCGGTGTCAATGTGTTCTTTTTTCCATTTCCAGGAGTGTATTTCCCTTCGACAGTATTGCTTAGCCTCTGTTTGGAAGAACACTGCACGAAGTTTCCAAATTCTAACAGTAGGTATCAGCATTGATTGTATGTCCTCGACTGAGAATCTGACAAGAAATGTTCCTTTCATGTTCACAGAAATCGTTACTCTCTTTCCTCCACTTGAATCTGAATTTTTGAAATTTTCCACGTCGTTGATTGTTCCTTATTAACATGCTTGTGTTGAGCTGTCAAAGTTTCATCGCCCACCAGAATGCAGTCCAAGAATAACAACCTCTTGATTTTTTCACAACACGAAATCTGCACTTAGTGACCCTCTTAATCGCAATGACCATTTAGAACTCGCTTTTAGGAATAGTTGATACATTATAATAAATTCTGCTAGAAAGACAAAGCTACAACTGATTGCCTTTCTTTGTTATTAAACTCGTATCTTCACTTCTGATTCAGTCTGGTTTTGATCAAAAAATATGGGACCTACGAAATAAGAATGAGTTTTTCAGCAATTAATTTCGTATTATTATAAACTCAAAATGGGCGTTTTACCTTTATACGCAGTTGCTCCCAATGGCTATTGGCTTTTAATTTAATATGGCTTATTCACTAAGGACGTTTTAGTGTCAAATAGGTACACAAGGAAGGCTAATAGAGTAAAGAATTTGTGGGTATCCATTTTATTGCAAGTACACTATATTTTGACGTTTAAAACCTTTACTTTTTCTGCACATCTGTACCATTTTGCATCTTGTATATTGAGGCGATGAAGGAAAGGAAGAAAGGTAAGATTTTAAGTCTTAACGTCCCATCGATAAATTGACCATTAGAGAAGGAAGAATGAAGGGAACACGAAAATATCAAAATAAAGAGGCAAAAGAACAGGATGGGAAGAGAAAATGTTAAGGTGAAATATGGTAGTTCTGTCCTGATATATAAGGGATTATCAAATGAAAATATTGATACACTTTGTATCAGAGTAAAATCAACCCATGTAATTACTATAACAAGAAATAGCAAACAAACGACTAACAAGGAGCTAAAACTCAAAATTGAAGAAGCTACATCAGTCAACGTAGCGCAGTTCTACTCAGTAGAAACCCAAATGTGGCAGTATCACAGACGAAGCTAATAATTTTCAAATCTTTAACACAACAGACGAAATCTTATCTAATACTGACCTAGAATGAAATATGTCATTTGTAATATTGTGAATGGAGAACACAGAACTCCGGAAAAACGTAATGTCGACCGCGTGGAAACAGAGAAACAAATGGGAAACAGAAAGGTTTTGAGTGCGATATCACGAAAAAAAAATAATTCTGATAGAGTACGGAAAATCTTACCCAGAAAAGGAGACACATGTGTGAAATTTGTGCTGAGCCTTTCAAAATAAATCACATTGACTATACGCCAATTGACGGAGAAGATTACACACTGGCTGCAGACACGAAAAAACAAAGACTGGCCTATGTGCCCCATTACTGGTGACATATGTATTCTAAGCAAACAGAGACGAAGATATTAGTGCAGGGAAGAAAGCGCTCTTAACTAAATTTATAAAAATACGCAGCTTCGTGCAAAGCTTTGAAAATGACATATTTTGTACACTAAGATGGTCTATTAAGACAACAGTTTCGTAAAATGACACGGAAAGTGTACATTTATTCCGAGATATATCTGTAACACGTTCCCTGCATATTACCTCGATTCTACCACTTTGCAGTTCAGTGCTACAAAATATTGTAGGTGACCCACTTTTCAAATGAGTATCTCAATAAAAAAAACTGGAAAAGGAATTGAAGTTCAGAGAGAAGAAAAAAAATTTTGAGAGTTGCCATTGAAATTGTAATTCTGTCAGAGATGACAACGGGCATAAGTAAAACAAGGGTGACGGGGTGTAGCCGAATGACCTCGTGGGATGCTAAGGAAGTTAGAGTATGAAATGAGACATTAAAAGTAGTTGAAAAGTTTTCTATTTGGGCAATAGTAAAGAGAACCTAAAGTAGAGGCTGTTAGTGCCAACACATGCTTTTCTGAAAAGGAAATGTGAAACTTCCTGGCAGAATAAAACTGTGTACAGGACCGGTACCCAAACTCAGAACGTTGCCTTTCGCATGCAATCCTCATATCGACTGAGTTCCTACGCACAACTCACGGCGCGTGCTCACAGCTTCATCTCTGCCCGTAGTTTTCTCCAAAAATGCACTTAGTTTCTGTCTGTAGGAAGTTTCAAATCAGCACACACTCAGCTACAGAGTGAATATTCATCGTGAAAAAGAAATATGCCTTCTGTAAAAAATCTGATCAAAAGTATCCGGACACACCCATGTAATATGGAACTGTCCACTAGATGGGAGGCGGACCACCAGCTATGAAAGGAATATTGCTTCGCAGTAACAGCAGAGTGATTCGGGCACTGACTTCGAGCGTGGACTAGTCATTGGATGTCACCTGAAAAACAACTCCATCAGAGGTATTTCAACCCAAAAATTGCCCAAGTCGACTGCTGGTGACGTGATTTTGAAGTTGAAAGGCTAAACCAGGACCAGGCAGACCTATTGAACCGATGGACCGTCGAGCATTGGGGAGTGCGACTGTAAAAACTTGCATAAAATCAGCAGAAGGAATCACTCATAAGTTCCAAAGTGGTACCAGCAGGAGTTAGAAAGAATTGGATACAATGGCCGAAAAGCACTTCATAATTCACACTTTTCTGCAGTCAATGTTAAGCAATGCTTGAGGCGTTGCGCACAAATATTCCACTGGATGACTGGAAATGAGTGATTAGGAGTGATAAATCACGCTATACCCTGTGGCAATCCCGCTGAACCGTTTGGGTTTGGCGAATGACTAGAGAAAGTTACCTGCCATCGAGCGTAGTGCCAACAGTGAGGTGCAGATGAGGTAGTTTCATGATTAGGGTGTGAACCCCTTCTTGCCCTTAAGCAAACGCTAAAAGCGGAAGGATGAGAACAGGTTTTACAGCATTGTGGACTGCATACAATAGAGAAACAGTTCGGACACAATGACTATTTGGATCAGCATGACAATGCACCCTGTGATAAAGCAGCATCTACGAGGCAATGGTTTCTAGACGGTAACATTCCTGGAATAGACTCGTCTGTCCAGAGTCCAGACATGAACCCAATGGAACACCCTCGGGACGAATTAGAGCGTTCCCTTAGCTCCAGACTCCAGAGTCAAAAAAATGGTTCAAATGGCTCTAAGCACTATGGGACTTAACATCTGAGGTCATCAGTCCCCTAGACTTAGAACTACGTAAACCTAACTAACCGAAGGACATCACACACATCCATGCCCGAGGCAGGATTCGAACCTGCGACTGTAGCAGCAGCGCGGTTCCGGACTGAAGCGCCTAGAACCGCTCGTCCACAGTGGCCGGCTACTCCAGCGTCCAATGTTACTAACTTCTCTGGTTTCGGCTGTTGAGGAAGAATGGACTGCCATTCCTTCAAATGCATTGGGCCAACTGATTAAAAGTGTTCCCATCAGAGTTCAAGCAGTCGTAAAGGTGAGGTGTGGTCATACCCTATATTAATATCCAGTAATAGGTGGCCAGATGCTTTCGATCATACAGTGTAAAAAATTTAAGTGGTAGGTAACATTTTTTGAATGTATCTTCTAGAGGTGAAACATGGGTTATAAAAAGTTCAGACAATAAGCAGGTTTCGAAATCTGGTACTACACGAAAATTTGGAAGACTGGATGGTAGTTCAGGTGCCGATGGTACTAAAACGAATTTGGAGAGAAATTCTTTATTATAATTTAATTAAAAGAAGGTGTAGAGTGATGGGACGCATCCTGGATTTTGAAGGAAGAGTTAATTTAGTAATTCAGGGAATTGCGGAAGGTAAAAACGGACTATAGTAAACAGGGTCAAAGGGATGTAGGCTGAAGTAGTTGTGCAGAGATGAAGTGTCTTGCATATGGTAAAGTACCGTGGAGAGCTGCATCAAACCAGTCTGAACTGTAGACTACGACAGCTTCTTCACGCAGTCACCTGCAGTAGCCAATATTTGGGGGGGAAAATATCCGGAAGCTCGCAATGTGGTGTAATATTCCGTTCGTGGGTGCGGTAGATGTAAGATCCCGGAAGTGTTGATAAGGAATACCGCAAGTGAAATGAGGGGAGAGGCAGGAGGCGTTAGGCAGGGGATTGGGCGCATTGAGGCGTGACAGATGTGTATCAAGGACGGCCTTGGCTCTCGCCGCTGCCGCAGACGCCCAATTCCTTCGCCACTCAGACGCCGCGTCGGTCCACAAGAGCAGCTGATCTCGAAATGTACTACGTCTGCAGTCTCGGGCAAAAGATACACAAATTCGAGATCTTCTGTTGTTGTTGTTGCGGTGTTCAGTCCAAAGACCGGTTTGATACAGCTCTCCATGCTACCTTATGTCTCTTCATCTCTGAGTAACTACTGCAATCTACATCATTCTGAATCTTCTTAGTGTGTTCATCTTTTGTTTTCCCTCTATGATTTTTACCCTCCACGCTTTCCTCCAGTATTGAACTGTTGATTCCTTGATGCCTCAGAACGTGTCCTACCAACCGATCACTTTTTCTATTCCAGTTGAGCCAGAAATTTCTCTTCTCCCCAATTCTATTCAGTGCCTCCTCATTAGCTACGTTATCTACCCGTCTAATCCACAGCATTCTTCTGTAGCACAACATTTCAAAATACAAATACTTCCTAACACTTAAATCTATATTCGTTGTGTTGTTAATAAATTTCGTTTCTTCAGAAATGCTTTCCCTGCCATCGCCAGTCTACATTTTATATCCTCTCTACTTCGACAATCATCAGCTACTTTGCTTCTCAAATAGCAATACTCATATACTTCTTTAAGTTCCTAATCTAATTTCCTCAGTATCACCTGATTTAATTCGATTACATTCCATTATCCTCGTTATGATTTTATTAATGTTCGTCTTATGTCCTCCTTTCAAGACAGAATTACATTGTCATCAGCAAACCTCATGGTTCTTATTTCTTCTCCCTGGATTTTAATACCTACTCAAAATTTTTCTTTTGTTTCCTTTACTTCTTTGCTCAGTATACAGATTGAATAACATCGGGGATAGGCTACAACGCAGTCTCACTCCCTTCCCAACCACTGCTTGCCTTTCATGCCCCTCGACTCTTGTTACTGAAATCTGGTTTCTGTACAAATTGTAAATAGCCTTTCTCTCCCTGTATTTTACCCCTCCGACCTTCACTATCCGAAAGAGAGTATTCCAGTCAACATTGTCAAAAGCTTTCTCTAAGTCTACAAATGCTACAAATGTAGGTTTGCCTTTCCTTAATCTATTTTCTAAGAAAAGTCGTAGGGTCAGTATTGCTTTACGTGTTCCAACATTTCTACGGAATCCAAAATGATCTTCCTCGAGGGCAGTTTCTACCAGTTTTTACATCGTCTGTAAAGAATTGGTCTTAGTATTTTGCAGCCGTGGCTTATTAAACTGATAGTTCGGTAATTTTCACATCTGTCAATACCTGCGTTCTTTGGGATTGGAATTGTTATATTCTTCTTGAAGTCTGAGGGTATTTCGCCTGTCTCATACAACTTGCTTACCAGATGGTAGAGTTTTGTCAGGGCTGGCTCTCCCAAGGCTATCAGTAGTTCTACTGGAATGTTGTCTATTCCTGGGGCCTTGTTTCGGCTTAGGTCTTTCAGTGCTCTGTCAAGCTATTCACGTAATATAATATCGTCCTCAAGTACATCACTGTTGTGCAGACCCTCTATATACTCCTTCCACCATTCTGCTTTCTCTTCTTTGCTTAGAATTGAGTTTCCATCTGAGTTCTTGATATTCATACAAGTGGTTCTCTTTTCTCCAAAAGTCTCCTTAATTTTCCTGTAGGAAGTATCTATCTTACCCCAAGTGAGATATGCCTCTACATCCTTACGTTTGTCCTCTAGTCATCCCTGCTTCGCCGTTTTGCACTTCCTGTCGATCTCATTTTTGAGACGTTTGTATTCCTTTTTGCCTGCTTCATTTACTGCATTTTTATATTTTCTCCTTTCATCATTTAAATTCAATATATCTTCTGTTATCCAAGGATTTCTACTAGCCCTCGTCTTTTTACCTACTTCATCCTCTGCTCCCTTCACTATTTCATCCTTCAAAGCTGCCCATTCTTCTTCTACTGTTTTTCATTCCTCCATTCCTCTCAATCGTTTCCTAATGCTCTCACTGAAACTCCCTACAACCTTTGGTTCTGTCAGTTTATCCAGGTCCCGTCTCCTCAAATTCCCACCTTTTTGCAGCTTCTTCAGTTTTAATCTACAGTTCATAAAAAAAAGATTGTGGTGAGAGTCCACATCTGCCCCTGGAAATGTCTAACAATTTAAAACCTGGTTCCTAAATCTTTGTCTTACCATTATATAATCTACCGGAAACCTTCGAGTAACTCCAGGCCTCTTCCATGTATACACTCTTCTTTTATAATTCGTGAACCAAGTGTTAGCTATGATTAAGTTATGCTCTGTGCAAAATTCTACCATGTGGCTTCCTCTTTCATTTCTTACCCCCATTCCATATTCATCTACTACGTTTCCTTCTCTTCCTTTTCCTACTACCGAATTCCAGTCACCCATGACTATTAAATTTTTGTCTCCCTTCACTATCTGAATAATTTCTTTTATCTCATCATACATTTCATCAATCTCTTCGTCATCTGCGGAGCTAGTTGGCATATAAACCTGTACTACTGTAGTAGGTGTGGGCTTCGTGTCTATCTTGGCCACAATAATGCGTTCACTATGCTGTTTGTAGAAGCTTACCCGCACTCCTATATCTAACGTCAACCTATCCATTGCCCTTTTTAAATTTCTAACCTACCTGCCCACTTAAGTGATCTGACATTCCGTGCTCCGATCCGAAGAACGCCAGTTTTCTTTCTCCTGATAACGATGTCCTCCTGAGTAGTCCCCGCCCGGAGATCCGAACGGGGAACTATATTACCTCCGGAATATTTTACCCAAGAGGACGCCATTATCATTTAACCATACAGTAAAGCTGCATGTCCTCGGGAAAAATTACGGCCGTAGTTACCCCTTGCTTTTAGCCGTTCGCAGTATCAGCACAGAAAGGCCGTTTTGGTTAATGTTACAAGGCCAAATGAGTCAACCATTCAGACTGTTGCTCCTGAAACTACTGAAAAGGCTGCTGCCCCTCTTCAGGAACCATGCAGTTGTCTGGCCTCTCAACAGATACCCCTCCGTTGTGGTTGCACCTACGGTGCGGCTATCTGTATCGCTGAGGCACGCAAGCCTCCCCACCAACAGCAAGGTCCATGGTTCATGGACGTATTAATATCACGATTTAATTTTCGCACTTGAGTGCGGAATTTGCACAAAAAAATTATTGGGAGCGCCAGCTCCAAAAATGTAATTAAACTGCCACCAACATTTTATTTTCACACATAAAAGTGTTTTGGACCACCGTTATTAATAGGCTACTTTACAAAACACTACTCGAAACTGCTTTGCTGTAATGAATCTATAATGAAGTACTGTCTGAAGAAAGCGGCCCAAATATTCGGTCTGATCTTGATAAGATTTCAAACTGGTGCGAAGATCGGCAACTTGCTTCTAATGTTCAGGAATGTAGAACTGTGCATTTTTTTAAAAAAAAAGAAAGGAAAAGAAAGAAAGAACAGAAATGCGGTATCCTGTGGCTACAATATCAACGACTCACAATCACAATCAGTCAACTCATGAGGATATCCGTGTGTTACAAACTGTGGGAATAAGAAGTAGAGTCGTCACTTAAGCTTAGTCGCAGGCAAGGCAGATGTCAAGTTTTCGGTTCTTTGCAGGATACCGGGAAACTGCAGGCTGGCTACAAAAGAGATTTCTTACAAATCACTTGTGTGTCTCAGATGAGAGTACTGCTTAGTTGCGTGACACCCACACTATAATAGGAGTAATTCGAGGTATTGAACTTATACGAAGAACGTCGGCACAAATGGTAACAGGCTTGTTTGACTCACGGCAGAGCGTAGGGGCATGTTGAAACACATGACTTGGCGGACTCCTGAAGACAGACTCCAAGTATTCTGCAGAATGATAGTTATAAAATTTCAAGATCCGGATTTGAGAGAAGAATCTGGAGATATTCTTCAGCCCCCTACGCGTCGTTGCAGTAATGACTATGAAGGTAAAATTAGGCTAATTACAACACGCACATAGGCACTAAAAAGTCGTTTTCCACGAACTCTATTTGCCTTTTTAACGAGAAGAAATATTAAGATGTGCTCCTATGCATAGTATCGCCTGCCATATACTTAACAGTGATTTGAAGAGTGTGTATGCAGGTATAGGCGTAGATTCTTGACTTCTTCTAATTACTGATAAGCAAATAAAATAATAATATCCAAAACATCAATAAAAAGATTCTCAGAGTCCATACCAGGGATTTTTAAATGTGGCTGCTACGAGAAAAACGAAACTGGCAGGCATACTTTGATGGAAGTTCTGTGCTGCATTGGATCGTTAGTGCAGACGAACAGGAAGGCCAATCCTGTAACGTTAGAAGGAAGGAAAGAAGGAAGATTAGAATTTAACGTCCCGTCGACATGAGGTCTTTAGAGACGGAGCACAAGCATGGAATGCTTCAAGGATGGGGAAGAAAATCAAAGTAACCATCCCGTCGTTTGCCTGGAGCTAAGTTCAGAAATCAGGGAAAACCTAAATCAGGATGGCCGAAAGTAGGTTTCAACCTTCGTCCTGCCGAATGAGAGCCGAGTATGCTAACCATCGCGCCATCCCTTTCGGTGTGTAACGTCGGAATACTGTTGGACATAGTGACATTAAATATCTATGCGTAACGTCGTAAAGCGATGTAAAATGGAAAGAGCACGTCAGATTCCTAGTAGGGAACACTAATGGTCGACTTCGTTTTATTGGGAGAATTTTGGGAAAATGTAGCTCAACTATGAAGAAGAGGCGTATAGAACAACAGTGTGGCCTATTCTTGAGTACTGCTCCAATGCTTGGGATCCCCACCAAGTCGGATTTTAGGAAGAAATTGAAGCAATGCAGAAGCGTGCTGTTGGATTTTTTGCCGGTAGGTTCGATCAGCCTGCAATTGTTACAGAGATGTTCTGCGTGAATTCCGGTGGGAATCCCTAGAGGGAAGACGATGTTCTTTTCGCGAGGCAGTACTGAGGAAATTTGGAGAACCGGCATTTGAAGCCGATTGCAGAACGGTTCTGTTGCCGCCAATGTATATTTCTCATAAAGACCACGAAGATACGATACGAGCTGTTATGGCTTTACAGAGACATATAGATCACCTTTTTCCCTCGCTCTATTTGCGAGTCAAACAGGAAATTATGTCATCCGCCATGTACAATACCGTGGCTTGCGGAGTGTAGACGTAGATGTAGATGTAGATGTAGATGTAGATGTAGAAGCCATTCATTTAAGGGGTTATAGTCGGGCTGGCGGCGCCGTTGAATGCGCAATGGAGTCGGTTTGCAGTATCTACCGGCGGCGGCGTGGATGAGGCGGGTGGTGTGTGTATTTCGACTGCATGCAGAGCTGGGTGCCCATAGTTTAGCTGCGGTGACGGCTATGAGTGAAGTCTCATCAATGCTGTTATCAATGTTCCACCTGTGGCGTCTCCGAGCGGAGTGTGTACTCAAGTGACTCGCAGGAAATGCTTCCTTATGTGTCTGAAACTGAAGTCGCCACGCACCTAGACGGTTTCTGTCCAAACGATCTGCACGTATCTTGTAGCTTGCCGCTACTTAGATAGCTCAAGTTGTTGTTCTCACCGATCAAGTCATTCTGTATCAGTTTTCATAACTGTGGCGTGTCCGCAGCTCGTGGTCGTGCGGTAGCGTTCTCGCTTCCCGCGCCCGTATTCCCGGGTTCGATTCCCGGCGGGGTCAGCGATTCCTCTGCCTAGTGATGATTGGGTGTTGTGTGCTGTCCTTAGGTTAGTTAGGTTTAAGTAGTTCTAAGTTCTAGGAGACTGATAACCATAGATGTTAAGTCCCATAGTGAAAAAAAAAAAAACTGTGGCGTACCGTCCACAGAACCCACGGTATAAAGGCCGCAGTCGACCGCCAAGAAAGAGAAGTCATTCTATCGCTTAGCACGTTTCATCTCGTTCGTTCGTTCGCAGCTTGTGGTCTCGAGGTAGCGTTCTCGCTACCCGAACACGGGGTCTCGGGTTCGATTCCCGGCGGGGTCAGGGATTTTCACCTGCCTCGAGATGGCTGGGTGCTCGTGTTGTCCTCATCATCATTCATGAAAGTCGCGAGATTGGACTGAGCAAAGGTTGGGAATTTATACGGGCGCTGATAACCGTGCAGTTCAGCGCCCCACAAAACGAAAAGCATCTCGCTCGTTAATTGTCATTGTCCCGTGCGCTGTGGACGACTCCGCTTGTCACCGCTATCTCTGAAAAGCATATTTAGAACTCCATGTATATACTTTCTCTCCAGCCTGACAATATGCTATTGGTCCAAGACAATTGAGACACACAACAAAGGCTGAGGGCGTGCCTTTTCTAGGGCTCTCAGCTGCACAGGTGCCGACTATTCTAGAGCCAGGTGGATATTGCATCTGGCCGGCCAGCTGAACCTCTCGTCAGGCAGATATGCAGGTTGGGCCAAATAAAACAGGCCCAGAAGATGTTTCATGCACCTTAAGGTAGACAGCCCAGTTTACATCGTCCGCTCCATGTGAGGATGATGCAAGTCGGGTTGCCTACCTTAATGTGCATGAAACATCTTCTGGACCAGTTTTATTTGGCCTACCTTGGATTACAAGCTGAAGGAAAACATACGCCGGAGCATTGAAGCAAATTGTGTTAAAGTGTTCCATAAGGAGTGTTTGAAGTGATACCCCTAAATCGCTTCAGGCAAATGCCGGGATGGATCCTTTGAAAGGACACAGCCGATTTCCTTCACCATCCTTCCCTAATCCGATGGGACCGATGACCTCGCTGTTTGGTCCCCTCACCCATTTCAACCAACCAACCAATCAGTGTTTGTATGAGCACAAAAATGCATAGACCTGTTGTGCTACTTTTCCTCGTGTGTTTCAGTTTTTAGTTTTTGTGGGTGTTGTAATATATTTTTTTTAATTTTAAATGAAATAGTGTTCTTTTGAGAGTGAATGTGTATTTAAATGTGTATTTACTAGTACGTGGCCGTTTCTATTATTATTATTTACTATTATTATTACTATTATTATTCTGTAGTTATGCTGTCCTGTAAGTGCGTCCTACATACTTTTCTCTGCTGACATACAGACAACTCGTGTAATTATTTTGAAATATATCTCACAGCTGCTATGCCAAAAGGCCTTTTACGTTTATGTTACTCCCGCTCAACATTATTTTGTCACTGTAACTTATTGAATGACTAGTTTTGTTGTACCTATTATGAATATACATGCGAATCATTCACTAAAATGCCATGTGTTTATTTCTCGTTTCAGGTAAGGATTCGACAAGCAATCTCCTTGCTGAGCAGCACCTATAAGTAAGTGCATCTTTCGATGCTTTAGGATAGTATAGGATAGAAATTATTGTCTTCACAAATCGATGAACTTTGTGGTGTGAATTTTGTTATTGTCAGAAGTCTGATGATAGCTGGATCCACAACCTCCATGAAATTTTTAAATGAAATCACTCCAGTTTTTGCTAATAAAGCGATATTAACTGCGAATATAACTTCGACATGTGGTAATTTTCAAGCATTGTGGGGCGTTGTAACCCTCTCAGTAATATAAAGTCGTGACATGCTGAGTAAGAGTAGTTGCATGCGGCGTTCTGACTATATCTGCTGTTCCATATACCATATGCGTTATAGAGCTGGTGAAATAATGGTGCAAATACTGAAGTTTAAATTTCATGTAGCAGGCGTGGTAACTGGATCACAAAAGCGGCATTATGCGTGTGGTATATGGAACAGCAGAAAAATTCACAACGCCTCATGCAACTGCTCTTAGCAGCATGTCAGAGCTTTATGTCACTGAGTAGGCCACAATGCTTGAAAATGACCACATGTCAAAACAGCAATCGCATTAAATAATGTTTTAACAGACAAAAGCGGAATGGTCTCATTCAAAATTATGTGTTGGCGTTGGCTGTCGCCACGGCGCAGTTAGCACGTTGCACCTGGTACAGCTTTTAATCAAACAAAAGTCTGCACGAACGTACAGATGCGCACAGTAGATGACAATGTTGTCTAAGCGACAGTGGGAAATGGGGACAAGAAAACACAATGGACAAAAAATTTGTCACCCCCACTGGAGCCATCTCGATGGTGTAACACTGACTATAGCGTTCATAATGACCTCAATTTGGTCAGGAAGAATCCGCAACATTATTCGGGTATATCACATCCCGCTGAAGCCGCTCACCGATAATCAGATACAGTAGAGAAATCGAATTGCAGATATTCTGATTGCCACGTTTCACTTGCTGTTCCAGATAGTCCAAGACGTTGTTCTCAGGGATTAAGATTGGGTGATTTTGCAGGGCAGTAGACTTTCGACAGGTAGCCTGAGTGTTCGTCAAACCAGGAATACAGGGTGTTACAAAAAGGTACGGCCAAACTTTCAGGAAACATTTCTCACACACAAATAAAGAAAAGATGTTATGTGGACATGTGTCCGGAAACGCTTAATTTCCATGTTAGAGCTCATTTTAGTTTCGTGAGTATGTGCTGTACTTCCAAAATTCACCGCCATGATTTCATGCGGGATACTCTACCTGTGCTGCTAGAACATGTGCCTTTACAAGTACGACACAAAATGTGGTTCATGCACGATGGAGCTCCTGCACATTTCAGTCGAAGTGTTCGTACGCTTCTCAACAACAGATTCGGTGACCGATGGATTGGTAGAGGCGGACCAGTTCCATGGCCTCCACGCTCTCCTGACCTCAACCCTCTTGACTTTACTTTATGGGGGCATTTGAAAGCTCTTGTCAACGCAACCCCGGTACCAAATGTAGAGACTCTTCGTGCTCGTATTGTGGACGGCTGTGATACAATACGTCATTCTCCACGGCTGCATCAGCGCGTCAGGGATTCCATGCGACGGAGGGTGGATGCATGTATCCTAACTAACCGAGAACGTTTTGAACATTTCCTGTAACAAAGTGTTTGAAGTCACGCTGGTGCGTTCTGTTGCTGTGTGTTTCCATTCCGTGATTAATGTGATTTGAAGACAAATAATAAAATGAGCTCTAACATGGAAAGTAAGCGTTTCCGGACACATGTCTACATTAACATTTTCTTTCTTTGTGTGTGAGGAATGTTTTCTGAAAGTTTGACCGTACCTTTTTGTAACACCCTGTATATGGGTGGCGTCGTGTGGACACAACTGTTGTCACCTTGGAAGACGGTGTTGCCGACACAAGTCTCATCATGAAGATGTAGGAGGGAGAGCATCACTTGGTCACATTTTAGAATGCTCACATAAACATCCTCGTTATTGTTCACGCTAACCTTAACGACTGCACTCAAGTCGCGGTACGAAAAACGCTCATAAGTCAGAAACACGTTACACCTGAACCAAATGCTCCACTCATTATATCTTAGAAAACCCATAGAGCCCATAGCTCGCATAATTTGGAACAGATGTGAAATCCCGACTCATCGGGCCCATTACACGCCATCAGCGAGATACTGTCCAGTTTCTCTGTAGCTTAACCGATTATAGCTGTGCACCCTTTTGTATAGGTATGGGCAATGACGCTCTGAGCATATTTGTGTGATGTGCATGTCTGAGAATGCACATGTGAGTAATCGTATCTGTGTGTATGTGTTTGCATGTGTCTGTGTGTGTATGTGTGTGAAGGCACATTTGAGTGAGTGTGTGTGTGTGTGTCTGTGTGTGTGCGAAGGCACATGTAAGTGTGTGTGTGTGTGTATGTGTGTGCATGTGTCTGTGTGTGTATGTGTGCGAAGGCACATGTGTGTGAGTGTGTGTGTGTGTGTGTGTGTGTGTGTGTGTGTGTGTGCGTGTGTGTGTGTGTCTGTGTAAGTAATCCGTCTGCTCACTAGTTTGGTTTAAATGGCTCTGAGCACTATGAGACTTAACATCTGAGTTCATCAGTCCCCTAGAACTTAGAACTACTTAAACCTAACTAACCTAAGGACATCACACACATCCATGCCCGAGGCAGTATTCGAACCCGCGACCGTAGCGGTCGCGCGGATCCAGACTGAAGCGCCTAGAACCGTTCGGCCACACCGGCCGAGCGCTGCAGCTTCCTCTAATACCATGGAAGTAATGTGACAACCTGCCAAAAGCCTGAATAACCACCTTTTGCAGCGTGGTCGTCTACTAAACGTGAAATAAGAGAATCATTGAGGTCCTGGAAGGTACCGGGAGGGATGTGAAGTCTTCCAGACTCCTGTGCCGTGGCCAGGTCCGCTAGGTTTCTCGTTTGGGGGCTGCGAGCTGCCGAGCGAGATGGTCCCATACGTTCTCAAAAATGGTTCAAATGGCTCTGAGCACTATGGGACTTAACTACTGTGGTCATCAGTCCCCTAGAACTTAGAACTACTTAAACCTAACTAACCTAAGGACATCACACACATCCATGCCCGAGGCAGGATTCGAACCTGCGACCGTAGCAGTCGCGCGGTTCCCGACTGCGCGCCTAGAACCGCTAGACCACAGCGGCCGGCCCATACGTTCTCGATTTGGTTTGAATCCACGGAGTGTAGCGAACAGGGGAGTGAGGCAAGCTCGCCCTAGTACTCTTGAAACCATGCACATACACTGCTAGCTGTGTGACATGTTGCGCTATGTAGGGTTGAAAAATTATCCTCAAGGACACATGCACACTTGTGTCGATCCATTGTGCCCTCCAGAATGACGACGTCACCTAGGGAATGCTGCGAAAACATTCCCAAGACCATAACTCACCCTCCTCCAGCCTGGACCCATCCGATGATCGTCGCAGGGTGGTGCTTTCAGCACGATGGAGCACGAAACATGATTCACCAAAAAAAAAAAAGCTGCCGTCACTCAGTGGGCGTACAGTTGCAGTATTGGCGTGCAAACACCAGTCTTCGTCGTCGATCAACAGCAGTCAAAATGGGTGCACGAACCAGGCACCTGCTGCAGGGGCCTAACTGCAGCCGCCGTTCACCCACCCCCGTCATCTATGGCCCACGGTGCACCACAGTTGCCCCGGCGCTGGTTTGGGATAGCACCACTTTCTCATCCCCGGTGTACTGTAACCACGGCGGCACGCGAACAGCTTACAAACTTAGCCGTTTCGGAAATGCTTCCACCTTACACCGAAAGCCAATGATAATGCTCTTTTGGACGTCAGAAAAATACATTGCTGTCCATTAAAATTGCTACACCACGAAGATGACGTGCTACAGACGCGAAATTTAACCGACAGGAAAAAGATGCTGTGATATGCAAATGATTAGCTTTTCAGAGCATTCACACAAGGTTGGCGCCGGTGGCGACACCTACAACGTGCTGACATGAGGATAGTTTCCAACCGATTTCTCATACACAAACAGCAGTTGACCGGCGTTGCCTGGTGAAACATTGTTGTGATGCCTCGTGTAAGGAGGAGAAATACGTACCATCACGTTTCCGACTTTGATAAAGGTCGGATTGTAGCCTATCGCGATTGCTGTTTATCGTATCGTTGGTCGAGATCCAATGACTGTTAGCAGAATATGGAATCGGTGGGTTCAGGAGGGTAATACGGAACGTCGTGCTCGATCCCAACGTCCTCGTACCACTAGCAGTCAAGATGACAGGCATCTTATCCGCATGGCTGTAACAGATCGTGCAGCCACGTCTCGATCCCTAAGCCAACACATGGGGACGTTTGCAAGACAATAACCATCTGCACGAACAGTTCGACGACGTTTGCAGCAGCATGGACTATCAGCTCGGAGACCATGGCTGCGGTTACCCTTGACGCTGCATCACAGACAGGAGCGTCTGCGATGGTGTACTCAACGACGAAACTGAGTGCACGAATGGCAAAACGTCATTTTTTCGGATGAATCCAGGTTCTGTTTACAGCATCATGATCGTCGCATCCGTGTTTGCCGACGCCATACTGGCGTATCACCTGACGTGATGTTATGGGTTGCCATTGGTTACACGTCTCGGTCACCTCTTGTGCGCATTGACGGCACTTTGAACAGTGAACGTTACATTTCAGATGTGTTACGACCCGTGGCTCTACCCTTCATTCGATCCCTGCGAAACCCTACATTTCAGCAGGATAATGCACGACCGCATGTTGCAGGTCCTGTACGGGCCTTTCTGGATACAGAAAATGTTCTACTGCTGCCCTGGCCAACACATTCTCCAGATATCTCACCAACTGAAATGGTGGCCGAGCAACTGGTTCGTCACAATGCGCCAGTCACTACTGTGTCTGAACGGTGGTATTGTGTTGAAGCTGCATGGGCAGCTGTGCCTGTACACGCCATCCAAGCTCTGTCTGACTCAATGCCCAGGCATAACAAGGCCGTTATTACGGCCAGTGGTGGTTGTTCTGGGTACTGATTTCGCAGGATCTGTGCACCCAAATTGCTTGAAAATGTTATCACATGTCAGTTCTAGTATAATACACTCCTGGAAATGGAAAAAAGAACACATTGACACCGGTGTGTCAGACCCACCATACTTGCTCCGGACACTGCGAGAGGGCTGTACAAGCAATGACCACACGCACGGCACAGCGGACACACCAGGAACCGTGGTGTTGGCCGTCGAATGGCGCTAGCTGCGCAGCATTTGTGCACCGCCGCCGTCAGTGTCAGCCAGTTTGCCGTGGCATACGGAGCTCCATCGCAGTCTTTAACACTGGTAGCATGCCGCGACAGCGTGGACGTGAACCGTATGTGCAGTTGACGGACTTTGAGCGAGGGCGTATAGTGGGCATGCGGGAGGCCGGGTGGACGTACCGCCGAATTGCTCAACACGTGGGGCGTGAGGTCTCCACTGTACATTGATGTTGTCGCCAGAGGTCGGCGGAAGGTGCACGTGCCTGTCGACCTGGGACCGGACCGCAGCGACGCACGGATGCACGCCAAGACCGTAGGATCCTACGCAGTGCCGTAGGGGACCACACCGCCACCTCCCAGCAAATCAGGGACACTGTTGCTCCTGGGGTATCGGCGAGGACCATTCGCAACCGTCTCCATGAAGCGGGGCTACGGTTCCGCACACCGTTAGGCCGTCTTCCGCTCACGCCCCAACATCGTGCAGCCCGCCTCCAGTGGTGTCGCGACAGGCGTGAATGGAGGGACGAATGGAGACGTGTCGTCTTCAGCGATGAGAGTCGCTTCTGCCTTGGTGCCAATGATGGTCGTATGCGTGTTTGGCGCCGTGCAGGTGAGCGCCACAATCAGGACTGCATACGACCGAGGCACACAGGGCCAACACCCGGCATCATGGTGTGGGGAGCGATCTCCTACACTGGCCGTACACCTCTGGTGATCGTCGAGGGGACACTGAATAGTGCACGGTACATCCAAACCGTCATCGAACCCATCGTTCTACCATTCCTAGACCGGCAAGGGAACTTGCTGTTCCAACAGGACAATGCACGTCCGCATGTATCCCGTGCCACCCAACGTGCTCTAGAAGGTGTAAGTCAACTACCCTGGCCAGCAAGATATCCGGATCTGTCCCCCATTGAGCATGTTTGGGACTGGATGAAGCGTCGTCTAACGCGGTCTGCACGTCCAGCACGAACGCTGGTCCAACTGAGGCGCCAGGTGGAAATGGCATGGCAAGCCGTTCCACAGGACTACATCCAGCATCTCTACGATCGTCTCCATGGGAGAATAGCAGCCTGCATTGCTGCGAAAGGTGGATATACACTGTACTAGTGCCGACATTGTGCATGCTCTGTTGCCTGTGTCTATGTGCCTGTGGTTCTGTCAGTGTGATCATGTGATGTATCTGACCCCAGGAATGTGTCAATAAAGTTTCCCCTTCCTGGGACAATGAATTCACGGTGTTCTTATTTCAATTTCCAGGAGTGTATATTTGTCCAATGAATACCCATTTATCATCTGCATTTCTTCTTGGTGTAGCAATTTTAGTGGCCAGTAGTGTAGCTCGTCGTTTTCCGCATTAGGACATCAACTGCACTATTTTCTGGGTCCTCCTCCCCCCCCCCTTTTCTGGCGCACTTTACATACCCTCTTATGCTGATGCTGCTATTGCACGTTGACGTCGATTATACCAGGTAGTCACATTACTGTTACTGGACGTGTATTTTGTCCGGTAAAGCTAATAAAACTAGTTCATACTGCACACGATGATATGGCTATTTACCTACATCACAATTCAGGAGTCTTGATTTGATAACGAGCTATTAAAATCTTGTTCTCCATATACCAAAACAACTAGCACACAAACAAGCTTTGACCGTTTGTTAACCGTGTTTATATCGCTGCAGTAGACACTGCTGGCGTAATAAAAGACAGTCAGACATTTTACTTCTTTCTGACGCCTCACCCCGATATAGACCACCTGTCTAAATGTCTGCAACAGTTTTACGTTTACAAAGTTTTTCAAGTGAAGTTGTGTTACTGTATATAGGTTCCGCCTTTTATGCAAAAACTGTTTTATAGTGTTATCCAAACATGTTTTGGCACCTCTGTGGCATCATTCACCATCTGTCGAAATGCCCAATGGCATACAAGCAAGCAAGCTTCAGATTCATGGTCCACAAACTTAACAGAACACCTGCAATCAATCAGCATTACACACACGAGCTAAACACAATAAAACAGATAGCACACGAAAATGATTACAAGCCCAGTATGATGGAAAAATTAAACCAACGGATTTGTAAACAGGAAAGGAACGAACGCACAACAAACACACATAACGTTACACAACATATATCAACACAACAAACAAACAATAACCACATTAAAGACGCAACAGTGCAAAAATTCACACGCAAAAGAAAATGGCACATACTCAACTACAATAACAAAATTGTTCACAGAATAGGCAACATATTGGAGAAATAGGGGCTTCAAATAGTGTACAGGACAAACAACACAATGCAGAAAAACTCAGAACATAGGAGACACCCACAGATAATTTCAACAGATCAGGAATATTTGAACTCATATGCAACACTTGCCAATCAGTATACATAGAACAAACATGAAGGGACTTGAAAACAAGATACTCAGAACACCTCAGACCCAAAAACGTAACTTAAAAATGCTGAAGTCCTGCCACAGGCTATACCACAAACAGACAATAGAACTACCACATTAATAAGGCAACAGCAGAAGGAGCCAAACTCTCTCTGGAACAAATGAAGGCCGACGTGTTTCGGAAAACAACTTAGTGGTCAACGCATTTTGCGAAGTGAAAAGGTGCATGTAAAAACTAGATTGCAAAAAGTACATTAATTGTATTTGCAGTGCCATCAGAACGGAAAAGAAGAAGGATTAATCACAACCAAACGTGAGTGATAACAAATATATACTCAAAACATTTTGCTACATCAAAATGACGCTTTTTTAAAAAATCAAGGGATGTGTTGATTCACCGATAAAGTTCAGATTTCCATCGTTTGGTTTGCAGATGACAAATTATCAGTGCAGGACACCACACAGATGGTCCTGAAAAACCATGTAATATAGAATCACAGTAAGAAGAAAAACGAACAAAAACTTTCTTTAGGTCTCGCTTTATTAGATCAGTTACAACTTAAAATATTTTCTCTGTTTACAGTTTTCAATGAATAAAACCCACAGATCATTGCACAGAGGTGCCGAAACATGTTTGGCTGACAAGATAAAACAATGTTTTTGCATAAAAGGTACTCAATAATTTAACTGCAAACACGGAAAGAAAGAGAAGAGCTGCAGATCCAAAAGATGAGTAAAGTTTGTGCTTGTATGTCTCGAATGCAGACTCCTGGTTTGTATGAGACAGCGTCAAGTTTGCGGATCGCGGTTGATTCGTGCGTCCGATCAAGGCACCTGATGAGAAAGCTGTCTAGCTTCGAAATCGAGAGCTTGTAGAAAGAAACGCCAATAAATACATATGAGGGAATGAAATATAATTATCTTTCACCAATATTAAACTGTTGCCGTTCTTGCATCTTGCGAAAACATCGGAGAATGAAGACCGTAGAGTCGCTTGAGCTGCAATCATCCCAGCACTTGTCTGTCACATTTCCAATCGGATGCTTAGATGCTCGCTGTCAGTGTCGGAAACCGCAGTGATTCAGCCGCGAGGCCGCAGCTGCATTTACCGTCTTCGTAATAAAAGAAACATCTGGTGAGCAAATCGCATTAGCGCTCGATGTGCTGTTCACAAGGAAGCTGAAGGTGGAGACTGTCGTCACCGAGTTTCTTCTGTTCATACACAATCTCCCTGTCGTATCAAACACAATAAGCTGCAGGCTTAAAGAGCACGACAAACAATGAAAACATGAACTGTTGATTTTGAATAATGTTTATTGTTTATTTATTTTGTGAACCGGTTTTTAGTTTACGAGAACCATCACGTAGTAACAGATTATCTCTTTCAAAGACATTGATAAGATTGTCGACTTCCACGTCCAGAATCATTTGAACAAAATGATTTTGGGGATCTCCGCGTCATTATATTATGGCGCGCAGAAAAGTAATGCCCCTGAATTTTTTATGTGAAATCTTTTAACGCTTTCTATATAAAACTAATTTTATTTATATTCTGTGTCTTTATTGTTCATGTCTACGAATTTATTTCTCAAAACAGTCACCCTGGCGACGAACACACTTCTCCCAATGAGAGTTCAGTTTGTTGACACCGTCACTGCAGACTGTTTGACTTTATTGATGGACCCACTACCTCACCTCTTCTTGCACCACTTCATCATTGTCGGAGTGAAGTCATCGAACGCCTTCTTTAAGTTTTGGGTACAGATGAAAATCCTATGGGGCCAAGTCGGCACTGCATGGAGGATGACGGATGACAGAGAATCCAAGGCGTCGGGTTGTTTGAGATGTCGCAGCGCTCGGGTGCGTTCTGGCATTGACATGTTGAAGGAGAGGGCGCTCCATGTGTGGAGGAACTTTTATAATTCGTTACTAGATCACAGCATGCTGTTTCTCGCACACAGACATACGAGGGTCACTCTGAAAGAAATGCACACTGTTTTTGTAAAAATACAGTTTTCATTCTGCATGTGTGAAAGTTTTACAGTTTGTAGATACATCCTTCCCGCTTGTTTTCAAACTTAGTTCAACCTGTTCCCGCGAGTGGCGCCGTCACAGCATGTCTTCAAGATGGCTGCTACACTTGACGCTCGTCAGAAGCAACGTGCTGTCATAGAATTCCTGTGCTGTGAAAACGAGACAGTGGGAAACATCCACAAGAGGTTGAAAAAGGTGTATGGAGATGCTGCTGTCGATCACAGTACAGGTAGTTCGTGAGCAAGCAGGTTACGGGATGAAAGCGGGCACGGCAATATTGAGGATTGTCCTCGCAGCGGCAGGCCTCGTACTGCACACACTCCAGACAATGTGCAGAGAGTTAACGAATGGTGACTGCTGAAAGACGCATCACAGTGAACGAATTGTCACGCTACGTCGGGTTAGGGGCAGGAAGTGTTTGCAGAGTACCGAAAGTGTTGACGTTAAGAAAGGTTTGTGCCAGGTGGGTTCCCAGGATGCTGACAGTGGTTCACAAAGAAACAAGAAAAACGGTATGCAGCGAACTTTTGGGACAGTACGGGAGTAATGGAGATGAATTTCTTGGAAGAATTGTGGCAGGTGATGAAGCATGGCTCCATCATTTTTCACCAGAGACGAAGAGGCAATCATGCAAATTCACCCAAGAAAAAAAATTAAATACCACACCTTCTGCTGGAAAGTTATGGCTATGGTGTTTTTCGATTCTGAAGGACTCTTGCTTGTGCACAACATGCCAAGTGGAACCACCATAAATTCTGATGCACATGTGACGACACTTAAGAAACTTCAAGCTCGATTGAGTCGTGTTCGACCACATCGGCAAAAGCAGGATGTTTTCCTGTTGCACGACAATGCTCGGCCACATGTCAGTCAAAAAACCAGGGAAGTGATCACAAAACTCAGATGGACAACACTGAAACACCCGCCTTACGGTCCTGACCTGGCTCCATGTGACTATCATCTCTTTGGGAAACTGAAAGACTCTCTTCGTGGAAAAAGGTTTGAAGATGATGACTCCCTTGTGCACGCTGCCAAACAGTGGCTCCATCAGGTTGGTCCAGAATTTTACAGTGTGGGTATACAGACGCTGGTTCCAAGATGGCGTAAGGCAGTTGAGACACATGGAAATTATGTCGAGAAATGAAAATATTGTTCCTAAAGGATGAATCTACACACTGTAATACTTTCAAACATGTAGAGTAAAAGATGGATTAAAAAAAATAGTGTGCATTTCTTTTGGCGTGACCCTCGTAATTACGTTACAAGCCGCCATATTACACGCTACAATTCGAAGCCCGCTGGCTGCAGAGGGCTCCAAATATGTAGACGTGAAGAATAAAGATTTATAGTGTTAATAACGCTTGTTAAATTTAAGAAGCTTTGAGAATTTTCACATTAAGAATCTGGAGGCATTTGAGTTATTTTGGTTGACAGGTGGCTACTAATATCACAGTCTGGAATGTCACTGAGCAGTTCCATACTATGGAGGGGTGGCTGAATGGTAACCCTGTGCTACTCTGATTGGAAGGCAATACCGTACCGACATCAATATCAATCTTTACTTCGAACTGACCAGTGGCACCTCAGAATATGACAGCATAGGCATCTAACAATCGACATGACATAGGAATAGGTAAGACCCCCCAGAATCCACCAAGAGAACTGCTGCATAGAGAATCGAAATGTTGGTGGTTTAGTTGTTATTGCGTTTTATAATGACGTGGCCTAATGCCCAAAACCATTTCATTCACATTAATATGATTTTCGATCGTTCTGCTATCTGAAAATCTTCTTTGGACACTATAACATGTGTGAGACGATGCACCATGAAGTAGAAATTTGCTTGTTTGTATGCTATCGTGTGTTTTTAATCAATTTAACATATGACATAGCAAATCACATAGCCAACGGCCTTTCCGCAGTGGTAACATCGGTTCCCGTCAGATTACCGAAGTTAAGCGCTGCCGCGCTTGGCTAGGAAAACAAATTGGTTCAAATGGCTCTGAGTACAATGGGACTTAACATTTGAGGTCATCGATCCCCTAGAACTTAGAACTACTTAAACCTAACTAACCTAAGGACATCACACACATCCATGCCCGAAGTAGGATTCGAACTGGCGACCGTAGCGGTCGCACGGTTCCAGACTGAAGCGCCTAGAACCGTTCGGCCGCTCAGGCCAGCGCTTGGCTAGCACTTGGATCGGTAACCATCCGGGTGTGCGGAGCGCTCTTGGCAAGCGAGGTGCACTCACCTCTTGTGAAACGAATTAGGAGTTACTTGACTGTGAGGTAATAACACTGGGCGCAAAAATCGACAACGGCTGAGAGAAAGGTGTGCTGACAACATGCCCCTCCATATCCACATCCAGTGACACCAATCGGCCGAGTGTGGCACGGCGATCCGTCAGCACCGTTGGGCCATAGCAAATCACATACCATATTGTATAGAAACTGTAGTGAAAAACAAAGTTTAACGTTTATGTAAAACAAAAGGACATAAATCACAATTGTCTCAAAGTAACGAAAGGAACGAAGATTAGCGTGTTACGTGTCATCGACATTGAGGTCGTTAGAAACGGAGCACTAGCTCGGAATGTTTCAAGGACGGGGAAGGATATCGGCAGTGCCCTTTGGAAGGAAATGCCCCGCCATTTGCTGGAGCGATTTAGGGCAATCGCTGGGATCCTAAATCAGAATGGTCGGACGCGTATTTGAACTGTCTCCCTTCTAACTCCAGTGTGTTAACCACTGGGCCATCCCGCTAGGTGTAAGAAACAGTTACGAATTTCAGCGCATCTTCAGCCGCAGTGAAGAAGTCAGATTGCTGCCCAGACTGAGCCCATAAAGGACATTCTGCTGTAATATAGTAAAGGCTTCCCTATTGGTAGCACTTGCACGGGTTTGGTGAAGCTGTCTTTCCGCTGTAACGAGTCCGCACATCTGCTATTATCTGTACTTGCCGGCCGCGGTGGTCTCGCGGTTCTAGGCGCGCAGTCCGGAACCGCGCGACTGCTACGGTCGCAGGTTCGAATCCTGCCTCGGGCATGGATGTGTGTGATGTCCTTCGGTTAGTTAGGTTTAAGTAGTTCTAAGTTCTAGGGGACTGATGACCACAGATGTTAAGTCCCATAGTGCTCAGAGCCATTTGAACAATTTTTTTTATTATCTGTACTTGTTGTTGTTGTTTTTGTTGTGGTCTTCAAACCAGAGACTGGTCTGACGCAGCTCTATCCTGTGCAAGCTTCTTCATCTCCCAGTACCTACATCCTTCTCAATCTGCTTAGTGTATTCATCTCTTGGTCTCCTTCTACGATTTTTACCCTTCACGCTTTCATCCAATACTAAATTGGTGATCCCTTGATGACTCATAACATGTCCTACCAACCGATCCACAAATTTCTCTTCTCCCCAATTCTAGTCAATACCTCCTCATTAGTTATGTGGTCTACCCATCTAATCTTCAACATTGTTCTGTAGCACCACATTTCGATAGCTTCTATTCTCATCTTGTCTAAACTGTTTATGGTCCAAGTTTCATTTCCATACATGGCTACACTCCATACAAACAACTTTCAGACACTTAAATCAATACTCGATGTTAACAAATTTCTCTTCTTCAGAATCTCTTCCCTTGCCATTGCCAGTCTACACTTTATATCCTCTCAACTTCGACCATCATCAGTTATTTTGCTCCCCAAATAGCAAAACTCCTCTACTACTCTAAGTGTCTCATTTCCTAATCTAATTCCTTCAGCATCGACCGACTGAATTCGACTACATTCCCTTATCCTCGTTTTGCTTTTGTTGATGTTTATCTTATATCCTCCTTTCAATACGTTCTCCATTCCGTTCTACTGCTCTTCCAGGACCTTTGTACTTACGTAGGGCATTCAATATGTAATGCAACAATTTTTTTATGAAAGCAGGTTGGATTTATTCAGGATTTCAAAACACCACCCTCTGCAACTAACACTGCTAATTCAATAGTAACACGGCCGACCCTGCGTTGAAGCGGGACAAAGAAAGAAAGAAATTAATGCCTAATGCCTTTGATAACGATAGTCAGTCATCACTGCATAATAATAGCTTTTAAGAAGATGAATACAAGGTCACAAAATAAGTAGACAAATCTTGCAGGACATTAATAGTTTATGTTTTTATTGCTCATCATGAAATTAAGCCAAGCAGCGACGAAAGAATATATCAGCATTAGGGAACTTTCTGTAATTAGATTAATGCGTGAGAACATCTACTTTATCTAAATAGGTAATTTGAGTGATATGATGCGTCAACGAAATGGCTGCTGTAACCCTAGACCGACGTTTGTTTAACAACATTTCTGCTAGCACGATTGGCTGGCACTGTCAAAGGTTCATCTTCGTTGCTATGTAAGCGAGTCGTACTGGCGAAGAGTGAGAAAAAACATTAAGCAATAATCGTCAGTTTGCAAACTAGCCCTTTTCATTTATTATAATGTTGTTATACCAAGAACTGAAGGATGATTTAGTTAGCATGAAAACAATAATCGGCTTAAGATCCCGAGGCAAAATCCAACTGGTAACACATCAACAAGTTTTCACGAGAGTCTCAATAATTTTTTCTCTTCGTGCAATAGTTTCGTAATCATCTTCTACACACCGTAACATTCCCTCGTCTATAACTATGGACATGTGTATGGTCCACCTCGTTTCATCATCCTTGTTGCGAATGATTCTGTACCCCAAAGGTGCTTGAGTAACTTACCAAACTTCTCCTAAAAGAATGGAATGCTCCTTTATCAGTGTCTTTTGACTCGTGTAACATAGAGCTATCGATTAACACCATTCTCTTAGCAGAATACAGTAGTATGTATACAATATCCCGTTTGAAATATAGGACTTCATTTTAATTATTACGAGGCTCGCACTATACGGAAACACTTATCTCGTTCTGATGCCAGCACAACCTCAAAACGATACAGCATGGAAAGTGCAATTTAGGGGATAGGATGTGTGTGTGAAATCTTATGGGACTTAACTGCTAAGGTCATCAGTCCCTAAGCTTACACAGCACTTAACCTAAATTATCCTAAGGACAAACACACAAACCCATGCCCGAGGGAGGACTCGAACCTCTGCCGGGACCAGCCGTGCAGTCCATGGCTGCAGCGCCCTAGACCGCTCGGCTAATCCCGCGCGGCTTAGGGGATAGTTGTAAGCTCTAAGCCAAAAAACGATGCACCACGAAGCAATTATCGGAAAATCGGTAGATGTAACGTACATGTACAGACAAAGAGGTTATTACAATTTCAGAAAAGTTGGATGATTTATTCAAGAGAATGAAGGTCACAAATTGAGGAAGTCAATAACGCGTTGGTCCACCTCTGGCCCTTATTCAAGCAGTTATTCGACATAGCGCTGTTTGATAGAGTTTGTTGGATGTCCTCCTAAGGGATGTCTTATCAACTTCTGTCCAATTTGCGCGTTAGATCGACAAAATCCCGAGCTGGTTGGAGGGCCCTGCCCATAATGTTCCAAATGTTGTCAGTTGGGGAGAGATCTGGCAATCTTTATGGCCAAGGTAGGGTTTGGTAAGAAGGATGACAAACAGTAGAAACTGCCGTGTGCGGGCATTCTCTTGCTGACGTGAAAGCCCAGCATGGCTTGCCATGAAGGCCAACAAAACAGGGCGCAGAATATCGTCGACGTACCGCTGTAGTGAAAGGGTCCCGCGGATGACAACCAAAGAGATCTGCTCTCAAATGAAATGGCACTCCGAACCATTACTCATGTTTGTCAGGCCGTATGGCAGGTGACAGTTACGTTGGTATCGCACCACTCTCCAGGGCGTCTCCAGACACGTCTTTGGCCTGGAAAATCGTTGACTGGAGTAGAATTGTCTCCAGCGATGAGTCCCACTTCGAACTGATCTCAGATGACCGGTTGTGACGTATCTGGAGACGTCGAAAATGAAAACTCCAAGCAGTATTCATTATTTCCAATGATTTCATTCCTAATACCTTGTAATTCTCCTTTCTTCTTGGTATGATGAAGTCTTGCTATTTCGGTAGCTCTGGTCTCTTAAATGGGTAGAGAAAGAGAAGGTCACTTAGGAGAACAGAGTAGTCGTAAAGTTGCGCTCTGCTGAAAGCCATTCTTCACGCAAGTAGAGAACGGAGGATAAAACTGCCTTGTGCGGGATGCACAAGCAATCCTTTCCAGCTAAGATAAGAATCTGAAAGACTAGAGGAAACATCATCCTATGAAGCGTGAGTACAGAAGCCGAGCTGCACTTGCAATTTTCAGCCACTACTGCAGCAATCTTCTGCCCTCTCACAGCTTATGACTGGTCAGCATGAACCATCGCTGAGAAGGCGCGAATGCAAAGTCAGTTAATTTACGTCAGGGTTCCATTTCACAGATCTAATTTTCACAGCCAGCTAGTTGCATCCATCATGTGCTAAAGAAGAGTATTGGTGTTTATTCATGCTTTTCCATGATCTTTCTTTGAATCACTAACACTTCCTGCAACCACTGGCTACATCTATGACATAGTTCTATTGCCAATGAGATAGTGTCTGTTTACAAACTCTTGCCCACTTGTTCAGTGTATTCTTAACCCAGTGGGTAAATCATTTTTTACTTCTTTTGTCATTAAATCAGATTATTGTAATGACCATTAGTTTTCTTGCACTGTCTCATTAATATGACCGTGTGAGGTGCGGTACCCCTCCCCTAGTGATTTTCTGTTAATAAGACGTTATCCGATGCACAACCTTCTTTCTTTTAAATTTTCTTTATCTTACGAAGAGTTTTCCATCCCTGTAGTTCATTGGGGATATTATCTGTAGAACCTCAAGGGATGCTAAACAGCTCAACCGCCACCTCACAACTGGCTATGGCAACAGTACACTTCATATACCGCTCAGTTTTGGAAACTGTAACTCGCAACTGAACACATCACAACTTGCATCAAGAGAGGTCACATTAATTTCCAGAAATAAGTTGAAAAGGTCCAATCCCGTGGCCCTGGCCGAGGATTTTGGGAGATTTCCTTTAGTTGTCAGGCAAATGCCGGAGCTGGTAACCCTTCCCATTCATTCCCAGTTAGGAACCGCTTCGGTCTCACAACCAGTTCACACGGTAGCTGGCTGAAAAGAACTACGACTCTGTAATGAGCCAGATCTAAAGAATTCAAATATCTCGGAGAATGGATTAGTTGGAATGCTGGGGAAAGCAAAGCAATGGAATCCAGAAAAAATAAACTTGAACTGGCCTTCCAACTAACAAAAAATACATACAACAAACAATCCCTTTCATGGGGGTCCAAAATTACACATTACAAGATAGTGATTAAGCCAGAAGCACTGTACGCAGCAGAAACACTTAACATGAATTTCAAAGGCCAAATGGAGAAACTTGAGGTAAAGGAAAGAAAAATTTTAAGGAAAATCATTGTGCCAAAATTTCAAGACAATAAGATTATATACATAAAAAATGAAACTCTCTACACGAAAATTGAAAAACTTTCAGATTCTATGCGAAAAAGGAGAATAAATTTTTATGTTCATCTTCTCAGAATGAATTCCAACAGATTAACTAAACAAATCTTTGACTTCTTCCGTAACCGAAAAACGAAGCCCAACTGGTTTAAAGAAACTGAGAAAGACCTAGTGGAATTAAAGATTTCAGAAAATTCACTTATTGATCGAACCGCTAAATCAATTACTAAAGATTAAAACATAAGGTTCCAAGACAAATCCACACGAAAGTCCAAACCCTTCATCTCGGAAGAAGAAAGGAGAAGACGATCAGAAAGAATGAAGAAATACTGGGCCCTAAAAAAAGAACAACGCACAAAGAAATGATTCATCCAGCGTACCCCAAAGAGCGTGAAACGAAAGAAGAAGAGCCAGATCTAAAAGAATCCACTCTACTCCTTTGGGTGGAGAATAAAAAGTGCAAAAAGGAAGAAGAGCTTTTGACTAGGTCTCCGAGATAGTGTCCCCTTTCCATTTAATGCAGTATATTTAACGATTAAAATCTTACTAACATTGAAGAAAATAAGTGGTGTAACTCTGTTACAACTTATTTATGACTCAATTTTTTGTTGAAAAATGAGCAATAGATCTAGTGAAAGGAGAAAGAATAATTTTCTTGGTAGCACTAGCAAAGATTTACCGCAATACTTCACCGAACTGTTAAACGGTTTAGTTTCACTACCTGAAATACCTGTAATTTTGGGATGATGAGTTTTTGTACAGAGTACTTTATGATTAAGACGTCATTACTAGTAGATAAAATAAATATTAGTTCCGTACAAATTCATCCACTTATTTTAAACGCGAATTATGGACAAAGGATCAGCAACAGGTCAACTGAAACCAGAAAGAACAATTTTCCCTGCACCACTGGCAAAGATTTAGGATGACACTTTCCGGAACTGCTACGTGATTCCATCCCACCAGTTACGAGGAAAAGGGAGAACAAACAGATACTCTGTCACGACCTAGACTTCCGGCAAATCCGCCTCGTCCTTATTTTCCTAGAACAATCGATTCAGCCAGGTTAAACCGTGTAAACCAGTTCCTGGCACGGAACACGCGTGATTCCCTGAGGGCAAGTAGAGCAGGAACTATGTGGCTCTTGGCAGTTCCATCTGAAGTCCGTTACGGGCGAAGAGCATGGGCGTTCGCAGAAAATCCCCTACCCTCCTCTCGATGGCATCCACGTCTGTATTTTTCCAGCGTCCGGCTTGGAAACGACAAGCAAACTACCTCTGTCATATAATAACTGTAGAGAGACAGGAATAATACGGCGTCTTCGGTTCTGCTCGCGGTAATGATTTAGAAGAAAGGTCGGAGATTATTACTTCTTTCCTTTCGCGCGATATCTCAGAAACTTACCAGTGACATCTTGTTTTTTAAAGAATAGAAATGTTAGTTTTTCACGCCTCTCAATGTATATGACGTCATATCTCCGAAACTATGTGTCATTCAAAGATACAATTTTGCAGGTGCGTTCAGTGGCATATGTGGATACTGTCTGCAAAATGTGTTGCGAATACAGTTGGGAAGAAAGAAGTAATAAGTCAAAATTTCATGCCTGAATTTGAGTTTTAATGTGTGAGCAGCCAGCATGTAGTAAAAAAACCACTCTGTCTACAGGCCATAAGTGGCCCATCGGGACCATCCGACCGCGGTGTCATCCTCAGAGGTGGATGCGAATAGGAGGGGCGTGGGGTCAGCACACTGCTCTCCCGGTCGTTTTGATGGTATTCTTGACCGAAGCTGCTACTATTCGGTCGAGTAGCTCCTCAATTGGCAGCACGAGACTGAGTGCACCCCGAAAAATGGCAACAGCGCATGGCGGCCTGGATAGTCACCCATCCAAGTGCCGGCCACGCCCGACAGCGCTTAAATTCGATGATTTCACGGGAACCGGTGTATCATCTGCGGCAAGGCCGTTGCCTTAAAATGTAGTAAGCAATAAAATTTTCTCCTTACGTTATTTTGTGTGGGGTGATAGCGATCAAAACTAGGCAAAGGTTTAAAATCATTTGTGAAGTTTGTTGCAAGTCGCTAAGTGCTCTCAGTCTCAAATACTGGATGCAGACATTATGGGAAATTTGTTTGTCCTGAGTTACTCTGCCGCAAAACATATACACAGTTTCTAACTCTAATTATTGACTTACTTAGTTAAACCTGTAACGTAAGATTACACCTATTCAAATGGCTCTGAGCACTATGGGACTCAACTGCTGTGGTCATTAGTTCCCTAGAACTTAGAACTACTTAAACCTAACTAACCTAAGGACATCACACACATCCATGCCTGAGGCAGGATTCGAACCTGCGACCGTAGCAGTCGCACGATTCCGGACTGCGCGCCTAGAACCGCGAGACCACCGCGGCCGGCTACGCCTATTCATTAGTAGGTTAAGATAGCTTTTTAAATTTTTTATTTCGATCAATAATTATGCGAAATAGTGAAAAACAATTTTTTTTTGCTCCTGGAAGCCATTAGATAGGCAACCTGCAACTCCGACTGGATGATCAGGTCACCGTTTTAGCTGTTTATTAATACGGAGCAAGAAATTATCTCGCTCATTGTCTAAAGCCATACTTCAACGTAACATTAATTATATCTAGCAAGGGATACAGGTTTCCACTCAATCAGTGAACGATCCTAATAATGTAGAAACGACGCATTTTAGCTTAACTGTAACGGCTTAAAAATATCTTTAAACTCTGGTGTCTCGTAAGCTAGCCTGCGGCAGAATGACTCCCCTAATAAATGCAACTACATTCTAAGGCTAATAAAAAGACGACACAGTACGAAGGGATTATCCGAATGGCACGGAAATGGGTAGATGTGTTCTATATGTACAGACGCACAATGATTACAATTTCAGGAAAAATGGATGATTCATTCAAGAGAAAGAGCTTCACCTCTGACCCTTATGCAAGCATTTACTCGGCTTGGCAGTGATTGACAGAGATGTTGTACGTCGTCCTGAGGGATATGGTGACAAATTCGGTCCAGTTCGCGTGTTAGATCGCTGGTTGGAGGGCCCTCCGCATATTGCTCCAAACGTTCTTAATTGGGAGAGATCTGACAACCCTGCTGGCCAAGACACAGTTTGGCAAACAATAAGACAAGCAGTAGACAAACTGCTGGGTGCGGGAGGTCATTACCTTGCAGGACTGTAAGCCCAGGTTGGCTTGCCGTGAAGGGAAACAAAATTGGGCGTAGAATATCGTCAATGTATCTCTGTGCAGTAAGAATGCCGCATCTGACAACCAAAGAGGTCCAGCTATGAAATAAAATGGCACTCTAGACCATCGTGCTGGTTGCCGAGCTGTACGGCAGGTGACAGTCAGGGTGGTATCCCATCTTCCGACACGTCTTGGTCCTGGAGTCCCGTTGACTGTAGTGGAAATGTCTTCAGTGATGGGTCTCACTTTGACTCGACCCCGATGACCAGCGAAGATGTGCTGGGAGACACCCCGGATAGTGGTCGGGCACCAATCTGGCTGTCATTCCTCAAATGGCCCTACATCTGTCTTCAGTGATGGGCCTCACTTCGGCTCAAGCTCCGATAATCAGTAAAGATGTGTTGGGAGACTCCCCGTATAGTGATCTGGTACCAATCTGTCTGTCATTCGCCATATGGCCCTACATCTGTCCTCAGTGATGGGCCTTACTTCGGCTCAAGCCCCGATGATCAGTGAAGATGTGCTGGGAGACTCCCCAGATAGTAGTCGGGCACCAATCTTTCTGTCATTCGCCATATGGCCCTACATCTGTCTTCAGTAATGGGCCTTACTTTGGCTCGAGCCTCAATGGCCAGCGAAGATGTGCTGGGAGACTCCCCGGATAGTGGTCGGGCACGAATCCGACTGTTATTCGCCATAAGAGGAGGACCCCTTTGGTTGTCATGTGCGGTACTGTTACAGCACAATGGTACATCGACGATATTCTACGCCCCATTTTGTTGCCCTACATGGCAAGCCACTATGTGCTTAGTTTTCAGCAAAATAATGCTCACCCGCACAGTGAGATCGTTTCTTCTGTTTGTCTTCCTGCTTGCCAAACCCTACTGTGGCTAGCAACGTTGGCGGATCTCTCCCCCAAATGAGATCGTTTGAACCATTATGGGGAGGGCCCTCCAACCAGCTCGGGATTTTGACGATCTAATGCGCCTTTTTGACAGAACTTGGCAAGATACACTTCAGGAAGACATCCAACAAATCTGTCAGTCATCGCCAAGCCGAATAACTGCTTGCATAAAAGCCAGAATTGGCTGTGTGCCGGACCGAGACTCGAACTCGGGACCTTTGCCTTTCGCTTCTGCGAGATTTGGAAGGTAGGAGACGAGGTACTGCTGGTATTAAAGTTGTGAGGACGGGGCGTGAGTCGTGCTTGGGTAGCTCAGTTGGTAGAGCACTTTACCGCGAAAGGAGGCACACAGTTTTAATCTGCCAGGAAGTTCCATATCAGCGCACACTCCACTGAAGAGTGAAAATTTCATTCTGGGACCAACTCGTTATTCACTTGCTGAAATTGTGTAGTTCTTTCCCTTGAATAAATCATCCAATGCTTCTGAAATTGTATTCATTTGTTTCTACCGATTTCCGTCTTTTTTTAAGTGTATTTCCATCTGACACTACTTCTGAATGCTGTCCCAAAGTTGCAGGCTCAGACCGAGCGTGGTGGCGCAGTGGCCAGGCGCTGGATTTGCAGTTGGAGGACTTCGGTTCAAATACTCGTCCAGCCATACAGATTTCGGTTCTCTGTGATTTCACTAAATCGCTTCAGGAGAATACCACGATGTTTCTTTTTAAAGTGAATCGCCGTTTATCTTCCCCATCTTTTCGCAGTCCGAGCCCGTGCTCCACCGCTAACAATCTCGTCGTCGAGGGAACGCTAAACCCTGATCTTCCTTTCTTGCTATAACATCAGAATTATACAAATAATTCATGACCGTAAACCGATTACGTTCAGATGATTATTGACATACACAATTTATACTTTATGGCAACCCGCACAAACCATGGGACTTGCCGAGGTGGGGTGGCTTGTCTGCCTCAACGATACCGATAGACGTACCTTAGATGTGACCACAGTGGAGGGGTATGTGTGGAATGGTCAGATTACTTTCTGTGACGGCATTCTTTTAGTAGTAGCCAACAGTTCGTATGACTGGTTCATCTGGTTTTCTAACATAAGCCAAGATGTTCTTGTTGTGCTCGACATCGCACTAAACTAAAGCCGTTATTTTTCCTAAGGACTTGAGGCTCTGCTGTATGGTTAAAAGATGATGGGAACTTCAAAATGGTTCAAATGACTCTGAGCACTATGGGACTTAACATCTTAGGTCATCAGTCTTCTAGAACTTAGAACTAGTTAAACCTAACTAACCTAAGGACATCACACACATCCATGCTCGAGACAGAATTCGAACCTGCGACCGTCGTAGTCGCGCGATTCCGGATTGAAGCGCCTAGAACCGCTCGGCCACCACGGCCGGCGGCGATGGGAACTTCCTGGGTATTATACTCCAGAGGTAAAACACTCCCCCATTCGGACCTACTGAGGGGGGGGGGGGGGGGGGGGGGAACCTAGAAGGAAGCTGCAATCAGGAAAAACGAAACTGGCACTTTACGAATCGGAGCGAGGAATGTTAGATTTCGGGTATATAGGTCAGAGAATTTAAAAAAAGGAATGGATAGGATAGAGTTAGTTTGAATTAGTGAGGTGTGGTCCAAGGAAGGACAGAACTTGTGGTCCGTTCAGTACAGGGTTATCAACACAAAAGGGTAATGCAGGAGTAGGCCTAAGAATAAACAAAACAAAAGGAATGCGGGTAAGCTACATACATCAAAAAAAGTTTTGCATCACCTCGATTTCGAGAGTTCCGAAACCTGTACAGATAATTGGGATAGAGATCAACATAAACATCATTTCTGCCTTTTTATTGCTCATGAAAACCACACATTGCATATTGTACCACCATACAGAGAGACCTTCAGAGGTGGTGGTCCAGACTGCTGTGCACACCGATACCTCTAATACCCAGTATCATGTCCTCTTGCACTGATGCATGCCTGTATTCGTCTTGGCATACTATCCACAAGTTCACCAAGGCACTGTTGGTCCAAATTGTCCCACTCGTTAATGGCGATTCGGCGTAGATTCCTCAGAGCAATTGTTGGATCTCATCGTCCATTAACAGCCCTTTTCAATCTATCCCAGGCGTGTTCGACAGGGTTCATGTCTGGAGAACATGCTGGCCATTCCAGTCGAGCGATGTTGTTACCCTGAAGGAAGTCATTCACAAGATGTGCACGATGGGAGGGCGACCTGTCGTCCATGAAGACGAATGCCTCGCCGATATGCTACCGATATGGATGGCATTCACGTATCGTACAGCCGTTACGGCGCCTCCCATGACCACCAGCGGCGTACGTCAGCCCCACATAATGCCACCCCAAAATAGCAGGTAACCTCCACTTTGTTGCACTCGCTAGACAGTGAGTCCACGGTGTTCAGAATGACCAGGTTGCCACCAAACACGTCTCCAACGATTGTCTGGTTGAAGGCATATGCGACACTCATCGGTGAAGAGTACGTGATGCCAACCCTGATCGGTCCATTCGGCATGTTGTCGGGCCCATCTGTACCGCGCTGCATGGGGTCGTGGTTGCAAAGATGGACCTCGCCATGGACGTCGGGTGTTTAGTTGCGCATCATGCAGCCTATTGCACACAGCTTTAGTCATAACACGACGTCCTATGGCTGCACGAAAAGCATTATTCAACAAGGTAGAGTTGCTGTCAGGATGCCTCCCAGCCATAATCCGTAGGTAGCGTTCATCTACTGCAGTAGTAGCCCTTGGGCGGCCTGAGCGAGGCATGTCATCAACAGTTACTGTCTCTCTGTATACCCTCCATGCCCGAACAACATCGCTTTGGTTCACACGTCTGGACACTACCCTTGTTGAGAGCCCTTCCTGGCACGAAGTAACAATGCAGACGCGATCTAACCGCGTTATTGACCGTCTAGGCGTGGTTGAACTACAGACAACACGAGCCATGTACCTCCTTCCTGGTGGAATGACTGGAACTGATCGACTGTCGGACTCCCTCCGTCTAATAGACACTGCTCATGCATGGTTGTTTACATATTTCCGCGAGTTTAGTGACACTTCTGAACAGTCAAAGGGCCTGTGTCTATGATACAGTATCCATAGTCAACGTCTATTTTCAGGAGTTCTGGGAACCGGGGTGATACAAAATTTTTTTGACATGTGTATTATGAACAGCGTAGCGAACGCATTATCGTAGCCAAGATAGATAGGAAGTCAACACACATCACAAGAGTAGAAGTTTATATAACAGCTAGATCCACAGTTGAAGAAGAGACTGATACAATATACACTATTGGTCATTAAAACTGATACACCAAGGAGAAATGCAGATGATAAACGGGTATTCATTGGACAAATATATTATACTAGATCTGACATGTGATTACATTTGGGTGCATAGATCCTGAGAAATCAGTACCCAGAACAACCACCTCTGGCCGTAATAATGGCCTTGATGAGCCTGGGCATCGAGTCAAACAAAGCTTGGATGGCGTGTACAGCTACAGCTGCCTATGCGGCTTCAACACGATACCACAGTTCATCAAGAGTAGTCACTGTCGTATTGTGACGAGCCACTTGCTCGGCCACCATTGACCAGACATTTTCAATTGGTGAGAGATCTGGAGGATGTGCTGACCAGGGGAGCAATCGAACATTTTCTGTATCCAGAAAGGCCCGTACAGGACCTGCAACATGCGGTCGTTCCTTATCCTGCTGAAATGTAGGGTTTCGCAGGGATCGCATGAAGGGTAGAGTCAAGGGTCGTAACACATCTGAAATGTAGCGTCCACCGTTCAAAGTGCAGTCAATGCGCACAAGAAGTGACCAAGACGTGTAACCATTGGCACCCCATACCATCACGCCGGGTGATACGCCAGTATGGCGATGACGAATACACGCTTCCAATGTGCGTTCACCGCGATGTCGTCAAACACGGATGCGACCATCATGATGCTGTAAACAGAACCTGGATTCATCCGAAAAAATGACGTTTTACCATTCGTGCACCCAGTTTCGTCGTTGAGTACACGGTCACAGGCGCTCCTGTCTGTGATGCAGCGTCAAGGGTAACCGCAGCCATGGGCTCCGAGCTGAAAAGTCCATGCTGCTGCAAACGTCGTCGAACTGTTCGTGCAGATGGTTGTTGTCTTGCAAACGTCCCCATCTGTTGACTCAGGGATCGAGACGTAGCTGCACGATCCGTTACAGCCATGCGGATAAGATGCCTGACGCACAAAAAAACTGGTTCTGAGCACTATGGGACTTAACATCTGAGGTCATCAGTCCCCTAGAACTTAGAATTATTTAAACCTAAATAACCTAAGGACAACACACACGCCCATTCCCGAGGCAGGATTCGAACCTGTGATCCTAGCGGTGGCGTGGTTCCAGATTGAAGCGCCTAGAATCGCTCGGCCACTCCGGCCGGCTGAAGGAGCTTTAATGTTCTGTTATTTGGAGTGAAGTAATATTCCTGACATATCTCCCCATAAGAGTGGGTAAAATTCTCGCATTGCTTCTACCCCTGTACCTGATTATTTCGAATTCCGCTTTCAAAATTCCGCAATATTTCCATTAAATTGCTATCCACCATTGTCAAAAATGGTTCAAATGGCTCTGAGCACTATGGGACTTAATATCTGAGGTCATCAGTCCCCTAGAACTTAGAACTACTTAAACCTAACTAAACTAAGGACATCACACACATCCATGGCCGAGGCAGGATTCGAACCTGCGACCTAGCGGTCGCGCGGTCCCAGACTGAAGCGCCTAGAGCCGCTCCGCCACTGCGGCCGGCTCCACCATTATCAGTTGCAATCTAAAGTACAAATGAAACATGTTGTTCGACTTTAATGAATCTTTGGCTAGATAATTGCAACTGCATTGATAAACGTTATTCATTATGCATCGTGGTCAGGTATCAGCCACTTAGCAGTTCATACCGTACCTGAGAGTACTGCGATCCTAATTTACCTCTGGTAAGCATTCGATATCCAGGATGTTGTACAATCGTACATATATTATCAGCCGACAAGGAGGTAAGTTGATAAATGTTTTCTGAAAATTTGCTCTGTGGAAGCCTAGGAAAAAAAAGTGGCCGCAGAAAGGGTGCGAGTTCAGTGTAATGGTCAGTGGTCGTGACGCAGCAGTGCCGGATACCGGGAATCCCAGTGCATGACCGCACCGGCGCCGGACTCCGTGCAAGAGCCTGTTGCAGACACTGTGTGACGTCACGACCCGCTCGTCTGCCGTAGCTGACCGGACGTTCGTCACGACGCTCCGGCGACAGTGCGCTCATTCAAGAAGAATTTTCACACTTTTCTTGACGTCATCAGCAGCCCTGCCTAAATTGACTGTTTCTGACAGGTGGGATATGATGAGATAAAACTGTGTCTGTGATGTGAGAATATATCTCCGCTGTCACCTTATCAAGTTGAATACTTCGCCGTACTGACCTTGCATTCGCCTGTTATTTAGATACATGAACATCTTATGGAACGATGCTGGAGACTTCATTTTACGGGAAACGAGTACATGAAATGTTTTACCATAAATGAACATATAACTTTTCAGTCCGACTCGTGCATTCACACTTAAAAACTGCTTTTACGGGCTTCCAGTTCGGCTGTTGAGAGTACATGAAATGTTTTACCATAAATGAACATATAACTTTTCAGTCCGACTCGGGCATTCGCACTTAAAAACTGCTTTTACGGGCTTCCAGTTCGGCTGTTGAGAAGAAGGAGTTGTCCAGTAGAAATGATTTGACCGCAATCAGCGTCTATTTTGTGTGTGTGTGTAATAAATTAATATATATATATATATATATATATATATATATATATATATATATATATATATATATATGATGTTAGAGGTATAAGTGCAGTTATTTTTATTGGTGGCAGGGAACAGTGTACTAAACAACATTACAATAGTATTTCCTTCATTTGCAGACCAAAATTATAGATATTAAGAGTAATATGTTTTCAAGTTGGGAGTGGCAAGAGCAAGACATTGAAGTTTATCTTCCCCTGGGTAGCAGGTCAGGTATCAAAGTGAAGACATGTGGACGCAAAACGGTTAGCCTGTACCGACAGGTGTAGTTCACCTACTGGTGCAGTTACGACAGTGCAGAAAGAAATCAGGTAGTGAATATATGGCGTGATTGTGAAAAGAATGTTCCACCCAGAGAAGAAATAAACAACACACTGGGGTGTGTACATATTAAGGCACCATATTTTAAAATATCTGTACTCTATCCCTGCCATACCATGTATATATACACTACGTGATCAAAAGTATCCGGACACCCTCATAAACATACGTTTTTCATATTAGATGCATTGTGCTGCCACCTATTGCCAGGTACTCCGTATCAGTGACCTCAATAGTCACTGGACAACGTAAGAATGCAGAGTGGGGAGCTCCGTGGAACCCACGGACTTCGAACGTCAGGATCCATTGCAAGTACTGTGACAGTTAGGTGGGAGGTGAGAAAACTAGGATTTCATGGTCGAGCGCCTACTCATAAGCCACACATCACGCCAGTAAATGCCAAAGGATGCCTCGCTTCGTGTAAGGAGCGTAAAAATTGGACGATTGAATAGAGGGAAAACGTTGTGTGGAGTTACGAATTACGGTACACAATGTGGCGATCCGATGGCAGGGTGTGCGTATGGCGAATGCCCGGTGAACGTCATCTGCAAGTGTGTGTAGTGGCAACAGCCAAATTCGGAGGCGGTGGTGTTACGATGTATCCGTGTTTTTCATGGAGGGGGTATGCACCCTTTGTTGTTTTGCGTGGCACAACCACAGCACAGGCCTACAATGATGTTTTAAGCACCTTCTTGCTTTCCACTGTTGAAGAGCAATTCGGGGATGGCGATTGCATCTTTCAACACGACTAAGCACCTGTTCATAATGCACGGCCTGTGGCGGAGTTGTTACACGAAAATAGCATCCCTGCAGTGGACTGGCCGGCACAGAGTCCTGACCTGAATCCTACAGATGCCTTTGGGGTGTTTTGGAACGCTGACTTCGTGCCAGGCCTCACACACCGACATTGTCAACTAGAAACGTCCCCTTAGAAAAATTATACAAGACTGGTCTATGTGAAACGTCCTCTTTGAACAATTATACACGAATGTGCTTAAACTGACACACAATATTTTTAGCGCAACGCAATCTGACTTCCAAAAATCCCTACGAAAGAATGGCCCTGACTAACATTAACCTATATGTTTCACAAATCACTTACCTCACAAAAATCTTCGTTACTCGAACTACTGCAATACAGCGAGCGCCACTACCGCCAGCTAACTAAAAGATTCAAACTACGGAAGTCACTAACTACTGAGGCACAGTTAGCAAATGAAAGATTTTAATAGAGAACAAATAATCTATTTACCTTAATAGTCATAATAAATATATCAGTTCATGACACCAATTCTTACAAATTTCAAAACTCCGCCATCTCTCTCCCCACGTCCACCACTACTGGCGGCTCACCTCCAACTGCGCAACGCTACGCGCTGTTAGCATCCAGCTGCCGCTGCCCGACGCTACAATGGCAGACAACAATGCAAACTAGCCACAGACTGCGCACAGCACAGCCAGTGATTTTTCATACAGAGCGCTATGTGGCGTTACCAATAAGAAAACCTAAACAGCCTACTTACAAACTCTCCTCAGTGCAGCACTCCGTGCAGAATGGGCTGCCATTCCCCAAGAATCCTTCCGGCACCTGATTGAACGATGCCTGCGAGAGTGGAAGATGTCATCAAGGCTAAAGGTGGGCCAACATCATATTGAATTCCAGCATTACCGACGGAGGGCGCCGCGAACTTGTAAGTCATTTTCAGCAGGGTGTCCGGATACTTTTGATCACATAGTGTATGTAGTGGAGATGAAGGTAATACGCCTAACTCACTGAAAAGATACGTGCAAGATAACTTCGGGTGAACACCACATATGGTTCCTACTGCTCGCTTTTGTGGACTCAGTACTTTTTTGTAAGTGATGAGTCAGCCCAGAAAATTATTTCGCAAAATATTGTTCAGTGGAAGTATGATAGCTGGTGGATTCATTTGTTTATAAAGTTCATTTTGCGTTTCTTCAATCTGAAGTGTATTTATGTGACTTTTTTTGCTGGTTATTATTTTCGCCAGCGAACACCATTTCTCAGTCGTGCTGACTTTTTAATTTTTAGTATCAAAATACACTCAGGTGACAGAAGTCTTGGGATAGCGAAAGGCACGTATATAGATTGCGGCAGTATCGAGTACACAAGATATAAAAGGGCAGTGTAATGGTGAAGCTGTCGTTTGTACAGAGATGATTCATGTGAAAAGGTGTCCGACGCAATTATGACCGCACAAAGGAAGCTAACAGACTTTGAACGCGGACAGCTAGCCCTCTGACCGAACACGCTGAGCTACCATGCCTTACACCGTACAGCTACCCCGGACGGCCCTGCATCAATAACGGTACCGTTGGGAACCTATCTCTCAAAAAATACACTCGATTTGGTTTCCCCATTTGATTATTTCACCCTCATTATCCGCTTCTCGGGCTTTTCTTCAGTTTGAATTTATCAGAGATAGTTCATTGATTTCAGGAACCGGTCTATTTGGTTCAAAAAATCTCTCTAAGCACTATGGGACTTAACATCTGAGGTCATCAGTCTCCTAGACTTAGAACTACTTAAACCTAACTAACCTATGGACATCACACACATACATACCCGCGGCAGGATTCGAACCTGCGACCGTAGCAGCAGCGCGGTTCCAGGCTGAAGCGCCTAGAACCGTTCGGCCACAGCGGCCGGCGGTCTATTTGGTACCAGCGTCGTGGTGACCGTATTGGTTATTCTAATTACGTTAATTATACAAGCAGTACTAAGTTCACTCAACGGACGAAGTCCGATTGCGCGCCATTAAACTTTCGACGTCACAAAATACGTAATATTACGTGTCGCACGTACACTTCTGAAGGCAAGCAATCATTGGCTTTCCTCGTTCCACAGTCTCAAGCGTCTATCACCGAGCAGTTCGGACACTGAATGGGCAGCCGTGTATACTCCAAATCGACGTTTGTCGAATCTGATTTGGATTTTCATCCTTTCCTCCATACCACTTTCGGAGAGTGCGACTATATTCTTTCAACAAAGACGCGCCCGAATCCTCTTTCCATCTTTGTTCGTCTCTCACGATCCTCATCGAGAGAGATGGCTCACTGGAAATACTCTGCCTTATATGCTCGTCTGGCCCGTCACATTTAGGTTTTCTGTGATTTCTTTAAACAGATTAAGGCGAATGCTGGGCTAGGTCCTTTTAAAGCTCACAGTTGGTATCCTTCACCAATCCGAGCTTGTGTGCCATCTCTAATGACCTCGTCCTTGATGTGACGTTACTACAATCTTCATTTTTTTTTCTAATGACCGGTTTGCTCACAAGACGCAACTGCCGATCATCCATTCAGTAGCCTTTCGTGGGTGTATAGGCTGTCGTAGAATCCCAGCAGGCAGGGTTCACTGTCATTGCCAACAACGTGTGGATAATAAGGGGTCTCCACTGGATATCTGTGATGAAACAACTCAAAGATGAACCGTATTGCAGCAGATCTAAACAGACGCATTTGAGCAGTTATATCCACCCAGAATCGTGCCTTCAACACTCGGCACATAAGGCCACTCAACACGAGGATCTGTGCGGGTGGCGAAGCAGAGTTATTTGAGGGTAGAGACATAGCATAATGACGTCCAGACTTGCTATGCATGCTGTTGCACGTCAATGGCAGGATACGACTGCATCTAAGAGAACAAGGCAGGATGGATGCTGATACCGACGGCGGCACGAAAAATATCCATGTATCAATCACTGAACGAGTTTATTTCTCAAAGAGTAATAGTGTGGTGTAGACAGGACTGAACTCTTGTATATTCGGTCACCACACTTCACTGCATGCTTCGCGAGCCACGACTTACCCCTGCCTCATCTCGGAGATCGTTTGTAATCATGGTAGTGTGTGCAGTCGAGGCTCCTGCAGCCGCTACAGATTCATACCAGTCAATATCGATGTGTGAAGACCTCTCTGACCATCTTCGGTTCTACCAGTAAACAGTGATCAGCTGTGCAGTCGGCTCTGTGTGGTACGAATCTGTTCACAGCGTTAACGCTTGCACAGATTTTTATAGATTGGCGAAGTACACTGAAGAGCCAAAGAAACTGGTACACCTGCTTAATATCGTGTAGGGCCCCGGTGAGCACGCGGGAGTGCCGCTACACGACGTGTCTAATATCTGAAGTAGCGCTGAAGGGAACTGACACAATGAATCCTGTGGGCTGTCCATAAATCCGTAAGATTACGTGGGGGGTGAAGATCTCTTCTGAACAGCAAATTACAAGGCATCCCAGATATGCTCAACAAATTTCATGTCTGGGAGTTTAGTGGCCAGCGGAACTGCTTAAACTCAGAAGAATGTTCCTAGAGCCACTCTGTAGCAATTCTGGACGTGTTGAAGATCACATTGTCCTGCTGGAATTGCCCAAGTCCGTCGGAATATTCAATGGATATTAATGGATGCAGGTGGTCAGATAGGATGCTTACGTATGTGCCATCTATCACAGTCGTATCTAGACGTATCATGGGTCACATATCAGTCCAACTACACACTTCCCATACCGTTAAAGAGCCTCCACCAGCTTGAACAGTCCCCTGCTGGCTTCCAGGGTCCATGGATTCATATTGTCTCCATACCCATACACGTTTATTCGTTCGATACAATTTGAAACGATACTCGTCCGACCAGGCAACATGTTTCTAGTCATCAACAGTCCAGTGGCGGTATTGATGGGTCTCGGGGAGGCGTAAAGCTTTGTACGTATCGTGCAAGTCATCAATGGTACGCGAGAGGGCATTCGGCTCCGAAAGCATATATCGATGTTTCGTTGAATGGTTCGCACGCTGACACTTGCAGATTGTCCAGCACTGAAATCTGCGGCAATTTGCAGAAGAGTTGCACTTTCTCTTCAGGATCTTTTTCTGGCCGCAGCGATGTCGGAGATACGACGTTTTACCGGACTCCTGATATTAACGGTACATTCGTGAAATAGTCGTGGGGGGAAATCGCCACTTCATCGCTACCTCGGAGATGTTGTGCCCCATTGCTCGAGCGCCGACTGTAGGACCACGTTCAGACTGTCTTAAATCCTGATAATCTGCCATTGTTGCTAGCAACTGCGCCAGACACTTGTTGTCTTATATAGGCGTTGCCGACCGCGGGGCCCTATTCTGCCTGTTTACATATCGTTGTATTTGAATACGCATGCCTATACCAGCTTCTGTGGCGCTTCAGTGTAGACTGATGATGTAATTCATATTACGATTTGACAACAGTGTAGGCTATATAACATATTTTTATCATTAGAGATAATAATTTTATATTTCGCCTAATATGAAGCTGTAAATACTTTATGAACCTGATGATCAGTCGACCGAAACCATCTGTGTAAATAAGGAATTTTACCAGCAGCTCAAGGCGGTATTATGACATTTTTTCAAATATATAGAACCTGTGGGGCACCGCCCCATAAAATGTATTTGTATGATCTATTAAAGTTGGACGAAGAAGCTAAGGTAACGGAGGAAGCATAAAAAATACAGATTAGTAGTAAGAGAGTTCGCGATTAATTGAACTACCTTCTACACCCCCGCCGTGTAAGAGTAATGGATGAAACAAGGTTAGAGTCGAACGTGGCAAGGGTTGACGACATTTGCTGCAGTTCTGCTTGCAGTATCCGGGTGCGGCGACTGCTGAGTCAGAGAGAAATATAGAGATCAGGCGTACCGACAGTTCTAGAAGTAGAGCGCTGCAACGATAAAGACACGGCAACCTGCTTCCAAAGCTCGGATCCGGAAAGAATCGAGCCTCATACCTCACAGCTCTCTGACGAAACTTCAGCGGCTTGACTTGCATTCACTCAGTATCAGACATCTAAGTCTCCGATTCAAGTTACGCTGCATTTGAACACAGTGTTAGACTTATTTGCCTGATCGGACGATCAGCTCATAGCGCTGTGGAAAGAGAAAGGTCGGCAGCAGTGAAAGAGTGTAAATAGCTCTCGAGACAATTATGACAGCTGGTTTATTCCCAAATTGTAACTTCTTTCCGTTTGTATGAGTGTAGGATATATTGCCTGGAGTTTTGGGTATGTGTCCGCATTGTGCTGACACTCACACCTACGGGCAGAATTAGCCGAGCCGTCAAAGGTGCTGCAGTCATGGACTGTGCGGTTGGTCCCGGCGGAGGATCGAGTCCTCCCTCGGGCATGGGTGTGTGTGCGTCCTTAGGATAATTTAGGTTAAGTAGTGTGTAAGCTTAGGGACTGATGACCTTAGCAGTTAAGTCCCATAAGATTTCACACACATTACATTATTACTCACACCTACATCTTCATCTATGCTCCGTAAGCCACGTTAAGGTGTGTGGCAGAGGATACTTTGTGTACAATTGTCACCCCTCCTCTTTCTTGTTCTAGACCCGAATGGCGCGTTCCAAGTTGACGAGCCTCTGCGTTGGAATGATGAGGCCCTCTGTCCGATCGCACACACGGCTACTTACATAATTCGTAATCGACCAATCGTTTTCAACGATTTCTACGTATACATAGAATTAGAACATCAAACAATAAGATTCTGGAAGGACTTCTTCTTCTTGTGGCTTCACAAACCTGCGCGAGTCTTCGCCTTGTAACATCAACGTGACAAATTTTTGGCTACAGTGCGACGAGAGGAAATGATGCCTCTAACAGTTATAAACGTTATCTATTCGACGTATGAAAAAACAGTGAAAACTTATAAATATTAATTATTTATATAATATTCTATGATATAATTGGACATATCGATGTGTATCATACAAAGACAATGATAATTGTAAATTCCTTTAATGATTTGCGTATGTCTTCCTTTGTTTTTACCTTTTGTTGGTTGGCTTTTGTAAGTTGCGGACGCATATCAAACTGAGGTCTGTTAAGAAATTGTAATTATTTGTTAATTATTACTTGAAAATAGAGTTTAGTTGCTGTGTGTGTCCATTCCATGATTAATGTGATTTGAAGAGAAGTAATAAAAAGAGCTTTAACATGGAAAGTAAGCGTTTCCGGACACATGTCCACATAACATCTTTTCTTGATTTGTGTGTGAGAAATGTTTCCTGAAAGTTTGGCCGTACCTTTTTGTAATACCCTGTATATGGCTCTAAGCACTATGGGACTTAACATCTGCCGTCATCAGTCCCCTAGACTTAGAACTACTTAAACCTAACTAACCTAAGGACATCACAAACAACCATGCCCGAGGCAGGATTCGAACCTGCGACCGTAGCACCCGCGTGGTTCCGGACTGAAGCGCCTAGAACCGCTCGGCCACCGCGACCGGCTACAGAGACTCCGCAAACTTAAACAGTCCCCTGCTGACATGCAGGGTCCATGGATTCATGAGGTTGTCTCCATACCCGTACACGTTAATCCGCTGGATACCATTTGAATCGAGACTCGCCCGACCAGGTAACATGTTTGAGTCATCAACAGTCCAACGCCGGTGTTGACGGGACCAGGTGAGACGTGAAGCTTTGTGTCGTGCAGTCATCAAGGGTACAAGAGTGGGCCTTTGGCCCCAAAAGCCCATATTTATGATGTTTCGCTAAATGGTTCGCACGCTGACACTTGTTGATGGCCCAGTACTGAAATCTGCAGGAATTTGCGACAGTGTTGCATTCTGTCACGTTGAACGGTTCTCTTCACTCGTCGTTGGCCCCGCTCTTGCAGGATCTTTTTCCGGCAGCAGCAATGTCGGAGATTCGATGTTTTACCGGATTCCTTATATTTACGGTACTCTCGTGAAATTGTCGTAGAAGAAAATCGCCACTTCATCGCTACCTCGGAGATGCTGTGTCCCATCGCTCATGCGCCGATTATAACACGACGTTCAAACTCACTTCAATCTTGACAAATTACCATTGTAGCAGCAGTACCGACTGCGACAGACTCTTGTTGTCTTATGTAGGGGGTGCCGACAGCATCACCGTATTCTCCCTGTTTACATGTCTCTGTAGCTGAATACGCGTGCCTATACCAGTTTCCTTGGCGCTTCAGTGTATGTGTGAGGTGCCACACAGTTACGGCCGTTATGTACCGCTTCTAGAGGAGATACTGCTCGTTGTTTAATGTAAAAGCAGGAGAGGTGCACTCGCTTCTTTAGCTCGCTTTAGTTTAGTTTTTGTACATTGCTTGGCCGGTGTAAATACACTACTGGCCATTAAAATTGCTACACCACGAAGTTGACGTGCAACAGACGCGAAATTTAACCGACAGGAAGAAGATGCTGTGATATGCAAATGATTAGCTTTTCACAGCATTCACACAAGGCTGGCGCCGGTGGCGACACCTACAACATGCTGACGTGAGGAACGTTTCCAACCGATTTCTCATACACAAACAGCAGTTGACCAGCGTTGCCTGGTGAAACGTTGTTATGATGCCTCCTGTAAGGAGTAGAAATGCGTACCATCACGTTTCCGACTTTGATAAAGGTCGGATTGTAGCCTATAGCGATTGCGGTTTATCGTATCGCGACGTTGCTGCTCGCGTTGGTCGACTGTTAGCAGTATATGGAATCGGTGGGTTCATGAGGGTAATACGGAACGGCGTGATGTGTTCGAACAGTCTCGTATCGCTAGCAGTCGAGATGACAGGCATCTCATCCGCATGGCTGTAACGGATCGTGCAGCCACGTCTCGATCCCTGAGTCAACAGATGGAGACGTTTGCAAGACAACAACCATCTGCACGAACAGTTCGACGACGTTTCCAGCAGCGTGGACTATCAGCTCGGAGACCATAGCTGCTGTTACCCTTGACGGGGCATCACAGAAAGGAGTGCCTGCGATGGTGTACTCAACGACGAACATGGGTGCACGAATGGCAAAACGTAATTTTTGTCGGATGAATCCAGGTTCTGTTTACAGCACCATGATGGTCGCATCCGTGTTTGGCGATTCGCGGTGAACGCACATTGGAAGCGTGTATTCGTCATCGCCATACTGGCGTATCACCTGTCGTGATGGTATGGGGTGTCATTGGTTACAATTCTCGGTCACCTCTTGTTCGCATTGAGGGCACTTTGAACAGTGGACGTTACATTTCAAATGTGTTACGACCAGTGGCTCTACCCTTAATTCGATCCCTGCGAAACCCTACATTTCAGCAGGATAATGCAGAACAGCATGTTTCAGGTCCTATACGGGCCTTTCTAGATACAGAAAATGTTCGAGTGCTGCCCTGGCCAGTACATTATCCAGATCTCTCACCAATTGAAAACGTCTGATCAATGGTGGCTGAGCAACCGGCTCGTCACAATACGCAAGTCACTATTCTTGATGAACTGTGGTATCGTGTTGAAGCTGCATGTGCAGCTGTACCTGTGCACGCATTCCAAGCTCTGTTTGACTCAATGTCCAGGCGTATCAAGGCCGTTATTACGGCCAGAGGTCGTTGTTCTGAGCACTGATTTCTCAGGATCTATGCACCCAAAGTGCGTGAAAGTGTAATCACATGTCAGTTCTAGTATAATATATTTGTCCATTGAATACCCGTTTATCATCTGCATTTCTTCTTGGTGTAGCAATTTTAATGGCCAGTAGTGTAGTTTTGACCCGTTAATTATTGCTGGACAAGAGTGGCCGGTAATACGACGTTTGCTTGTCATTCGTGTAGCCGGCATTGGTCCTTGCAATTTCTACTACCCCTGTAAACATACAGTTACCGATCGTCCAAGAACGAGAGCTTTCTGTAGAGAACCGCGTAGTGAGCAAACAATATTTTAGCGCTGCAGAGAGGTTACGTAATGAAATTTACAGTGTTAAAAAAAAAGCGGGCACGTTGTGTGAGTGGTGGCTGACGTTGACGTCAGGAAGGAGGCGTCTGTCCGTACGTCAGCGGACGGCTGGGAAGTTCATTGAGACAGGCGAGCGCCGCGGAGGACCCGACCGCTGATGGTCGAGGAGGAGGTGGGGAGGGGAGGGGGGTGCTCGCACAGGTGGAGGGAGGCAGCGCCCGCTGCGGCCAGTAGCTCCCGGGCCGCCGCCACAGCACCACCACCAGCACAACATGTGGCTGCTGCAGCTCTTCGCCCTACTGGTGAGTCTTCCTCCGCGCCTGCGGCCGACGCACCGGCCGGTTGCTGGGTCGGCGTCTACTCGCGTTCCGTGTCCCAGATGCGGGAATGCAGTGTGTGTTGTACATTAACATGAACTGGAAAAGGACCAGTTGAATAACTTTACCTCACAATAGGACAAATCCTCTGTTGTTGTTGTTGTGATCTTCAGTCCTGAGACTGGTTTGATGCAGCTCTCCACGCTACTCTATCCTGTGCAAGCTTCTTTATCTCCCAGTACCTACTGCAACCTACATACTTCTGAATCTGTTTAGTGTATTCATCTCTTGGTTTCTCTCTACGATTTTTACCCTCCTCGCTGCTCTCCGATACTAAATTGGTAATCCCTTGAGGCCACAGAACATCTCCTACCAAACGGTCCCTTCTTCTAGTCAAGTTGTGCCATAAATTTCTCTTCTCCCCAGGTCTATTCAATACCTCCTCATTAGTTATGTGATCTATCCATCTAACCTTCAGCATTCTTCTGTAGCACCACATTTCGAAAGCTTCTAGTCTCTTCTTCTCCAAACTATTTATCGTCCATGTTTCACTTCCATACAATGCTATACTCCATACAAATGCTTTCAGAAACGACTTCCTGACACTTAAATCTATACTCGATGTTAACAAATTTCTCTTCTTCAGGAACGCTTTCCTTGCCATTGCCAGTCTACATTTTATATCTTCTCTACTTCGACCATCATCAGTTTTTTGCTCCCTAAATAGCAAAACTCCTTTACTACTTCAAGCGTCTCATTTCCTAATCTAATTCGCGCAGCATCAACCGAATAATTTCGACTACATTCCATTATCCTCGTTTCGCTTTTGTTGATGTTCATCTTATATCCTTCTTTCAAGACACTGTCCACTCCGTTCAGCTGCTCTTCCACGTCCTTTCCTGTCTCTGACAGAATTACAATGTCATCGGCCAACATTAAAGTTTTAATTTCTTCTCCACGAATTTTAATTCCCACTCCAGATTTTTCTTTTGTTTCCTTCACTGCTTGCTCAATATACAGATTGAATAACATCGGGGAGAGGCTACAACCCTGTCTCATTCCGTTCCCAACCACTGCTTCCCTCTCATGTACCTCGACTCTTATAACTGCCATCTGGTTTCTGCACAAATTGTAAATAGCCTTTCGCTCCCTGTTTATTACCCCTTTATAATAGGAATATTGACACAGGGTGAAGTTCTTGTGGGCTTCAGTCTGAAGACTGTTTTGATGCAACCCTCCACGTTGCTCTGTCCTGTGCTAGCCTGTTCATTAGTACATAACTACTGCATACAACACCCATTTCATCCCTAGGTCTCACTATACAGTTTTTGCCAATTTTAGCAGACTGCCGGTTCCCTGATGCCTGAGGTTCTGTTCTATCATCCAGTCCCTTCTTTTAGTCAATTTGTGGTATACATTGCTTTTTCGCCAGTTCGATTCAGTACCTTCTCATTTTCTAATCTGCTCCGTTTTTCTGTAGCACCATATTTCTAAAACTTCTTTTCTCTTCTTATATAAACCATTTATCGTCCAAGTTTCACTTAAACGCAAAGCTGCACTCCAGACAAATGTCGTCAGAAAAACTTACTAACATTTACATTTAAATGGTACTGCAGCGCTTGTGTTGTTCAGAAGCGCGATGCAAAGTTCTATTGTATCGAGCTTCTCAATAACAAAGGCACTGCAATATCGCATTTATCATCCGATACAAGACAAGCGACTTTCAAGTTAAATGTCTCCCCAGTACGGGAACGTACATAGTGGATGTACGAGTGCAGGCTGTAGACACGTGGTTTGCGACACATGAATTTTTGGGTCTGGCTGTAAAGTGTGCTCGGATAGCCTAATGGTAACATCCTGCGGTTATTCGTACCTTGGTAGCTCAGCTTGTTCGGTCAGAGAGCTGGTTGGCCTCTGTAATAAAAAAACTGAGTGAAAGGATCAACAACGAACTTGAACGGATGTCATGTGACGTCAGCAACGATCAAACACAACGAACAAAATGCAGAAAAAAAGTGGTAAGGGAAGTGGTCGCAATAAGCGGAAAATCCAGGTTCAAGTCCCGGTGTGGCACAATTTTTCACTGTTTTTATTCCATTATACAGCTGATGTTTGTCCATATTCGCACCTTCAGATACATTTCATATACTTACATTTATATTAGATGTTAACAGTTTCCTCTTTTTTTCTTTTTAGAAATGCTTTTCTTGGTATTGACAGTTTACATTTTACCTGATCTCTACTTCGCCCATCATCACTTAACTTCATGCCTAAATGGCAAAAGTCATCTACTACTTTTAGTGATTATTTTATAATTCCCTGAACGTCGCTTGACTTAACTCGACTATATTCCATTACCCGTGTTTCACTTTTGTTGATGCCTATTTCACAACCACCTTACAGGACAGTATCCATTCAATCCAATTGCTTTTCCAATTCCTTCGCTGTCCCTGAAACAATTATAATGTTATCGGCTAACGTCAAAGATTTTATTTCTTCTTTGTCAAGTGTAATTCTCTTTCCAAATTTCTTCATAGTTTCCTTTACTGCTTGATAAAATTACAGATTAAATAACATCGGGAAGAGGCTCCAATCCTCTCTCATTAAATAACACCAGGAAGAGGCTACAATCCTGTGTCACTACTTCCATTTACTGCTTCCTTTTCATGTTCTTCGACTCTTAAAACTGCCGTCTGGTTTCTGTACAACCTGTAAATAATCTTTAGCCCATGTGTTTTATCCCTGTTACCTTCAGAATTTCAAAGAGTATAGTCCAGTCAACAAAGTCAAAAACTTCCTTTAAATGCAGAAATGCATTAAATGAAGGTTTGCCATTCTTCAGTCTATCTCCTAAGACAATATTGTCGCCCGTGTTGCTACGTTCCTCCGTAAATCGCCATCTAAAGCAACGATATAGTCGATGGTGGGAAAAGTCGAAAGGGACCAGTACTTTTGGTATCCAAGATCACCTGACATCAGTGCTCTGAATTTTTCTGCCTGGTGTCATATCAAAAGTTAAACATACACCATTTCCGTTGGCACAGTTAAGAACTGGAGCATGGAACTGAACAGTGCTGTCTACGTCTACGAGATGGTCCGGGATTATCTGAAAGAACTCGTAATTCACTGAAAAGACGAGTACAGAATCGCAGTGAAATGCTAGGGCGACACGTGAATCTCTCTAACAAGTACGCGTGTACAGTAACATGTAACGTGTGACATGCTGAAGTGATATTGTGTTTCTGGCTAAGCTACAGTGATATCAGCAGCGTAATACTTTACTAGGTATACTCGTACTGAAAGCGAAGTATACTTTCCTTCTTCTGCGTAAGAATCGACTTATCCTGTTATTAGAGACATCTACAGTTTCATGTGGAAACAAACCATGGTGTAAACTGTTCCTGTCGTAGGTACTAACCAGGAGACCCGTGCGAAACTTTCGCACTTTTATAGTTTTAAACAGTGACAGTATTTGGACTAAGCGTAGTTGTTGGTATAAGGGTAGTTGTGGGAATGAAGAGAAGACATTTGTTAAAATGAACCGAATGACGTGAAATAACAATCATGAATTTATGATACATCCTTGTATGTACATTTCCATGTGTCCGAAAATGTGTTTTGCATTCGAAATGTTTATCCCGACTTGTACAATTGGCAGAGATCAGGGACTGCCAGCAGCCGACTGTAACTTTAATTCGACAAACATTATCAGTTACAGTAAGCACGTTACACCGTAGTGGCAATATTTATCAAAATTCAAGGCAACAATGACAAATATGTTTCTCCTTTCGAAAAGTATATTCGTTTAGAAAGGTCAACTTGTACGACGGACAGAGATAAGGGACAACCGCATTGATGGCAGTCAATAACTGTGACAATGCTGTACAAAACATTATCCAGTTATTAAGTACTTTAAAACAAATAAAATATTTGTAATAAGAGATAATATTAAAAGGGAGTCTCGTATTCGTGATTAATAAGTTAGCTTCGTAACAAATACGTATGAAGCTTTGCCTTTGATAGTTAGAAGTCTCTTTTACTTTGAAATTTTCCACAAATAGTAAGTTTTAGCGCAAAACCGGTATGTAATGTCAGAAGTCGGTTAAAAATACCTTACTAACGATACCTCATTCATAACTGGAAAAAAGGATATTGACTTGAGAATTGATTATAAGTACTAATTATTGCGAGAAATGAAAGCTGACTGAACTCTTACTTACCATAATGTTGAATAAATAATGCCCTCAGTCCTGTACCGTGTGCCGAGAGAAAACCGGAAAAGAAGATAATCTAAACGTCCGAGATGTGGTACATCAGGAGGATTAAAATACAATTCGATTTTACATCACAGGCAATCAGCTGATTTGGCTCTGTGCAGTTTTCAAGCGATACACCTATCGTCGCAATTTTAAACCGCCAACCTGTGTGGATGCATAAAACTATGCGTCTGACATTTAAATTTGTATTAATTTGTATAGAGCCATACGGTGTGTAAAATTACGACGATAGGAGTAGTGCTTGAAATTGCCTCAGCACTGATATCAGCCGCGCGGGATTAGCCGAGCGGTCTAAGGCGCTCCAGTCATGGACTGTGCGGCTGGTCCCGGCGGAGGTTCGAGTCCTCCCTCGGGCATGGGTGTGTGTGTTTGTCCTTAGGATAATTTAGGGTAAGTAGTGTGTAAGCTTAGGGACTGATGAACTTAGCAGTTAAGTCCCATAACATTTCACACACATTTTTTGATCTGAAAATGAAATGAAATGTCGTGTGACGAGGGCCTCCCGTCGGGTAGACCGGTCGCCTGGTGCAAGTCTTTCGATTTGACGCCACTTCGGCGACTTGCGCGTCGATGGGGATGAAATGATGATGATTAGGACAACGCAACACCCAGTCCCTGAGTGGAGAAAATCTCCGACCCAGCCGGAAATCGAACCCGGGCCCTTTGGATTGACAGTCTGTCGCGCTGACCACTCAGCTACCGGGGCGGACTTTGAGCTTAAATCAACTGATCGTATGTGACAGTATAACAGCCATAGTAGAATTGTCTTTTAATCAAATTGTGACTTTGATTCTCGATACGAAAAAAGACTTATTATACAGAGATGTTCATAATTATGTGGACGGAGAAGATCAGGAAGGAGGACATTCTCCGCAGAATTGGCGAGGGATGGAACATACGAGAAACATTCAAAAGAATAAGGGCAGTATGATAGGAGATGTGTTAAGACGTGAAGGAATAACTGCCATACTACTTGAACGTAAAACCTGTGGAGGCAGACAGTGATTGCAATATGTCCAAGAAATAACTGTAGGTGTAGGACGCAAATGCCACACTGAAATGAAGAGGTTGGCACGGAAGAGGCATTCGTGGCGGGCCGCATCATAACAGTCAGAAGAACAACAAATAACTCTAATTCATGCGGAGGTCGTGTGTACAGATATGCCTAGTTTAAACAGTGAACACTTACGTTAAAGCACTTGGCAGGTAAAAGACTTTTCCCCGAAGCGGCAGCGTATTAGATGTGTTCGTGTAGTTGATTTTCAACACGTACCACTCAGAATCGACGTGACGGTAATGGGTTTACAAAGGGAACTGCTACGTTCAGACGTGTTTGCAAAGGGTTGGAACCCGAGTCAAAGTCCGGAATCAATATTTACGTGCCAGCGGAGTGAGCGAAGGACGTACAGCCGGCTCGTTCGGGCGGTACCCAACATCGCCGCGGAGAGTGTTTCGTGACGGGGCAAATGTCGTTAGGCACGATTCAGGAACGGCTGTGTAGCGAGCGGTTAGCCAGGCACCTGCGGCCCGTTGTCCAACTGTGTAGCGCCCGCGGTTAGCGAAAGTACCGGGTGATCAAAAAGTCAGTATAAATTTGGAAACAACACATCAAGGAATAATATAGATAGAGAGGTACAAATTAACACACGTACTTGGAATGACATGGGGTTTTATTAGAACTAAAAAAAATACCAAAGTTCAAAAAATGTCTGACAGATGGCGCTTCATCTGATCAGTATAGTAATAATTAGCATAATTACAGGAAATGCTTAATATGTCCACTATCTTTCCTCAACAATAGCTGTAGTCGAGGAATAATATTGTGAACAGCCCTGTAAAGTATATCCGGAGTTATGGTGAGTCATTGGCGTCGGATGTTGTCTTTCAGCATCCGTAGAGATGTCGGTCGATCACGATACACTTGCGACTTCACGTAACCCCAAAGCCAATAATCGCACGGACTGAGGTCTGGGGACCTGGCAGGCCAAGCATGACGAAAGTGGCGGCTGAGCACACGATCATCACCAAACGACGCGTGCATGAGATCTGTCGGACATTTTGTGATCCTTGTTTTTTTTTTTTGTTCCAAGAAAACCCCATGTCATTCCAAGCATGTGTGTCAATTTCTATCTCTCTAGCTACATTATTCCGTGGTTTATTAAGTTTTCAAATTTATAATGACTTTTCGATCACCCGGTACGTTGGCTTGGGTCACTTTAAGCTACGTACCTATCCATGCAGTACTTCAGCAAAAAGACGATACCAGGTGTATATATCTGTGAGTTACATAATCTTATAGCATCCAAAATCGAAAAACGATATTTTCAACTTCCTTTTTTCCCTCTTTCTGTTCTCACTCACCTGTATTTATGAAGTCAAACGTACCTTCCCCGGTTTAAAAGCCACATGCTCCATCTCCAGACTCCGTACGCAGGAGTAAATCTAATTCCACAAACTATTGTTCAAATGTTCAAATGTGAGTGAAATCTTATGGGACTTAACTGCTAAGGACATCAGTCCCTAAGCTTACACACTACTTAACCTATATTATCCTAAGGACAGACACACACACCCATGCCCGAGGGAGGACTCGAACCTCCGCCGGAACTAGCCGCATAGCCACAATCTATTTCATCTGCTTATAGACAATATGACAAATCTTTTCTTCAAGTATCAACACAAATCCAAATACACCCTAGTTACCACAACTTGTTGATAGTGCGTTGATTACCTGCACACAAGGAACCTATCTGCTTTGAAATTAGTACCATATAAAAATGACGTCAACGAATGCAGCGCAGTGGAAGAATAAAGGGGAAAAGAGGCAATTAAAAAAATGTTTATGTTTATTCGGTTAATCTTTAATATTTTATGTCCCCACAGTCTTCCATCACCATGGAGGCTGCAGGATTAGTCTTATACCTGTACCTATAGAGTCATTTCCGTCATTGAAACATGTGTATGGAGTGCGCATGGACTATTGTAAGCGCGAATTTGCCAAGTGACTGAGGAAAACAGTGTGAACAGCAAACCCCTCGTGATAAGACACTCGGAAGGTGGCCAGTGTCGGGGAGGGTAATTTAGTTTGCTAATGTAGACATCCTCAAGCTTAACGCATATGATCAAGGGTGGCCGCTAACCTTACCACTGCGAACCGAAAACAGAGCTGCATTGTTGAGAGTAATGATTCAGACTAATGAAGAACCATTATTTTAAGTTTTAAAAGTAATATCACTGACCAGTATTTCATTACACATCAAGAAATAAAAAATTGCTATTGTGTTGTGCTGTTTCGAGTGGTTATTTTTCCAGTGACCTGATTTAAATCCGGCACAGGTTAACTTAAATGCCAATGAATGAGTGCAGATCGATATTTCTATTTAATAAACTTAAGTGTTGAACACACTGGCTCTCACACGTAAGTGGTCTCAGTAACTAAGAACTGTCCATTGTTCTGTTACGTCGATCTAAAATCCAGTAACTGAACAACCACTTCTTTCTAGTCCTTCGCCCTCTTGCAGTTCCAAGAGCTCCATATCCACAGTCGTTGATACCTTAATAACTGACCGTGGCACGGTATATCCGTCCCTCTCAACATCAACAACAAACGCATTTGCCAGGAATGAAAATGAATGTATAAATATTTTCAAGTCGCTAAATCTGCCATTTATTTCGTCAGCGAGGTCATGCATTTTACTTGAGTAGTCTTTCCTCTCTACCTGAACTTCAGGAAGAGTTTTAGTAATTTTCTTCAGATATTCGAAATGAGAGAATGTTTTAGTCTCAAGGCCTTTCCGGTCTTAATTTGTTATTAAATATACTACGCTCTAAATCAAAAATACGCTTCCCACTCCCATACAACGATATGCTTAGCGTTCGTAAATTATCAACAACATCTGTGATAAGAACCGAACACATAATTTTTTATAAATTACTTACAATATAGCCGCTGATAATAAAATCTCGTCTCTCTATTGCACGTCTAGTAGCGAGCAACTGATTAAACTTTTTTGTAGTTCATTACTTCCGCAGTGCAAAATAGAAACTACCTGTGCAAAAGCGAACTTTATAAACCTTCCCTCTACATGACATTTCTTTCACATTGAAATATTAAAAGCGAAGAATTAGTTAGCTTCAATTGTTAAAACTGCCTCCTTTGTAAACGTGAATGTAACTCGACTCTAACCTTGAAGTTTTTCTTCCAGTGATGTCAATTTAGTTTTCTTTGACTGACGACGAACAGGAAAGTTTTTACTGACACCACCGTGGTTACTGTCGTGATGGCATTTCAGGTTACAGACCTTGAACTGCGACATGTCATTCGATACAAAATACACATCGGTTTCCTGTTTCCCTCTACAAGAACACATTCCTCTTCTTGCTCTTAATTGAACACTTTAGTGCCTTCATTATATCCATTGTGGATTTTATGTAGCTTATACGCAACTAAATTGATACGATTTATTCTGCCGTTAACTAGTGTTCGTGCCACTGAAGGGTCATCATCAGATGGAGGTGTTGACAGGAACATTATTCTCTGGACCATGTACAGCCAGACGCTAGCGTGGTTGTACTGTTGAAAATAACGAAACTTGAGCCATAAGTCACCGAAATGCTTACGAAATGAAAAGATCGTTACGAGTTACAAACCTTACCTCCCACTGCCTCGTGATATCCATGACGAATTGGTTGCGATGACGCACCTTTCACCCACCTTAAGTACGCGCGCGCGCACACACACACACACACAGTATTTAGGTGCAGTAAACAAACGCTCAACGTAAGTAATAATGAGTGTAAAGATGTTACATATCACACTTTGAATGATGCATTAAATAACAGCATAAAATATTTACAATCGAGGCTAACGGGAGCACGTGAACACTGCAAACTGCAGGTGTGTTCATACGTTGACTATACACATACAATTTGGATATGAAGAGTTAAAATAGAGTGAAATACTTACTACATAATTAAATACTGATTTGCCTGAGTACCTAACAGACATAGGTGACCATGGAAAGCAGTAAGTGTGTACATGAATTCAGCTTTTCTTTGTGTATTAATGGCAGTCTTTCGGACATCATGGACCCCTTAAAAAACGAGATAAAAGTGAACTACAAGAAGCAGGAATGAGATTTCTTAGGATAGTGAGAGGTGTTGCTCGGGAAGACCATACAATAAATAAAAGTATTAGGAATGAACTAGATATTTATAATATTAATGAAAATATTGAAGAAAATCACCTATAAAAATGAGTGCAAAGAGAATCCCACGTCTGACCATGCTACACCGGCCAAGAGAAAGAAGCAACGTAGGAAAACCCAGAATGAGGTGGAAATGAAACTGAAGGCGGAACAGACACAAGTGCCTAAATCTTGAAGCGCAGAAGAAGAACAAATAATGATAATACAAAATAATGAAGAGCAATAGGTAAACTAACGGAGTGAAATGCTTGTTACATAAATAAAGGAAGTAAAGCGTTGTAAGGAGCCTTGCTGGCCTGCCTGATCCTTAGCCCCCAGTCATAGAATTTCATGAAATGACATGTAGGCATTTCAAGCATAACAAGAAATTTCCTTACGATGACGTTTGGAGGCTGTTTGCTTCCGCGTCACAACGAATGCGAGAACGTATTTGTGCCAATGGGAGTCACACTTCATGCTGATGTTGATGATGAGAAAATTGATGATGTGAAAGTTCAATTATTTAATATCTGTTATGTGACAAACACCTTCACGAAGTTTGGTAAACATCGATCTGGTGCTTCATGGTGCCACACCTCCCGTTTCCGTCGGTGCATAAAGAAGTACCTTCTGACAAAAGCTGCACAAATATTCATTCTGATCTTGATAGGGTTAAAAGTGATGCTAAGATAAGCAACTTACTTTAAATATTGTGCCGGCTGGGGTGGCCGAGCGGTTCTAGGTGCTACAGTCTGGAACCGCGCGTCTGCTAAGGGTGCAGGTTCGAATCCTGCCTCGGGCATGGATGTGTATGATGTCCTTAGGTTAGTTAGGTTCAAGTAGTTCTAAGTTCTAGGGGACTGATGACCTTAGAAGTTAAGTCCCATAGTGCTCAGAGCCGTTTTGTTGCTCAAGTGTGTGGGAACCATTCGATATAGAATTATACAACGAAGGCAAGACACGCTGAAAAGCCTTAGAAGGCAGACGATTCGAGACAGACGTCAGCTATCTCGTCATAGACAACTTAAAATTTGGAAATTTGTGGTAAGGTCTTATGGGACCAAACTGCTGAGGTCATCGCCCCTAAGTTTACGCACGACTTAATCTAACTTAAAGTAACTTACGCTAAGGACAACTCACACACCCATGCCCGAGGGAGGACTCGAACCTCCAACGGAGGGAGCCGCACCGACCGTGACAAGGAGCCTCAGACCGCGTGACTACGCCGTGGGGCTAGACTTAAGAGTTTCAAGAATCAGTATTAAGCGTTGGATCTAGGAATATACTGCAGCCCCCTAGTATTGGTGCTTAGGGGCCATAAACACAAGATGAGACTGTTTACAGCGAGAACATGCTCTCCAAATCTGGATGGAACGGTGAGGAATCCTACGATATGGTAAAATGGGAAGTACACTCTACTGTGTACGTGGCAGCGGTCTGCAGAATGTCAGTATAGATGTGCTACACCTATACTAATATTACAAGTGCAAAAGCAACTCTTTCTATTACGCTTTCACGATTAAACAGTTGAACCGATTTCGATTAAATTTTATATGAAGATAACTTGAACGTTGAGGAGTAATACAGGACACCTTAGAAGGAGTGTAGTACAATATTACAAATTTGAAGAATATAACGCGAAATATGGAGATATAATTACTCTGAAAAATCTATTATCCAAAAAAAACGTTCAAATGTGTGTGAAATCTTATGGGACTTAACTGCTAAGGTCATCAGTCCCTAAGCTTACTCGCTACTTAACCTAAATTATCCTAAGGACAAACACACACACCCATGCTCGAGGGAGAAAATCTATTTACTCTTTGACTTTTGAACTAGTTTCATGGTTGTGAAAAAGTTCTGTATAATACGATTCAACGTAGTACAACGTTTGTACAATCTCACAGGTGTTTAATTGATACCTCCACAGTAACATCAGTCACACACATTTTAGCCGCTGAGCGTCATACGTCTCTTACAGCCTCTGGGACGCTTGAAGACTCACAACGACGGCGTCATTTAAATGCAGTATGTTAATCAGAGAGACGTATTTCCTTTGTTTGTTGAACGTGGGAGTCTTCTAGGAGGCTGCATCTGATTATAATATGCGAGTGCAGCTGCGGCTAACAGGCGGACACATGACAGCTGACGTTACTGTACGTACAAATATGATAAAATTTTGCGACACACCGAACTACGAGTTATTTAACGCTAGTTGAATTTTCTGCCCGTGCTGGGCACAACACGATAATAATATTAAAAAGAAAAACACTTTCTAATGTTATGAAAAATTACATTTATCTAGTCACGAATCAGCGTTCGGCTTCTCAGGCCATCTTTAGGTTGTAGCTGAATGTCGCAAACACAGATAAAAATGATGTGCGGCTTACACAGATACTGTTTATACAGGAGATAGAAAAATGACAAAATGTGTACACAGAAAATCATTGTAATAATTTCATTAACTAAGAAAGCGGTCAACAAAGTTTTTATACATTTAACAAAGATAAGAAATAAGACGAATTTACGGCTCGAATATAGGATCTATAACGAAACCTTAATTTAACAAAGGGGAAAGCGCAAATTGAGTCTGATCACGCAGTACTAGACACATAATGCCAGCCTAGTATTAAATGATCAGAATCAGTTTCCATTTTCCTCTCGTTAAATTTAGTTTTCTTTACAAGTATTAGAGTCAAATTGTAAATTCATCTTATTATTCATCATTTGTTAAACGCATCTCCACATAAAAACTTAGTTTACCCCATTTTTAGTTAATGCAATTATTGCGATATTTTCATATGGAAACTCTCCCTCATTTTTGTATTTCCTGTACAAATAATATCTGTGGAAGTCATTTTTAATCATGTTTACTTGATCTTGAGACTTTCGGTTTTCACCTGAAGATGGAATGACAAGCCGTAGGCCGGTTCGTGACCAAATAAATATAATTTTGCAGAACATTTGGAAGTGTTTTCCTTTGTAATATTACAAATTATGTATTTTCTTTCTTTGTCAGTTTAACGATATTTAGAAATTTTAGAAACTTGACATTTTAGTTTAGTGCTGTCACCATCACTCATCATAACAGAACTACTGATACGCGTCAACAGCTAGTGGTCTTGTGATCCAGTCGATATATCTCGGCCAATATTCTTGCCCTCCTGACACATAACACCGCGGCGTTATGTGCAGTCGTATTTCATTATGGCAAGTTACAGGAAGGAGGAATTCCTCCACCATTCCACATCTTTCTTATTCCAACAAGCATTTCATCATCCACCAGTCTACCCATCGACAGACTGGAGCAGAGTTTGGCGAGATGATCATCAAAAGTTCCTATCCTCAGATGTTAAATTCCCTTGGTGGTATGTAATGTTTGGTAAGGTTCGCCGGCCGGGGTAGCCGAGCGGTTCTAGGCGTTGCAGTCTAGAGAGCGACCGCTACGGTCGCTGGTTCGAATCCTGCGTCGGGCATGGACCTGTGTGATGCCCTTAGGCTAGTTAGGTTTAAGTAGTTCTAAGTTCTAGGAGACTGATGACCTCAGAAGTAAAGTCCCACAGTGCTCAGAACCATTTGAACCATTTGGTAAGTTTCCAACTAGAGTGAAGGTGCACAACATCAATTTTACACCAAATCCTCTCTGTAGAAAGTATCAGTAACAAATAGCTTCATTTGTTCAAATCAAAATGCAGTTTTGTTATGCACAAGGTAGAAATTGGCTTCAATTACCAGAACAAACCCCACTGCCATCTACTTGAACGTCATTTTCCAAACGGACTGGAGCATGTTCGCAGGGACAAAACACCTGTCGTGTGCTTCGCACGTGACTCATTTCACTCACTTCTCGATTGTCATAACTACTCAGGACATATTAGCCCGCAAGTCTCATCTGCAACAGCAACGTTGGATCATTCGACATAGATGAGCAGAAAATATGTTGAACAGTTCTGGAAGTTTGTAATCAACTCTCTCCGTTTTCATTCACGAGTTATATAAGATTGAATTCAGTAAGGGCCGATGACGCTCTTGGAACGCTAAGGGTCTTTGCTGGACCAGAACGAACGTCAGAATGTTGGAGAAGGAAAATTTTTTGTTTTATTTCTTCTATTTTTAGCATTAAGGGCAACACACGCACCCGAGCAGAGAAAATTTGAACCGGTCGACAATCGAACCTGGGACCCCGTGATCTAACTTCAGAACTACTGCAAATTCGTCGGGCAATAGACCGCACCACTCGAACTGTTAACACAACTGGCACTGCTAAGAGTATCCTCCGACTTCCACATCGCTGGCAACGGGTTATACACAATGCTGGTGACTACTTTGAAGGTCAGTAAAACTTTGAAACACGATCTATTTTGTACGAGCTGTAAATAAATAGTTGCTGCTATTAAAGTTCCAACCTTCGTAGAACAAGAATCACAAAAACTACAAAATAAAAGTTGTTAGTGTTGCTGATTTTAGACCACGGGGTCCCAGGTTCGATTCTCGACCGGTTCAAATTTTCTCTGCTCGGGTGCGTGTGTTACCCTTATCATTACCATCTATGCACAAGTCGCCTTAGTGGTGTCGGTAAACGTTTCGACCAATAAAACCATACATGCATTTCATTTCATTTTACTGATATGCAAGCACAGCTGCAGGTAAGGTATGTATACGGCAGACACTAATGAACATGAACCGCTGTAAATGTGTAGTGTACAGTTCTTGATATTTACACTTTTAGACAAAGTCGTGACCGGCTGCAGTGGCCGAGCGGTTCTAGGCGCTTCAGTCTAGAAACGCGCGACCGATACGGTCACAGGTTCGAATCCTGCCTCGGGCATGGATGTGTGTGATGTCCTTAGGTTAGTTAGGTTTAAGTAGTTGTAAGTTCTAGGGGACTGATGACCTCACTGTTAAGTCCCATAGTGCTCAGAACCATTTGAACCTGACAACGTCGTAACTGTTAAGCTGCCAGCAAAAACCACAATTTTACGTAAACAATGTTACTGCAGGAGAACAATATCTTTAGTCGCTAAGAGAGTGAGTGACTGACTGCTAACTGCTTTGTACTGCATTATCAACGCGACAAGCAGAGTGCGCATGCAATCTATGAGAGCCGTATTACACTGAGGCAAGAGTCGCATACGGCTGGCAAGCCACATTATGGCTATCCCTCTGATTATAATTGTCAGGTACTGTTGAATGTATTGCCTTAATGTCGATTTTGCTTTACAGAAGAAGTTCTAGTGTTTATTGTCAAACTTTGACGTTGTAGACTATTTGCCCTTATACAAAGCGAAGGCCAGACAGACTCCTTTTTTCTCAGTATTGTTGTTGCTATTGATAAATGGCGCGGTTTTCCATTCGGAGAATGCAACCTGATTCCGTGGGTGAAGTGTTGTCCGTGCCCATCAATGATTTAAACATCTGAGATGGGCGGATATCTAGGCAATTTTGGTACAGGTTAGAACGGGACGGATGAAGTATCTATAGTTGAAGAATGGCACTAGATGGATGTAGCCTCCCATATTCGTTTGTGGTATTAGTCGGTTTCAGGCTTTGTACTGGGTGATGAGATGTGCATACTAAGCTAGTTTTCTATTGCAAATCATCCCTAAGTACTTTACTGTTAGTAAGATAAATGCTGCTTGAAGACGAATGTATGGAAGTTGAGATGACGGTCTCGCCGAACAGATGGCCTTGCTCTTCCGCGTGTTTGTTTGGTGTTCCCGTTTGTTATGACACTCGACCAAAACATTCAGGTGACGTTGGAGGGTGGCGTGGGAGAGGTGTCAGGTGTGACGCGTAGTGAGCTAAGGAGTGTCGTCAGAAATCTGCTAAACGCTATCTCCTTAAACAGCAATTTCGTAATGGAAGACTCACGGTGAATAGTGCCTTCATTCGACGACAGTTGGATAAATTTTCGTGTTCCGTATTTTGATCACCTGAACGGGGCAGTAAATATATTCTATTCAGACTTGCATTTTCCGGAACAAATGTTATTTTCATCAGTAGTACCTCAAGACGGAAATTATTCGTCCTTCCGATGTCCACATTACACTCTGTGGATTCCAACATAGCAAGCTACACGCTAGATGATGATTTTACTTTGTCCTTAAACGTTATTTTTTGTCATCCTCAACAACAAAATCTTTCCACTACACAGTGCACGAAGATTGAATGGAACACACGTTGACAGTCAGACAATCAGCGATGTCTGTGACCGTACAGTAATACTTTTATGAGAGCACACTCCATATGTAAGCTTACTCCACGAATACTGCAGACATAATTTCCAGTTCAGTATCTAAACGTATCAACCGCAACAAGAATAGGCGAAACAGTAGACTACCTTGGAATGCTCACGAAAGTCCGTTGTGACAATAAGGAACGACGAACGTAGTTTACAGAATGCAATGTCGACTACACTTGGAGAACTGTAGAAGTCTCATATTAAGCTGTAACCGGTTTCAGATTACTTAGTTTTATTGACGCCAGAAGGTCTGAAAATACTTTCGTGGTAGTCCTGTGGCTGTAAATTTCGGGTTAATGCAACCTCGTTGCTCGTGTTAGCCCACGCAGTTAATAAATAATTTTCTTTATTTACTCTACATCAGCCTTCATAGTCATTCAAGTTTCTCTCTCACTCACTCACTACTCTCTCTCTCTCTCTCTCTCTCTCTCTCTCTCCCTCTCCCTCTCCCTCTCCCTCTCCCTCTCCCTCTCCCTCCCTCTCCCTTACCCCCTCCTTCCCCCGCCTTCCATTTTTTCTTCTTTTTGTGCCGTCACCCTTGAGAACCTGAAGAGGCAGACGTTTAATTCTTCTCCTATCGCGTCTTCATCACACTTCACGTGGAATTAAAACGTCGTAGCTGAGGATGGGCTGTGTCTGGCCTTACTGGCCGCACAGACAAGGGCCATTATTCATAGTCGACTAATTGCACCGTAACCAGCTCGCAAAGCAGATGTTAGTAAAATATATTTGATATAGTTGATTTCCTCAATCTGAGTAGCTTTCTTCGCATTTGAAAATAAACTGTTTCTTACTTTCTACTGTTTTGTTGAATTAGGTGACTGAAAACTGCGGTTATCACTATGCAGTGGAAACAAAGGCGCAAGTGATAGACCATATAAGTAATATGGAACTCTACATAAGCCAAAGAAGTAGCAGCAGCAAGAAATTTATTTCATATGTCCTTCCGCTTTGTTTTTCACCTAAATGCGCCTCACGTACAATAGCTTTTGAAGATGGTGTCCTATAGCGTTTAAATATCTGTTGATCATTATTTTGGCACAAAAAGTTACGATCGTATTAATTCATCGTGACTTTCAAACAATATCATTATTTCAACATTTGCGTATTACAACCATGGTGTTGAAGTATGTGTAAATATTCGTATTATGTCAAGCATAATGTAATCTGCTGGTCGACGAACATCAACATGTCGAATTTGACGGATCAAACATTGTCAGTGCATATAAATGTCAGTGTCGTAAAATAGTGATGCTATACAATACACTCATCTTTTAAATTGAGTACAACGTTAATTGCTTCGCAGAAGCACACAGAGTCAGTCTTTGCCAAAAATTTGTATATTGTATGTATACGATGTAGATGTTGCTAAATGATGTGGTCGAAAGTAGCTAATAATGACGAATAAAACATTTTATTGAAATAGTACAAAAACTAGCCGGAATCATGACAGGACGCAGTCAATGGCTCTGACACCAAGTATAACGGAAACAATTACCTCTTCATCAGTTACTGGATGCACCCATCCAATCTTTAGCATCCTTCAGTAATACAAAGTGTCAAAATCTTCTTTTCCCTTCTTCTCTGTGTGGTTTATAGCTGACGTTTTCACTTTCAAATGACGCTACTCTTCAAACAATTACTGTTGGATTAAATAGGTAGATAAAGTAACTAATGAAGAGGGGAAGTGAAGAGCAAAGAACTTTTTAGCGCTACTTGACTAGAAGAATGGGTAAAAATGGTTCAAAAGGCTCTGAGAACTATGGGACTTAACAGCTGAGGTCATCAGTCCCCTAGAACTTAGAACTACTTAAACCTATCTAACCTGAGGACATCACACACATCCATGCCCGAGGCAGGATTCGAACCTGCGACCATAGCGGTCGCGTGGTTCCAGACTGACGCGCATAGAACCACTCGGTCACCCCGGCCGGCCAGGATGGATAAGGTGGTAATTTGCTTACTATGATGCTTAAATTCAAGGAAATAGTATCTCCAGCATTCGAGAGATTTATACCGAATAAATTAATAAACGATGGGACTGATCTCCCATTGTACACGAAACAGATCAGAACACTGTTGCAAAAGCAACAAAAAAGGCACGTCATATTTAATAGAGCATACAATCTTCGAGACTGGAGATATTTTACTGAAGCAGGGAACATAGCGTGGACTTCAGTGTGAGATGCTTATAATAGCTTCCACAACGAAGCTCTGTCTCGAAATCGAAAGGAAGGTCCAAAGATTTTCTGATAGTGTGTAAAGTGTACCAACGACAGGACGCAGTCAATACCTTCACTGCGCATTACAAACATCAGAAAAAGTTTTGCATCACCCCGGTTCCCAGAACTCTTTATGATGGACATTGACTGTGGATATTGTGTCACAGACATAGTCCCTTTGACTGTTAGGAGATGTCACTAAACCCGCCCAAAGATGTAAACAGCCATGCATGAGCAGCGCCTGTTAGACGGAGGGAGTCCGACAGCCGATCAGTTCCAGCCATTCCACCAGGAAGGAGGTACACGGCTCGTGTTGTCTGTAGTTCAACCATGCCTAGACGGTCAATACCGCGGTTCGATCGCGTCCGTATTGTTACTTCGTGCCAGGAAGGGCTCTCAACATGGGAAGTGTCCAGGCATCTAGGAGTTAACCAAAGCGATGTTGTTCGGGCATGGGGGAGATACAGAGAGACAGGAACCGTCGATGACATGCTTCGCTCAGGCCGCCCAAGGGATACTGCTGCAGTGGATGACCGCTACCTATCGATTATGGCTCAGAGGAACCCTGACAGCAACGCCATCATGTTGAATAATGTTTTTCGTGCACCCACAGGACGTCGTGTTACGACTCAAACTGTACGCAATAGGTTGCATGATGCGCAACTTCACTCCCGTCGTCCATGGCGAGATCCATCTTTGCAAGCAAGACACCATGCAGCGCGGTACAGATGCGCCCAACAACATGCCGAATGGACCGCTCAGGGCTGGCATCACGTTCTCTTCACCAATGAGTGTCGCATCTGCCTTCAACCAGACAATCGTCGAAGACGTGTTTGAAAGCAACCCCGTCAGCCTGAACGCCTTAGACACCCTGTCCAGCGACTGCAGCAAGGTGGAGGTTCCCTGCTGTTTTGGGGTGGCATTATGTGGGGCCGACGTACACCGCTGGTGGTCATGGAAGGCGCCGTAATGGCTGTATGATACGTGAGTACCATCCTCTGATCGATAGTGCAACCATATCGGCATCTTCATGGACGACAATTCGCGCCTCCATTATGAATGAAATCCTTTAGGATAATGACATCGCTTGATTAGAGTGGCCAGCATGTTCTCCAGACATGAACTGTATCGAACATGCTTGGGGTAGATTGAAAAGGGCTGTTTATGGACGACGTGAGCCACCAACAATTCTGAGGGATTTAAGCCGAATCGCCGTTGACGAGTGGCAGAATCTGGACCAACAGTGCCTTAATCAACTTGTGGATAGTATGTCACGACAAATACAGGCACGCATCAGTGCAAGAGGACGTGCTACTGGGTATTACAGGTACCGGTGTGTGTACAACAATCTGGACCACCACCTCTGAAGGTCTCGCTGTATGTGTGTGGTGTGTGTGTGTGTGTGTGTGTGTGTGTGTGTGTGTGTGTGTGTGTGTGTGAGAGAGAGAGAGAGAGAGAGAGAGAGAGAGAGAATATAACTCATTAATTTCTGGTGGTGTCAACGAGTAAAAGTTTATAAGGATTTGAAACTAGGTGTAAATTTCACTGAATGGTCTCTGTAACAAACCCTGGATGAATATAGTCTGGGTAATTTGCGCATCGTGAGTTACGACGCAGACTCAAGTCATATGCTCTCTCTCCCATAACTAAATAGAATCATGATCTGATGCCCTGGCCAGTTCCTTTATTATAAATACTAATGTTGGTAGTCTAACGTGTAAGTGCCCATTTCCTAGCACCTTACATGGTTACAGTGATGTTTGCGTACGTATGGTTAAGATTCACCATTAATACGCGCTCATCTGGAGATAGGATGTTAAGTTACAATAGTAGTATATGGGTGAGCGATATCGTGTTGGAAAACATCGCCTGGAATGCTGTTCAGGAATGGCAGCACAACAGGTCGAATTACCAGATTTACGTACAAATATGCTGTCAGGGTGTGTAGGATAACCACGAGAGTGCTCTTGTTGTCATACGAATTCGCAACCCAGACCATAGCTCCAGGTGTAGGTCCAGTGTGGTAGCACGCAGTCAGGCGCTTACCTGGTCTCCTCCTAATCACCGCATGGCCATCATTGTCACCGAGGCAGCATCAGCTTTCATCAGAAACACAACAGAACTTCATTCTGCCCTCCAATGAGCTCTCATTTGGCACCACTGAGCCGGCCATTGTGGCCGAGCGGTTCTAGGCGGTTCAGTCCGGAACCGCGCTGCTGCTACAGTCGCAGGTTCGAATCCTGCCTGGGGCATGGATATGTGTGATGTCCTTAGGTTAGTTAGGTTTAAGTAGTTCTAAGTCTAGGGGACTGATGACCTCAGATATTAAGTCCCATAGTGCTCAGATACATTTGAACCATTTTTGGCACCACTGAAGTCGCAAATGGGGGTGGTTTGGGGTCGATGGAATGAGCGCTACGGGGCGTCTGGCTCGAAGCTGTCCTGAAGTAACCGATGTGTAACAGATCGTTGTGTCACTGTGGTGCCAAATGCTACTCAAATGACTGCCCATTTCATTGGACATCAATACAAACGACGAAATCCAATATGGCGTCCCCAAAATTGATTTGTCGACTGCTATGGAGTTTCGTGGCCGCACGGAGTATCACGGAAGACACGTGATTTTGACGTCACTTCGCAGTAAGCTTCGAGTGACAGGAACTTCTCCGTTGCGATCCTATGCTCGATGGAGCCGCAGCAGTGCAGAGCAGAGGCGCGCCACGGCGCAGCGGCCAGGCAGACGGCAGACGACCTTCCCACGCCCACCTCCGAAGGCGATCCCCCGCTAACGGTAAACGTTTCATCAGCGGGCGCTTCCCTACAGACGCCACGGACCGGGCGGCAAGCGCGTAGCCTTCGCGCCGCGCGCCGCTCCGGCCATGCTCCACAAGTGCTCGCGCGATCGCTATAGTTTGCGCCGGGTCACCCGTCATGCTTAAGGCCAGTTCGCATTGGCCGTCACGTCATGTCACGTTGCATCGCGTCACGTCACCGTCACGTCAGGGTGTATTCGCATTAACAGTCACGTCAACTTACGTAAGGTCACATCAGTTCTCCTCGCCAAGTACCGAGCAGTGAAAGTGAGATTATGAGTTACCGTTGTTGTTGTCGTCTTCAGTCCTGAGACTGGTTTGATGCAGCTGTCCATGCTACTCTATCGTGTGCAAGCTTCTTCATCTCCCAGTACTTGCTGCAACCTACATCCTTCTGAATCTGCTTAATGTATTCGTCTCTTGTTCTCCCTACACGCTTTTTACCCTCCACGCTGCCCTCAAATGCTAAATTTGTGGTCCCTTGATGCCTCAGAACATGCCCTAGCAACCGGTCCCTTCATCTTGTCAAGTTGTGCCACAAACTCCTCTTCTCCCCTATTCTATTCAATACTTCCTCATTAGTTACGTCATCTACCCATCTAACCTTCAGCATTCTTCTGCAGCACCACATTTCGAAAGCTTCTATTCACTTTTCAGTGTCAGTCTTCTGAAGAGTAAGACAAAGCGCTACGAGATAAATGCTTCAAATGGCTCTGAGCACTATGGGACTTAACATCTATGGTCATCAGTCCCCTAGAACTTAGAACTACTTAAACCTAAATAACCTAATTACATCACACAACACCCAGTCATCACAAGGCAGAGAAAATGCTACGAGATAGTCGCTCGTGAACTCCTGTATGCTGAAGATGCTGCAATTGTTGCGAACTCCGCAGAAATGCTGCAAGAGCTAGTATCAGGATTTAGTGACGCATGCCACCTATTCTCGACGAGTGTAAACAGCAGTAAGACCGTAATTATGGTTCAGGGTACTAACACAAAGCCGAATATCACACTAGATGGCAGTACTCTGCAAGTCGTAGACAACTTCTGCTATCTTGGATCTACTATAGAATCAAACGTGTCTGTTGACAAGGAAATTGATGCTCGCATTGGAAGAGCTGCGACAACTTTTGGCAAGCTCTCTACACGCGTTTGGAAAAACAACAAACTCTCTTTGACCACCAAAATTCTTGTATATCAAACTTGCGTCCTCAGCATGCTTTTGTATGCATGGGAAACATGGACTTCCTATGCCAAACAAGAACGTCGCCTTAATGCTTTCCACATGCGGTGCCTGAGATCCATCCTCGGAGTAACGTGGAAGGACCTTGTAACCAACGAAGCAGTGCTATCTAAAATTAACTGCAACAGTATTTCAGCTATCTTGAAGCAGAGGCGACTCCGCTGGCTGGGACACGTCCACCGTATGGATCCTGACAGATTACCACGTGAAGTGATGCTTGGAGAGATCTCTGTAGCCAAAAGACCTGTAGGACGTCCTGTATTGAGGTTCAAGGACTCCTGTAAACGACATATGGAGAGCTTTGGAATCGACACATACAGATGGGAGGCACGGGCTAGCATGAGACACGAATGGCGTGATGATATATGATCTGGAATGTCGAAGCATGATGAAGGCTTGTTAGACAGATTAAGGAAGAAAAAGCTTCGCAATTCTACCACTGCTCCTGCCTCAGCAGCCAGATACACTTGTGACAATTGCGGCAAGAGATGCCGTGCTGCCATTGGCTTGACAATTCATATGAAATAACGCAACCCATAAAAACACAGACACTGCAACAATCATCTACCAAGATGTCGTGGCCAATATATATATTCAATTCCTGTCCAAACTATTTATCGTCGATGTTTCACTTCCATTCATGGCTCAGAGCCATTTTAGCCATTTTTTTGCTACACTCCATACAAATACTTTCATAAACGACTTCCTGACACTTAAGTCTGTACTCGATGTTAACAAATTCCTCTTCTTCAGAAACGCTTCCTTGCCGTTGCCAGTCTACATTTTATATCCTCTCTACTTCGACCATCATCAGTTATTTTGCAAAACTCATTTACTACTTTAAGTGTCTCCTTTCCTAATCTAATTCCCTCAGAATCACACGACTTAATTCGACTACATTCCATTATCCTCGTTTTGCTTTTGTTGATGTTCATCTTATACCCTCTTTTCAAGACACTGTCCATTCCGTTCAACTGCTCTTCCAAGTCCTTTGCTGTCTCAGACAGAATTACAATGTCATCGGCGAACCTCATAGTTTTTATTTCTTCTCCATGGATTTTAATACCTACTCCGATTTTTTCTTTTGTTTCCTTTACTGCTTACTCAATATACAAATTGAATAACATCGGAGATAGGCTACAACCCTGTCTCACTCCCTTCCCAACCATGCTTCCCTTTCATGCCCCTCGACTCTTGTAACTGCCACCTGGTTCTGTACAAATTGTAAATAGCCTTTCGCTCTCTGAATTTTACCCCTGCCACCTTTAGAATTTGAAAGAGAGTATTCCAGTCAACATTGCCAAAGCTTTCTCCAAGTCTACAAATGCTAGAAACGTAGATTTGTCTTTCCTTAATGTTTCTTTTAAGATAAGGCGTAAGGTCAGTATTGCCTCACGTGTTCCAACATTTCTACGGAATCCAAACTGATCTTCCCCGAGGTGGACTTCTACCAGTTTTTCCATTCGTCTGTAAACAATTGGCGTTAGTATCTTGTAGCTGTGGTTTATTAAACTTTTAGTTCGCTAATTTTCACATCTGTCAACACCTGCTTTCTTTGGGATTGGAATTGTTATATTCTTCGTGAAGTCTGAGGGTATTTCACCTGTATCATACATCTTACTCACCAGATGGTAGAGTTTTGTCATGACTGGCTCTCCCAAGGCCGTCAGTAGTTCTAATGGAATGTTGTCTACTCCCGGGGCCCTGTTTCGACTCTGGTCTTTCAGTGCTCTTTCACACTCTTCATGCAGTATCGTATCTCCCATTACATCTTCATCTACATCCTCTTCCATTTCCATAATATTGTCCTCAAGTAGATCACTCTTGTATAGACTCTCTATATACGCCTTCCACCTTTCTGCTTTCCCTTCTTTGGCTCTGAGCACTATGGAACTTAACTTCTGTCGTCATCAGTCCCCTAGAACTTAGAACTGCTTAAACCTAACTAACCTAAAGACATTACACACATCCGTGCCCGAGGCAGGATTCGAACCTGCGACCGTAGCGGTCGCGAGGTTCCAGACTATAGCACGCAGAACCACACGGCCACCCCGGCCGGCTTTCCCTTCTTTGCTTAGAACTGCGTTTCCATCTGAGCTCTTGATATTCATACAAGTGGTTCTACCATTAGTGATACAAAATTCGGACTGTAGTATCGGAATCGAAGAACTAGCAACGATAAGTTTTATTAGCTCAATATTACTAAACCCTCGTATAAATTATAACTGCACTTCGTGGTTCCCGCTAATCTAGACGCATGAGTGGCACATGTCATTGAGTATCTTCATCGTGAACATTGTTGTTAATAACGGCTGTATTATTTGTGGCCTGGCTCCAACTGTATGCTGACACTGGTGCTGTCGTCGTAAATACACTACCGGCCATTAAAACTGCTACATCCAGAAGAAATGTAGATGATGAACGGGTATTAATTGTACAAATATATTATACTAGAACTGACATGTGATTACATTTTCACGCAATGTGGGCGGATAGATCCTGAGAAATCAGTACCCAGAACAACCACCTCTGGCCGTAATAACGGCCTCGATACGCCTGGGCATTGAGTCAAACAGAGTTTCGATGGCGTGAACAGGTACAGCTGCGCATGCAGCTTCAACACGATACTACAGTTCATCAAGAGTAGTGACTGGCATATTGTGACGAGCCACTTGCTCAGCCACCATTGACCAGACGTTTTCAGTTGGTGAGAGATCTGAATAACGTGCTGGACAGGGCAGCTGTCGAACATTTTTTGTATCCAGAAAGGCCCGTACAGGACCTGCAACATGCGATCGTGTATTATCCTGGTGAAATGTAGGGTTTCGCAGGGATCGAATGAAGGGTAGAGCCACGGGTCGTAACACATCTGAAATGTAACGTCCATTGTTCAAAGTCCCGTCAATGAGAACAAGAGGTGACCGAGACGTGTGGTCAATGGGACTCCATCCCATCACGCCGGGTGATACGCCAGTATGGCGATGACGAATACACGCTTCGAATGCTCGTTCACTGCGATGTCACCAAACACGGATGCGACCATCATGATGTTGTAAACAGAACCTGGATTCAACCGAAAAAATGACGTTGTGTCATTCGTGCACCCAGGTTCGTCGTTCAGTACACCGTCGCAGGCGATCCTGTCTGTGATACAGCGTCAAGGGTAACCGCAGCCATGGTCTCCCAGCTGATAGTCCATGCTGCTGCAAACGTCGTCGAAATGTTCGTTCACATGGTTGTTGCCTTGAAAACGTCCCCATCTGTTGACTCAGGGATCAAGATGTGGCTGCACGATCCGTTACAGCCATGAGGATAAGATGCCTGTCATCTGGACTGCTAGTGATACGAGGCCGTTGGGATCCAGCACGGCGTTCCGTATTACCCTCCTGATCCCACCGATTCCATATTCTGCTAACAGTCATTGGATCTGGACCAACGCGAGCAACAATGTCGCGATACGATAAACCACAATCGCTATAGGCTACAATCCGACCTTTATCAAAGTCGGAAACGTGATGGTACGCATTTCTCCTCCTTACACGAGGCATCACAACAACGTTTCACCAGGCAAAGCCGGTCAACTGCTGTTTGTGTATATGAGAAATCGGTTGGAAACGTTCCACATGTCAGCATGTTGTAGGTGTCGCCACCGGCGCCAACCTTGTGTGAATGCTGTGAAAAGCTAATCATTTGCATATCACAGCATCTCCTTTCTATCGGTTAAATTTGTCGTCTGTAGCGCGTCATCTTCGTGGTGTAGCTATTTCAATGGCCAGTAGTGTATTACGAATGCTTCGGAGTGGCTTGCCAGTTTTCCAATAGAATTTATCTGATTGTGGCTATTTGCGTGAAATATCAAGCAGTCACTGTTAGAAGAGTGTTAGTTTAGACCTACATTACATTGGCCTCCTTAAGTGCCAGTGTCGTCTTTTGCTACTGAAATTAGCGCGATATGGATGGTGCTGTGCGTTTGATTTTGACACTAAGGTACTGGGTGATTTGCTTGAAAACCTTTACCCGAGCAACAGCAGTAGAACCTACAGCAACCTCACCTAGAAAAATATGCTCATTTTGTTCTTAAAGCAAACGAAGAATGGCGATGACATTTTGTGACCACTGCTCAAGCGCACTTTTTGCAGAACGTCAAGCTTGGAGCAGTAAAATTGTCGTGTAGGGGTATAAAGCAAGACATTCTGTACTTACTTTGTATCTAACGTACTACTGGATGTTAATATTTGTAATTAACTAGCTCTTAACCTGTAATTTATGACATTTTTTGAATAAAATTAGTAGTTGTATTATCTACGATGGCTTAGTAGCAATGTGACATTTACACTCTTTAGTACCTAGGGTTAATGGTCAAAGCAAAATTCATAAAGTATGTTCTTGATAAGTTATGTGCGGTAAAATTCTGAGGAGTGAAGCAACATTTCAAAACATCAACATTTATTGCTAGCGAAATTATATACATACAAACACATCAAACAATATTTGTAGGGGAATAAGTAGAACCTATTTACCTTACCAATTATGTTTTCTTTCCCTCAAGAAGTAATAACGCTATAAACAACTTATTTTTCGCCTCCATTAGAGTTGATATTTTTCACTTAAAATGTTATGTAATGAAAATTGTGTTTATATACACTGTGGGCGTCAGGTCTGTCGTGTTATTGTAAAGCATGAATAACTTTTCGTTTCGAGATATCTGACCTCGCTTTTGAAAAAACGCTCAGTGGAAAATAATATCCAAGTCGACAAGGAATATTTTCAGTTCGCCACGAAAACAAAGCACAACAATAAAATAAAGATTAAGGAGATGTGCAAGCCTCTTCATCTCAAATAACTACTGCAACTTACATCCTTCTGAATCTGCTTAATGTATTCATCTCGTGGTCTCCCACTACGATTTTTACCAGGCATACTCCCCTCTACTACTAAATTGGTGATCGCCTGATGTCTCAAATGCGTCATATTAATCGATCCCGTCTTATAATCAGGTATGCGACAAATTCATTTTTCTCCAATTCTGTTCAGTACCTCTTAATTAGTTACGTGATTTTCCCATCTAATCTTCTTCAGCATTCTTTTGTAGCTCGACATTTCAAAATCTTCAATTCTGTTTTTGTCTAAATCTTTTATTGTCGATGTTTCACTTCCATATATGGGTACACCCCATTCAAATACGCTCAGAAAAAACTTTCTGACATTCTAATTTGTATCGATGTTTACAAATTTCTCTTCTTCAGAAACGCCTTTCTTTCCATTGTCAGTCTACATTTTATATCCTCTCTACTTCGGCCAGCATCAGCTATTTTGCTGCCCAAATAGCAAAATTCATTTACTACTTTAAGTATCTCGTTTCCTAAGCTAATTCCCTCAGAATCACCTAGTTTAACTCGACTACATTCCATTATTCTTGTTTTTCTCTGATTGATGTTCATCTTATGTTCCAGTTTCAAGACAATTTCCATTCCGTTCAACTGCTCTTCCACGTCCTTTGGTGTCTCTGACAGAATTTCAGTTGTCATCGGAAAACCTCAAAGCTTTTATTTCCTTTCTGTGGACTCTAATTCCTAGCACAATTTTTCTACATTTTTCTTTACTTCTTGTTCAATGTACAGCTTGAATAACATCGGGGATAGGCTGCAACCCTGTCTCACTCCCTTCCCAACCACTGCTTCCCTTTCGTTTCCCTCAACTCTTGTAACTGCCGTCTGGTTTCTATACACATTGTAAACAACCTTTCGGCCCCTGCATTTTACCCCTGCTGCCTTCAGAATATTAAAGAGAGTATTCCAATGAACATCGCAAAGGCCTTCTCCAAGTCTACAAATGCTCTAAATGTCGGTTTCCCTTTCCTGAACCCTTTTTTTAAGGGCAATCGTAGGGCCAGTATCCCCTCGCGTGTACCTACATTTCTCCGGAATCCAAACTGATCTTTCCCCAGGTCGGTTAGTATTTTGCAACTAAGACTTATTAAACTGATAGTTCGGTAATACTCACATCCATCAGCAACTACATTCTTTGGAATTGGAATCACTATATTTTTCTTCAAGTTTGAGGGTATTTCGTCTGTCTCATACATCTTGCGCACCAGATGGAAGAGCTTTGTCATGGCTGGCTCTCGCGGAGCCTTGTTTCGGCTTAGGTCATTCAGTGCTCTGTCAAATTCTTCTCGCAGTATCATACCCCATTTCATCTTCATCTACGTCCCCTTCCATTTCTATATTATTGTCCTGAGAGTACATCTTCCTTGTATGGGCCCCCTACACACTCTTCCATCTTTCAGCTTTACCTTCTTTGCTTACGACTGGTTTTCCATCTGAGGTTTTGATTTTCATACAGGTGCTTCTCTTTTCTCCGAAGGCCTCCTTAATTTTCCTGTAAGCAGTATTTATCTTCTCCTAGTGATGTATGTTTCTAAAGGAGACATAAGAGCATGAAATTCGCTACTATAACATGTGTCGACAACACCGTCAAAACTTTCTTCCCGAGAAACCTTCACGTGACGTGATGTGACGGTCCTTTCACGGCCTTTGTGAATACCGCCATTTAAAATGCGCTGTGGAATGTTTAAGTGAATTGGCCTTTACGTTGCTGAGGCCTTCTCCGCCTTCAAACCATTTCACATGAGAGAATATTTGCTCTAAATCGACAGGTGTGCGTGCGCGTCACGTGATTGAGTGTAAATCATCCGCCAACCACGTCGTTAGTGTGTCATTGTCCAGCGACCTCTGTGATTGACTGACTGTGCCGCAGGTGCAGTTATAAAACCTTGAGTATACAGCAGACTGTGCATGCGCAGGATCAGGAGATGGTGGCATTATCTGCTAACATCGGAAATTAACCTGTTTCCGCCAAGCTCATCCTTACTATACTAATGGACATGGTGCTTTTGTGTCTTCTTAAATTTAATTTGTTGTTTGCTTCGATTACTCGGTTCATTACAGTTATAACACCAGGGCCTGGTGCTTTTCCTATTACTTTTCTCCCACATTCGAGACGAAATATCTGAAAGCAAAAAGGTTTTACAATACCTGAAGAAATAGCCTACGTACACGCAAGTAAGAAACAAAATAGGTACTCGTTCTTTAGTTAAAATAGTTTCAACAGTGAAAAAGTCGAATGTGTTTAACGAGGGAAATAATTCTCTGTGATTTAGCATGTAGAAATGAAATGATCGTACGGCATTGTTGGCCGGGAGACGCCATGCTCAGTGTATGGCCACCGAAATTGGAAGTCCTTTTTAGCTGACGCCACTTCGGCGACTTGCGAGTCAATGATGATGAAAGACACACAGCACCCAATCATCACGAGGCAAAGAAAAACCCTCACCCCACTGGGAATCGAACCCGGGACCCCGTGCGCAGGAAGCGAGAACGCTACCGCAAGACCACGAGCTGCGGACTGGCGTATAGAAAGAAAGCAACATACAAAGAATAAAGCAAAAAGGCGGTATTTACAGCTTCCTAAATATTTACATTTGGTAACGAACTACGGTTTCATATATTGAAATTGATCTTAACTGTAATAGGTATAGATCTAGGCGGGACGTTCTATAAGCAGTGCAACGCATTTTTGTGTGGCCAGTTTCGGTTGAAAACGTGCGGAATTTTTTGTGGGACACCTTGAAAAATTTCCCGCTTCAGTCCCTACAGTTTCATTGAGTTTCTGTAAGAGGTCGCTCTATGTGTAGCCTTCAATACGGCTTTTGTAACGGAGATGCGATACAAGCAGAGAGCTGACATTAAACTTCTTTTGGCGGAAAACCATAACATCGCACATATTCACAGGCGCTTGCGAAATAGCTGCGGATACGTGGCTGTGAAGAAAAGCAGGGTCAGTCGTTGGCTGAGGCGTCGGTTATCAGCGCAACGAGGTCGCGCAAATCTGTCCGATTTCCCGCGTGCCGGCAGGCCACTCACAGCTGTGACTCCAGCGATGTTGGAACGTCAGAACTCTCTCATTCAAGGTAATCGACTGGTCAAAATCAAACATCTCGCTGCACAACTGAACGTATCTGTTGGTAGTGCCGACACACTCGTCTACAGTTGACGTAACTCAAGTGTGCCCGCTGGGTTACTCCCTGCCTAACAGAAGACCATAAAAAGCAACGAAGGACCATCTATGAGGAATTGTTTCGCGTTACAAGGCCTATCGCGACAATTTTTTGTCGAACGTCGTCACAGGCGATGAAATATAGGTTCATCGCTTCGAAACAAAATGGCTATCTATGGAGTGGCGCAACCACCTCTCCTCCAAAGAAAAAGTTCAAAGCCGCCCCCTCAGCCGGTAGAGTGACGGTCTTCTGGGACTAAAAGGTTCAAATGGCTCTAAGCGCTATGGGACTTAACATCTAAGGTCATTAGTACCCTAGACATAGGAACTACTTAAACCTAATTAACCTAAGGACATCGCACACATCCATGCCCGAGGCAGAATTCGATCCTGGGACTGTAGCAGCAACGAGGTTCCAGACTGAAGCGCCTGGAACCGCTCGGCCACAGCGGCCGGCCTTCTGGGACTATGAAGAACTTATTCTATTTGATGTTCTCCAAAAATGGTTCAAATTGCTCTAAGCTCTATGGGACTTAACATCTGAGGTCGTCAGTCCCCTAGACGTAGAACTACTTGAACCTAACTAACCTAAAGACATCACACACATCCATGTCCGAGGCAGGATTCGAACCTGCGACCCTAGCAGCAGCGAGGTTCCGGACTGAAGCGCCTGGAACCGCTCGGTCACAGCGGCCGGCCTTCGGGGCTAAGAAGGGCTTATTCTATTTGATGTCCTCCAAAAATGGTTCAAATTGCTCTAAGCTCTATGGGACTTAACATCTGAGGTCGTCAGTCCCCTAGACGTAGAACTACTTGAACCTAACTAACCTAAAGACATCACACACATCCATGTCCGAGGCAGGATTCGAACCTGCGACCCTAGCAGCAGTGTGGTTCCGGACTGAAGGGCCTAGAACCGCTCGGCGACTTTGGGAGCGCAGTATAAATTGTGGAGGAGAGTATTTCGAAGGAGGCAATGCACAATAAGTAAAAGATAAGCTTAGAAAAATTTTGTTGACAAAGATCCGGATTTTTTTGAGCTGCCCTCCGATTCAAAGCCTAAGACATGTATAAATTTATAAACAACACAAGTTAATGTTGAGTGCCTGTACATAAAGGTTGTTCTGCCCATGGATTTAGCACTATAAAATGTTCTTATTTAATTAAGTAACCAAACCATTACTTTGGCAGAAAAAATAAAAGTAAAAAAATAAACACCAGCGATAAACTCCTGCTCATAATATTATACTGTAATACCCGCCTCTTAGAAGTAATCGCACTGCATTGCAGACATGTCTATTAAGTGTCCCACGTGTGCTGCCTTCGGTATATAGCAGTCTCATCCACACACCTCCTCGGAGTACTGCAGTGGTGAGGGAAGCCGGAGGGCTGGGTAGAGTCGGCGCTCCAGGAGGCTCGATCTAAGATAAGTCGCAAGCTCACTAGTGCCTCGCTTATTCCTACATTTCTCCAGAACGCAAACTGATCTTCGCCGAGGTCGACTTCTAGCAGTTTTTGCATTCTTCTGTAAATTATTTGTGTTATTGTTTTGCAAAAAATGGTTCAAATGGCTCTAAGCACTATGGGACTTAACTTCTGAGGCCATCAGTCCCCTAGAACTTATAACTACTTAAACCTAACTAGCCTAAGGACATCACACACATCCATGCCCGAGGCAGGATTCGAACCTGCGACCGTAGCGGTCTCGCAGTTTTTTGCAAACATGACGCATTAAACTGGAGGTTCGGTAATGTTTTCACCTGTCAGCACCTACCCCTAACCATCCATAAATGTAGAAATGTCTGCTCCTGAAGATTAAGAAAGTACGTCGCCATTCCTCCTCTTTTGTGGACGTGTAAGCCATTTGCAAACTTGTCCGAAAGTTTGCTGGACTCCTGTGTGCTCAGCTGTGGATTGCGGCAAGTGCGACAACGATTCTAACCGTGAGACCTTCGGCGTAATGTGTCCCGGCGTCGTGACTCTGTACATGAGGTGAACGGCTCGCTACCAGAGCGCCTTGCACCGGGGATTAATTGGCATCTGGCGCCGATCTGACTGCGTATAACGGAGGCGTGTAAGTTTATTTCGAGTGTGATCATGTTGGGAAAGCTGGAAGTGACCTCAGAGTGGAAAATGCCTGAAAGCGACGCTGCGGAAGGAGAAACAGGGCTTAATGGCAGGTCGACGCCGCGAAAAGGTGGGGATACAAATTACCCATGATTTCTCTGAGGAAACCATCTCAATGTTCACACAGAGTTACGTAGCAAACAGTCACGTAAGACTTCCAAATTCGGGTCCTTAGTTACCCAGAAGCACTATTGCTACGCCACGAAAAGTGGCTTAATCCCGTGCATTTCGTCATGTATTTAGCTTTGAAAGGATCTGTGAACGTTTTTATAGATGTAGTTCTTATATTAGAGGAGTAAATACGTGGGCCACTCCAAAAGAAACGCACACTATTTTCTTTTTAAATCCATCTTTTACTCTACATGTTTGAAAGTTTTACAGCGTGTAGATACATCCTTTAGGAACAATATTTTCATTTCTCCATATATTTTCCATCCCTCTCAACTGCCTTACATAATTTCCATGTGTCTCAACTGCCTTACGCCATCTTGGAACCAGCGCCTGTATACCCACACTGTAAAATTCTGGACCAAACTGTTGGAGCCACTGTTTGGCAGCGTGCACAAGGGAGTCATCATCTTCAAACCTTGTTCCACGAAGAGAGTCTTTCAGTTTCCCAGAGAGATGATAGTAACATGGAGCCAAGTCAGGACTGTAAGGCGGGTGTTTCAGTGTTGTCCATCCGAGTTTTGTGCTCGCTTCCATGGTTTTTTGACTGACATGTGGCCATGCATTGTCATGCAACAGCAGAACATCCTGCTTTTGCCGATTTGGTCGAACACGACTCAGTCGAGCTTGAAGTTTCTTCAGTGTCGTCACATATGCATCAGAATTAATGGCGGCTCCACTTGGCATGACGTCCACAAGCAAGAGTCCTTCGGAATCGAAAAACACCGTAGCCATAACTTTTCCAGGAGAAGGTGTGGTTTTGATTTTTTTTCCTTGGGTGAATTTGCATGACGCCACTCCATTTATTGCCTGTTCGTTTCTGGTGAAAAATGATGGAGCCATGTTTCATCACTTGTCACAATTCTTCCAAGAAATTCATCTCCACCATTCTCGTACTGTTCCAAAAGTTCGCTGCATACCGTTTTTCTTGTTTCTTTGTGAGCCACTGTCAACATCCCGGGAACCCACCTGGCACAAATCTTTTTTAACGCCAACACTTTAAGTATTCTGCAAACACTTCCTTCCCCTATCCCAACGTAGCGTGACAATTTGATCGCTGTGATGCGTCTGTCAGCAGTCACCAATTCGTTAACTCTCTGCACATTGTCTGCAGTGTGTGCAGTACAAGGCCTGCCGCTACGAGGACAATCCTCAATATTGCCGTGCCCGCTTTCATCACGTAACCTACTTGCCCACCGACTAACTGTACTGTGATCGACAGCGGCATCTCCATAAACCTTTTTCAACCTCTTGTGGATGTTTCAGACTGTCTCGTTTTCAGAGCACAGGAATTCTATGATAGTACGTTGCTTCTGACGAACGTCAAATGCAGCAGCCATCTTGAAGATATGCTGTGACGGCGCCACTCACGGGAACAGGTTGAATTAAGTTTGAAAACAAGCGGGAAGGATGTATCTACACACTGTAAAGCTTTCACACATGCAGAATGAAAACCGTATTTTTACAAAAATAGTGTACATTTCTTTTGGAATGACCCTCGTAGATGGAGTCAGATCCAACTTTGTTCTCTGGAAAACAGCTAAAGTGATCACCGTGTCCTTTCGCCTCACTCGACGGTGAAGCCGCAATTTACAATATTGTTCTCTACAGCTACATATGCATCTACATCTACATACACACTCCGCAAGCCACCGTACGGTGCGTGACGGAGGGTACCCTGTACCACTGCTAATCGTTTCCTTTCCTGTTCCACTCACAGATTTAGCGAAGGAAAAACTACTGTCTATACGCCGCCATATCAGCCTTAATTTCTCACACCTTATTTTCGTTTCCTTAAGAGAAATGTATGTTTATGGCAGTAGGATCGTTCTGCAGTCAGCTTTAAATGCCGGTACTCTAAATTTTTTCAATGCTGTGCCTCGAAAAGAATGTCGCCTTCCCTCCAGGAATGCCCATTTGAGTTCCTGAAGCATTTACGTAACACGTGTGCGTTGTTCGAACCGACCGGTAACAAATATAGCAGGCCGCCTCTGAATTGCTTCGATGTCTTCCTTTAATCCGACTTAGTGCGAATCCCAAACACCAGAACAGTACTCAAGAATAGGTCGCACTAGCCTCCTATATATGGTCTCCTTTACATATGAACCACACTTTCGTAAAATTCTCCCAGTAAATCGAAGTCGGCCATTCGTCTTCTCTACTACGATCTTCACATGCTTGTTCTATTTCAAACGGCTTTCCAACGTCACGCCCATGTATTGTGTCAAGTATGACACTACCAATGCTGTATCCGAGCATTACGGGTTTGTTTTTCCTGCTGATCCTCATTACCCTACATTCTGCTGCAGTCAGAGCCAGCTGCCATTCATCACATCAACATCTACATCTACGTGGTTACTCTGCTGTTCGCAATAAAGTACCTGGCAGAGGGTTCAATGAACCACCTTCAAGCTGTCTTTCTACCGTTCCACTCTCGAACGGCACGCGGGAAGAATGAGCACGTAAATTTTTCTGTGCGAGCCCTGATTTCTCCTATTTCACCGTAATGATCATTTCTCCCTATGTAAGTGGGTGGCAACAGAATGTTTTTGCAATCGGAGGAGAAAACTGGTGATTGAAATTTCACGAGAAGATCCCGTCACAACAAAAAACGCCTTTGTTTTAATGATTGCGACTCCCAATTCACGTATCATGTCTGTGACACTATCTCCGCTATTTCGCGACAGCATAAAACGAGCTGCCCTTCTTTGTACTTTTTCGATGTCATCCGTCAATCCCACCTGATGCGGATCCCACACCCCACAGCAGTACTCCAGAATAGGGCGGACTAGAGTGGTGTAAGCAGTCTTGTTAGTAGACCTGTGGCACCTTCTAAGTGTTCTGCCAATGAATCGCAGTCTTTGGTTTGCTCTACCCACAACATTATCTATGTGATCGTTCCAATTTTGGTTGTTTGTAATTGTAATCCCTAAGTATTTAGCTGAATTTACAGCCTTCATATTTGTGTGACTTATCGTGTAATCGAAATTTAGCTGATTTCTTTTAGTACTCATATGAATAACTTCACACCTTTCTTTATTCAGGGTCAATTGCCACTTTTCTCACCATACAGATATCTAAATCATTTTGCAAGTCGTTTTGATCATCTGATCACTTTACAAGACGGTAAATGACAGCATCATCTACAAACACTCTAAGACGACTACTCAGGTTGTCTCCTATATCGTTAATGTACAGTAGATCAGGAACAATAGAAGGCCGGATATTACTTCTGTTTCACTCGATGACTTTTCGTCTATTACTACGAACTGTGACCTTTCTGACAGGAAATGGTGAATACAGTCGCACAACTGAGGCGATACTCCGTAGGCACGTAGTTTGGTTAGAAGACGCTTGTGAGGAACGGTGTCGAAAGCCTTCTGTAAGTCTAAAAATATGGAATCAATTTGACATCCCCTGACAATAGCTCTTATTACTTCATGAGTATAAAGAGCTAGTTGTATTTCACAAGAACTATATTTTCTGATTTCGTGTTGACTATGTGTCAATAAATCGTTTTCTTCGAGGTACTTCATAATGTTCGAATACAGTAAATGTTCCAAAACCCTACTGCAATTCGACGTTAGTGATATAGGCCTGAAATTCAGCGGATTACTACTACATCCCTTTTTGGGTATTGGTGTTGTCTAAGTCATCATGTATAATCTTACAGTAACTCATCTTCGATACCTTCCCGTACATCATAGCATCATCAGCAAACAACATCAGATTGCTGCTCACCCTGTCCGACAGTTCATTTATGTATATAAAAAGTAACTGCGGTGCTGTCACACTTCCCTGGAATACTCCTAGCAATACCCTTGTCTCTGACGAACACTCTACGTCGATTACAACGTACTGTGTTCTATAACTTTAGAAGTCTTCGGGCCGCTCACATATCTGGGAACCTATTCCGTATGCTCGTACCTTCGTTAACTGTCGGTAGTGTGGCACCATGCCAAATGCTTTACGGAAATCAGGGAATATGTGATCTCCTGTTGCCCTTCGTTCATGGATCGAAGGATGTCATGTGAGAAAAGGGCGATACTTTCTGAAACTGTGCTGATTCTTGGGCATAAGTTTTTCGGTGTCCAGGAAATTTATTATATTCGAACTCATATTATGTTCTAGAATTCTGTAGTAAATCGATGTTAAGGATATTGCGCCTAAGGAATGTTAATATTCGGGATTTGGAGCCTAACGTTGGGTGAGAGGGACCGTGTCCGACTTACCTTGAAACGTACGTTGGGAACGCCCAGCGCGAGTCATGAAAAACTCTCTCCTCCCAAACAGGCCATGAAGGCCCAAAGGTACCGTCCGGCCGCCGTGTCATCCTCAGACCACAGGCGTCACTGGATACGGATATGGAGAAGCATGTGGTCAGCACACCGCTCTCCCGGCCGTATGTCAGTTTCCGAGATCGAAGCCGCTACTTCTCAATCAAGTAGCTCCTCAACTTGCCTCACAAGGGCTGAGTGCACCCCGATTGCCAACAGCGCCCGACAGACAGGATGGTCACCCATCCAAGTGCAAGCCCAGCCCGACAGCGCTTAACTTCGGTGATCTGACGGAACCGGTGTAACAACTGCGGCAAGGCCATTGGCGCTAGCCATAAAAGTAATTGATAATCAAGATGGCAGAGTAGCTGCTGATTTTCATTATTTACTCAACGTAAAGATGAATTGATAACCTCTCGATTCGCGAATAAATGTTAACTTATTATATGCCTTGACAAAAAGATCTAAAAATCAGCGGTCATATCGCTGCAGCCAGCCGCGGTGGCCGAGCGGTTCTAGGCGCTACAGTCTGTAACCGATCTAAGTTCTAGGGGGACTGATGACCTCAGAAGTTAAGTCCCATAGTGCTCAGAGCCATTTGAACTATATCGTTGCAACAACAATAAATTCGTGCAAACAATCCTGTTGCAGGAACATCCGCAACTGAGCATTATACCAGAGGTATACTCATAGGCAGCACACCACGCTTAGTACAAGTCCACCGCGACGCTCGGGGGCCACAGTACCAAGTTACAACACCGGTCGTGTAATAATAAAAGAACTTCACAACTGAAGCGGTATATTCAACCTCTGGAATAAATTCGTAGTTTAACGAAATAATTAATAGCTGTTCCAGAAAAACGGATTCAAAAGTGTACCTATATCTAAAGAGTCAAAATTGAGAAAGTGCTGAGCCTGAAGTGCCGTCGTCCACGCAATCCTAGTATTTCGTTTTTCCCGGCATATTGACGTCTGGATGAAGAGCCGGTTGAATACAAAAAATACTGATTTCCTCCTTGGTCAAACTACTCGCATTTCTCGTGACAAATAAAATCACCTTCCGATCTAACGTAGACCTGAAGCTATTCTAATGATCTATCTAACACCACAAGCTAGTTTATGTATTCACATTCGTTGGCTTTACTACGTCATAACCAAACTCGCACTTTCCAGCTTACCAATACTCTCAACCATGATTTCACGTTTTAGAGGAATTAATTAATGACTATTTCATCATAGCTTGTAAGTGCAAAAACAACGTGAGGCAAACGCAAAACTGCTGGCCGGAGTGGCCGAGCGGTTCTAGGCGCTACAGTCGGGAACCGCGCTACCGCTACGGTCGCAGGTTCGAATCCTGCCTCGGACATGGATGTGTGTGATGTCCTTAGGTTAGTTAGGTTTAAGTAGTTCTAAGTTCCAGGGGACTGACAACCTCAGAAGTTAAGTCCCATAGGGCTCAGAGCCATTTGATTTGAAACGCAAAACTGAATGCGAGCAATGCTTAGTTTTTAGCGAGCAGACGTCCGAAAAATAGCGGGCAATGTATTAGCAATTTTTGATTTCTGCCACATGTCCTAATCAGGTAAAGAGACGATAGAAGTGAAGAAATGGCCTCCTTCACCAAGGTCATTCGTACACGCAGTCATTATTTTTTCTTGCGGCGTAACTTGCTGAAGGAAAAGAAAAACTAATTTCGGGAAACTTTTTCCGCTGTCGTGATTACATGTTAGACTTGAATTAGTTTCGTGGTTGGTTGGTGGTTGGTTGTTTTGGGGAAGGGGACCAAACAGCGAAGTCATCGGTCCCATTGGATTAGGGAAGGATGGGGAAGGAAGTCCTTTCAAAGGAACCATCTCGAAATTTGCCTGAAGCGATTTAGGGAAATCACGGAAAACCTAAATCAGGATGGCCGGACGCGGGTTTGAACCGTGGTCCTCCCGAATGCGAGCCCAGTGTGCTAACCACTGCACCACCTCGTTCGGTTTCAAAGATGGGCAGCTTGTTTTGTACTATCGTGAAATAGGGGGAGGGGGGGGGGGGGGTGAATGCCACGGACATACGGACATGATACGTGAACTGAGGTGGAGATCATTAAAACAAAAACGGTTTTCGTCCCGGTAAGTTCTTCTCATGAAGTTTCAATCACCAGTTTTCTCCTTCGACTGCGAAAATATTCTGTAGGCGCACAACTACATAAGGGGAAATGACCATCATGGTAAAATAAGAGAAAAATAGAGCTCGGACAAAGAGATTTAAATGTTTGTTCCTCCCGTGCGCCGTTCGAGAGTAGAACGGTAGAGAAATAGATATTTGCAGATATTTATTGTGTGTTCTTGTTTTCTGACCTATTCTACATCCTTGAGAATCCCCTCACTATGGAATCAAAAGTACGTATAATCTAATCTAATCTTATCCAAACACAGCAGATATACCATCACATCACTGGCCAAAGTTTATCGCTAGTATAGCAATTTGCTCTGAAACCCGATGTTGAAGTTTTTACATGACCAACCAAAGGTAGCACTAAGAAATCTGTTTACGAAAGCCTGGTTTGCTAGCCCCGTGTTAACTTAGTAAATGGGAGGTATTCATATATTTCGCTATATGTACGACATCTGGTTCTGAGTTCGTCATTGGCTACGCAATGTAATGCTCCCATCGGTTACTTGCAACCCAACAAGGTCATACATTGCCAGCACCTACGTTATGCCACGTATAGCCACAGCGAACGGGCGCCCCGTCGCAGATTTTAGCTCCTCATTAAGGGGAAGGGGGGGGGGACCGTTCGGTAAAATTGGCCAAAAACGTTGAAATTTTTTGGCACCTGATAGTTCTGTAGCGTTTAATTCGTGCTACAAATGATTTAAAAGTAATTTTGTTTTAACCAATGCTCAGTGTCTTGTCACCTTTTCTACACGGCTCTGTCATTGTTTTGCGATTTTTTATTAATATCCTGCAATCAAACAAGACATCTGTAGATTATAGAAGGCTGTAAGCCCATTTGCGATGCAATTAATTACGATTTAATAACGAAATGCATACATGGTGGAACGTAAAAGGCGAACGAAACCTCATTTAGAAGGGACGCCCAAAGACAACATTTTGCTCATCTACTGTTGTTTCCTTGCATAGTGCCTGTCTGGTTTTCAGTCATGATGCCACTGGAAGATTCAGGAACCTTACGAGACTACGATTTGAAAACCTACTGAAGAAGATTGATAATGTGCGTATTACTAGTTTTGAAATGTCAAACAAGGATATACCTGATCCATTTGACATGCCCTTTTTTGGATGATTAGACGAAAAACTAATCTAATTTAATCTAATCATTCAAAAAAGGGCATGTCAAATGGATCAGACTAGAAGGAAAGAGCTACATGAAGACCAAAAAGACCAAATGTACGGTTATGGCCAACACTAAGGTACTTGTTTCTGGAGTAAATGCTAATAAAGTCTTTTTTCTGCATCTCCCGCAACTTGCAGTTTTCAGTGCTGCTGAACCATTGCAGAAAAACAGGTGAAATTTGCTACAGACTTTGTACATGCTATAACAGAACTTCGTGTTGTACAAAATTTTTCAAAATACATTACTGTGGAATTTATTTAAACTTTTATGATATAAAAATTCCTATACATAGTACACACAAATTTAAAAAGCTGTTGGGAGTGTTCTGTGGATGATATTGAAAAAACTGGTTTATAGATTTGTCAAGTTACTAAGGATAACTTTAACACATTTTGAAACTGATAAGTGATAGTAAGTGTTCTAAATGTAGCCAACAACGTCGTGATCAAATTATTTGACAATGAAATTGAAAAAGAATCCAGGCTATAGCCAGTAACATAATGACAACATCTACAAAATTTGGTTCAGTTACCTCTCAAACAGTAAAGGTTACCTACGATAATGATGGAAGCCGAAGAAATGAATTAAAATTTGTGCTATGAAATTGTACCTGGATCTCATTACTTGCCAGGGTATCGTAGACATAACACCACCACAACAGTATAGCTAACATATCTCCAGGGACTACCCTATTCCATTGCCTTAATCGTGTATAAAGATGAGACTCAAATGTCTCGAGGAAAATTGAACTACATCAGAACTGTCGTAAAAGTGGCACTTATCGAGTTTAGGGGGACACCCATGAAATCTTTGATTTTTGCCGATTATCGTCAGTTTGACTATGCTGCTTAAAATATAACAATACGACAAAATAACAGTGTGACTGAAACAATAAAACAACATATTCTCATGTAATCGAAATATAACAATGCGTAAAGATCATTCAAGTTAAATTGCAGCAAGCTAAATCGCAGCATTCGGATAAACGCGCCCGATGTGATCAATCAAATTGTGAAATGGGTGTAATCCAAAGCGTTGCCGCCATAGAAACTCTACGGTCGCAGGTTCGAATCCTGCCTCGGGCATGGATGTGTGTGATGTCCTTAGGTTAGTTAGGTTTAAGTAGTTATAAGTTTTGGGGAAATGATGACCTCAGATGTTAAGTCCCATAGTGCTCAGAGCCATGCGCTTGTTTTCCTGTTTTGCTTTCTGCCATACGCTTTCAACATGATTAGTAGTTGCGAGAGTAATTGGATCAACGAAATGCATGGAATGATTAACAGTCAAATGCTAGATTCTGGACTGTGTTATACGCTCCCCACAAATCGTAAACAATAGTGGTCCCAGGCCGCACATATTGTTGTAGAATCGGCAGCAAAGTTGCAGCATCTCTTCGAACTACAGGAACGAGGAAGCTTTCTCTGGTCTTAGTATCGTATCCGCCGAATGCCCAATGTTCCTTAACCTTGTGACCTCGATTGCATTTTCGGCGGACAAAACAGCTTTCATCGATCTCAATTGTACGCCCTTGACCGCCTAAAACAATAAGCTCTTACACGAAATACTCGTGGCAAATGTCTCTGCAGAACTGTTTCCAGTCCACAGCCGTATTAGCCGAGATTTGCAGTTGACGCATCACAAATTCCTGTTTATAGAGTTCGAAGCCATTTTGATAATGCATTCGGTAGACAGATGACTACCCGTAAAAAGAGAATCTTTGCGAATTCTTCCTGCAAATGCGTCATACATAGCAGCGCCGAATACGAACGTCGTCAGATTGCTTGCGTTCTAAGAACATTTTATTCGCACCGCCAAAGCATTGTCCATCTTCACAAAATCTCTCACGTTACAGCAAACCATGACCGAAAGCCCATTCAGTAGGTGAATTACTATCACGGCAAACGTCGAACAAATTTACCATACGAAATTCGGTCAAATCAGGGAAAATTATGAGTTAGTAGAACAAACGCACAGAACAAACACCGAACTAACACTTACCTACACTGTTATTTGACTTCAGTGTAAACTGAATGAGGCGATTTTATCCGAGTGCTTTGATGTGCTACGATTTAGCTTGAATGATGTTTGTAAATAACATATTCGTGGTCCGGTCAAAAAATGAGAAACAAATTGTTCATTGAAATTTTTTTTCTCTCGATATATTAAAAAGTTTTTAACGGGGATGAAAATAAATAACACCTTCGGTCAAAAAGTGAGAAAAAAATGTTTTTGAAAATTTTGTCCCCCTAAACTCGATTTTTCATACGTCCCCCCTGAAGATGAGATTTAACACTACTGCGCTCACCTGAAAGCCGTTGTTGGCTGTCCCCGCATCGACTGCGAACAGAGGAAGAGCGCGCAACCGCAGTACCAGTTCCCTTATGCAGAAGTCACGCACCGATGTCCGTTTCAAGGCAACGCAACGACTCCTTACACGCATTGTTGGCCACAAGGCGCAGCACGTATTACATTCCTGCATAGGAGCTGCGTGATTACAGGGAGCCTTACGGCTTTACGCATCTCATCTCCCAGCCACGGCTTGTACCTCGAGTTTGCAGTCGTCTCCAGCCGCTGAGTACCGACCGATCCTTGACCGAACGGTAACCCCTCCCCCACAATTGTCTCTCAGTTCCCTTGGCGCACATGCATAGAGGTCAGTTGCAGTAGAACTTTCAGTGCCTTGTGTCTTAGCTTCCATTCCATACCAGCAGTAATGAGGAACAAGTAGAGAGCCTTCAAGCATGCGCTATACGGCGTAATCAACTACGAGGGGTGTACAATAAGTAATGAAACACATTTTTCTCTGAAAGCCAGTTGGTTTTGATCAGGATTCCAACATAATATTATTCTCCACTTTTTTGGCAACAAAATCCTATTTTTCAACATAACCGCCGTCTATGAATAAATTACAATGTCATAAGCAAATATCGAAGTTATTATTTCTTTTCCCTTCCAAATTCCTGCTTCCTTTCCTTTACTGCTCGCTCAGTGTACAGACTGAACAACATTGAGGAGAGGCTGCAACTCAGTCTCATACATTTCTCCTTTGTTGTTTCATGTCCTTCGACTTGTGTAACTTTTATAATTCTATTTTTTCTTTTGTTTTGTAAATAACATAGGCGTTCTCTTGCTGCTCTGTCTTTTATTCTCGCAGGTGCCTTTTTTAAGTTTAAGCCACCATCAGTAGGACCTACAATGATGCAGTTATGATACTCTTCTTTGTGTGTATTCCTACATTATAGAAGAGTTGATTTCTCCATTTTTATGTAAATAAGTGATTACTTAGTTTGCGAACTGTGGTGCTCGACATTCACCCTCATCACAAATGGTTCAAATAGCTCTGAGCACTGTGAGATTTAACTTCTGAGATCATCAGTCCCCTAGAACTTGAAACTACTTAAACCTAACTAACCTAAGGACATCACAGACATCCATGCCCGATGCAGGATTCGAACCTGCGACCGTAGTGCGTTCATAATCTTCAGGCCGAAAAAGAGCTGAACACACACGTGCAGTTTTCACATTCACTTTGTCCTTGTATTTGCATCGAACTGTCCATTCACGTTGCAAGTGCTCATCCTTGGGAAAAACGTGGTAAATAACGTCCGTCGTCGTTCGAGCAGTATTAATGCAATGCGCCACGGCACAGTTACAGTGACCCTTGCTCACGACTGTCTCAAAACAAACTACTTTTATTGGATGCACACTACCACTTCCGTGTTCCACTGACTGCACAGCACTGCAGCGTCCTCTCCGAGACGTCAAGGAGCGCAAGGGCGTCTGGGAGTTTTTTACTCGCTTGGGGCGGGAATGGCCTACCTGCTTTTTCTAATATACCTTGGCCGGAATCGCCTACCTGCTTTTTCTATATGTTGTTGTTGTTGTTGTTGTGCTCTTCAGTCCTGAGACTGGTTTGATGCAGCTCTCCATGCTACTCTATCCTGTGCAAGCTTCTTCATCTCCCAGTACCTACTGCAACCTACATCCTTCTGAATCTGCTTAGTGTACCCATCTCTCGGTCTCCCTCTACGATTTTTACCCTCCACACTGCCCTCCAATGCTAAATTTGTGATCCCTAGATGCCTCAAAACATGTCCTACCAACCGATCCCTTCTTCTAGTCAAGTTGTGCCACAAACTTCTCTTCTCCCCAATCTTATTCAATACCTCCTCATTAGTTACGTGATCTATCCACCTTATCTTCAGTATTCTTCTGTAGCACCACATTTCGAAAGCTTCTATTCTCTTCTTGTCCAAACTAGTTATCGTCCATGTTTCACTTCCATACATGGCTACACTCCAAACAAATATTTTCAGAAATGACTTCCTGACACTTAAATATATATTCGATGTTAACAAATTTCTCTTCTTCAGAAACGCTTTCCTTGCCATTGCCAGTCTACATTTTATATCCTCTCTACTTCGACCATCATCAGTTATTTTACTTCCTAAATAGCAAAACTCCTTTACTACTTTAAGTGTCCCATTTCCTAATCTAATTCCCTCAGCATCACCCGATTTAATTGGACTACATTCCATTATCCTCGTTTTGCTTTTGTTGATGTTCATCTTATATCCTCCTTTCAAGACACTGTCCATTCCGTTCAACTGCTCTTCCAAGTCCTTTGCAGTCTCTGACAGAATTACAATGTCATCGGCGAACCTCAAAGTTTTTACTTCGTCTCCATGAATTTTAATACCTACTCCAAATTTTTCTTTTGTTTCCTTTACTGCTTGCTCAATATACAGATTGAATAACATCGGGGAGAGGCTACAACCCTGTCTCACTCCTTTCCCAACCACTGCTTCCCTTTCATGCCCCTCGACTCTTATGACTGCCATCTGGTTTCTGTACAAATTGTAAATAGCCTTTCGCTCCCTGTATTTTACCCCTGCCACCTTTAGAATTTGAAAAAGAGTATTCCAGTCAACATTGTCAAAAGCTTTCTCTAAGTCTACAAATGCTAGAAACGTAGGTTTGCCTTTTCTTAATCTTTCTTCTAAGATAAGTCGTAAGGTCAGTATTGCCTCACGTGTTCCAACATTTCGACGGAATCCAAACTGATCCTCCCCGAGGTCCGCATCTACCAGTTTTTCCATTCGTCTGTAAAGAATTCGCGTTAGTATTTTGCAGCTGTGACTTATTAAACTGATAGTTCGGTAATTTTCACATCTGTCAGCACCTGCTTTCTTTGGGATTGGAATTATTATATTCTTCTTGAAGTCTGAGGGTATTTGGCCTGTCTCATACATCTTGCTCACCAGCTGGTAGAGTTTTGTCATGACTGGCTCTCCCAAGGCCGTCAGTAGTTCTAATGGAATGTTGTCTACTCCGGGGGCCTTGTTCCGACTCTGGTCTTTCAGTGCTCTGTCAAACTCTTCACGCAATATCGTATCACCCATTTCGTCTTCATCTACATCCTCTTCCATTTCCATAATATTGTCCTCAAGTACATCACCCTTGTATAAACCTTCTATATACTCCTTCCACCTTTCTGCCTTCCCTTCTTTGCTTAGAACTGGGTTGCCATCTGAGCTCTTGATATTCATACACGTGGTTCTCTTCTCTCCAAAGGTCTCTTTAATTTTCCTGCAGGCAGTATCTATCTTACCCTAGTGAGATAAGCCTCTACATCTTTACATTTTGCACTTCCTGTCGATCTCATTTTTGAGACGTTTGTATTCCTTTTTGCCTGCTTCATTTACTGCATTTTTATATTTTCTCCTTTCATCAATTAAATTCAATATTTCTTCTGTTACCCAAGGATTTCTAGCAGCCCTCGTCTTTTTACCTACTTGATCCTCTGCTGCCTTCACTACTTCATCCCTCAGAGCTACCCATTCTTCTTCTACTGTATTTCTTTCCCCTATTCCTGTCAATTGTTCCCTTATGCTCTCCCTGAAACTCTGTACAACCTCTGGTTCTTTCAGTTTATCCAGGTCCCATCTCCTTAATTTCCCACATTTTTTGCAGTTTCTTCAGTTTTAATCTACCTTTTTCTATATACGCTCCTGGAAATTGAAATAAGAACACCGTGAATTCATTGTCCCAGGAAGGGGAAACTTTATTGACACATTATTGGGGTCAGATACATCACATGATCACACTGACAGAACCACAGGCACATAGACACAGGCAACAGAGCATGCACAATGTCGGCACTAGTACAGTGTATATCCACCTTTCGCAGCAATGCAGGCTGCTATTCTCCCATGGAGACTATCGTAGAGATGCTGGATGTAGTCCTGTGGAACGGCTTGCCATGCCATTTCCACCTGGCGCCTCAGTTGGACCAGCGTTCGTGCTGGACGTGCAGACCGCGTGAGACGACGCTTCATTCAGTCCCAAACGTGCTCAATGGGGGACACATCCGGAGATCTTGCTGGCCAGGGTAGTTGACTTACACCTTCTAGAGCACGTTGGGTGGCACGGGATACATGCGGACGTGCATTGTACTGTTGGAACAGCAAGTTCCCTTGCCGGTCTAGGAATGGTAGAACGATGGGTTCGATGACGGTTTGGATGTACCGTGCACTATTCAGTGTCCCCTCGACGATCACCAGAGGTGTACCGCCAGTGTAGGAGATCGCTCCCCACACCATGATGCCGGGTGTTGGCCATGTGTGCCTCGGTCGTATGCAGTCCTGATTGTGGCGCTCACCTGCACGGCGCCAAACACGCATACGACCATCATTGGCACCAAGGCAGAAGCGACTCTCATCGCTGAAGACGACACGTCTCCATTCGTCCCTCCATTCACGCCTGTCGCGACACCACTGGAGGCGGGCTGCACGATGTTGGGGCGTGAGCGGAAGACGGCCTAACGGTGTGCGGGACCGTAGCCCAGCTTCATGGAGACGGTTGAGAATGCTCCTCGCCGATACCCCAGCAGCAACTGTGTCCCTAATTTGCTGGGAAGTGGCGGTGCGGTCCCCTACGGCACTGCGTAGGATCCTACGGTCTTGGCGTGCATCCGTGCGTCGCTGCGGTCCGGTCCCAGGTCGACGGGCACGTGCACCTTCCGCCGACCACTGGCGACAACATCGATGTACTGTGGAGACCTCACGCCCCACGTGTTGAGCAATTCGGCGGTACGTCCACCCGGCCTCCCGCATGCCCACTATACGCCCTCGCTCAAAGTCCGTCAACTGCACATACGGTTCACGTCCACGCTGTCGCGGCATGCTACCAGTGTTAAAGACTGCGATGGTGCTCCGTATGCCACGGCAAACTGGCTGACACTGACGGCGGCGGTGCACAAATGCTGCGCAGCTAGCGCCATTCGACGGCCAACACCGCGGTTCTTGGTGTGTCCGGTGTGCCGTGCGTGTGATCATTGCTTGTACAGCCCTCTCGCAGTGTCCGGAGCAAGTATGGTGGGTCTGACACACCGGTGTCAATGTGTTCTTTTTTCCATTTCCAGGAGTGTACCTTGTACAGACCCTCGCAGTGAGGAGGCATATGGCCGTCATATTGAATGGCGGTTATATTGAAAAATAGGATTTTGTTGCCTAAAAAGAGGAGAATAAACTGGAAGAGCAGATGAGCGTTATGAATTAGAAGAACAGTCATACGGAATAAACATCATCTTGAAAAAGAGGTTTTAAGACGAATTTCACCAAAATTAAAACAAGGTTAATGGAATGTATTTGAATTAAATGAGGTGTTGGCCACAGGACATTAAAGGTATTACATCAATTTTGTTCTTTGTGCAGCAAAATAACTGACGTTGGGCGAAGTAGACAGGATATAAAATGCAGACTGACAACAGTAAGAAAAGGGTTTCCAGGAAGGATAAATTTTTTAATATCGAATATAAATTTAAGTGTTAGGAAGTCTTTATGAAAGTATTTATATCGAGTGTAGCCTTGTACGAATGTGAAACGTGGACGATAAACAGTTCAGACAGGAACAAAATAGTAGGTTTTGAAATGAGGTTCTGCAAAAGAATGTCGAAAATCAGATGGGTCGATTGAAAACTAATATTGACGCGGCTCTGCACCAGCGACCCCTAATTCTTTCCATGTTGACCCAAAGACATCTTCAATTACGATTTCAGTGAGCACGGGACCATCGGGATTGGAAGTATGGATCAATGGAAATGTGCTTCCTCGTTAGGTGAACCGTGTTTCTTGTTACACCCGGCCGACAATCGTGCGTAGATACGTTGTCATCCAGGTGAACGACTACTTGAAATAGGAACGGCGTTCAATAAGTAATACAACACTTTCTTTCTCTGGCAATTTCTGTTGAAAAAATGCGGGATTTGTTGTGGGACATCGTGGAATATTCCCACTTCACCCCCTATAATTTCTTGATGTTGCGATAGGTGGCAGCATTATACGTAGCCTTCAAAATGGCATCTGTAATGGAGGTGCGTCCTAAGCAGAGAGCTGTCATTGAGCTGCTTTTGGTGGATAAGCTCTTGCATAAGAGACCTGACAGCGACGAAAAGCTCGGTGAGTCGTTGAGCGAGGTGTGTGTCATCATCGCAACAAGGTCTCTCAAGCCAGTCCGAGTCTCTACCGCACAGCCTGGATCTCGCACCTTCCGACTTCCATCTGTATGGCACAAGCAAGGACGCACTCCGCGGGAAGTTGTGAATGTATGATGGGGATGTTGGCTCCGATCTCGACCAGAAGAGTAATACTATGCAGGCATGCATGCCATCCCACTTAGGAGGCGTATGGCTGTCGTACTGAACGGAGATTATGTTGAAAAACAGTGTTTTGTAGCCAAAAGAATGGGGAATAATATGGGGTATTGGAATCATGAATAAAATCAAACTGCCTTCAGAAAAAAATGTGTTGTATTACTTATCCAACGCCCATCGTATACACTGTATCAATAACACAGGCGAGTAGGGCAATTAATGCTGTGGGAGACATTCACTTGGGTTTTCAAGGAACCTATGGCAGTACCCGAAGGTACCACACAGCTTGGATTTTTCCACCATCTTCCAGCAGGATAATTGGCGGTATCACAAAGCTAGAATAGTACTACAGTGATTTGAGGAGATTGATGGTGAACTAACGGTGGTGTCTTGGCCACGCCCACAAACCGCCACCCCGTAATTTATGGGAACTGTATGACCTGTTCTTAGGCATCTGGTGCCACATACATCCGGAAACCTAACGAGAACTTAATACTTCTCGAATCCATGTCACGTAGAATCTTTGCTGTACTGCCTTATATAGGTGAAATAAGACGCTAATTAGCAGGTGCAGAGAATGGTTTGCTCACCAGTGTATGTAAACAAGTGAAACGTAAAATGATGGATGAAGACAAAACAGGCGAGAAGCGGGCTAGAAGCATACCTCTCCATGCGTTTCTACGGTAGCGACACCGAGTCCACGGTGCAACTTAGCACTACACGAAAATGCATACGAAGTAGCAGTTGCCAGTACCAAGGTTACTGGTTCTTACAAGACTGTGGTTCGAGGCGGAAAGCCTCCTCTAATTGCTTCTACGTTTCTTATCTGCGGCTCGTCCTGCCCAAGGCCGCACGTCTTCGCAGTAGGCAAATCCTCTCCATACCAGCATTACAGCCGGCTATTGCAGCAGGTGGTGCAAGAAAATGGGTTAATTTCTCTAGCGCTGCGGTCACTTGGTCGATTCGCGTTACCGATTTAACGCTATATACTGTTTGTGTCAATAATTGATTGGGATTTGCGTAAGGAGATGAGAGAAAGGAAGAAGAGGAGAGAGAGCAGAACAGAATACTAGGGAAAGGTAGCGGTGCAGGGGAGGAAGGGGGGGGGGGGAGGAGAGTAATCAATAAAAGTGGTGGTGCAAATTTTATCCTACAGCCTTTCGACTGCTTTGATATGCTTATTACACTGTGTCATCAAAGTAACCAAAGACTTATTTGTGGATACTAATGCGGGTTGTGTCCACCCCCTCGCTTTTATGACGTCCTGAACTGTGCTGGGGACACTATCAGTGGGGTGTCTGAATGTCTGTGGAGGAATGACAGCCAATCCCACCTCAAGAGCCAAAACCAAAGGGGGTAATGATGTTGGACACTAGCGTCTGCAGCGAAGCTGACGTTATACCTCACCCCGAATGCCTTCCATTGGGTTCAGGTTGGGACTCTGTGCAGGCCAGGCCATTTAATGAATGTTGTTGTCCTCAAGGCATCGCTTCACGGGTGCTGCTTTATGAAAGGATGCAGTGTCATGCTGATGCAAAAATCGTCGACTCCGAAATGTTTATCCACTGTACACAGTGCTGTAAAATCTGTACGTATCCTTCCACAGCATTTTCTCAAGAGCAATAAGGGGACCATACCCTAACCAAGAAAAGTACCCCCATCTCGTAAGCATACCTCCTCTGTACTTCACTGTTGGCACTACAGACGATGGCTGGTAGTGTTCTCCAGGCACTCAGCAAATCCATACCCTTCCACCTTCACGTAGTATAGCGCGACTCAACACTCCAAATTACTCGTTTCCAGTCACCTACTGTCCATTGGCGTCGCTGTTTACACCACGTGAAGCGTCGCTTAACCACTGAGTAGAGAAATGTGTGGTTTATGAGGAGTTACACTACCACTGTGCCGTGTTCCTTTTTTTAAGTACCTACACACAGTCATTGCACTAACTCGATTGCTACTAACACTTCGGAACGTACGAGGTATTCCTTGAGCTTACTTCATCCGATTTTTTACAACCAGTCTCGCGAATATTGGACGGTCCCTGTCCGTCATTACATCAGGTCTGCCTGGTCCAGGTTTAGCTGTACTTCTTTCTTCGCGTTTGCACTCAGTCACGTCTCCAGCAGTCGATTTGGACAGCTGTACAACGGTTGAAATGTCCCTGATTGATCTGTTACTCAGGTGACATCCAGTGAATGGTTCACATTCGAAATCACCGAGTTCTCCTTACCTAACAGTTCTACCGGTACTGCTTTGCTACTGAAAGTACAACACTGCCCGCCTCGTTTTGTACAAGTCTGCCTCCTGTTACATGAATTCCACAGTACATAGGTGTGTCCGGATACTCTTGACCAGCTAGTGTACTTCTCGTCTCTGTCAGTCTCCTTGCATGTTGTAGCATAAGCACTCCACACAGAAAATTACCCCCAGGAGACATAACTTTAATACTGCGTAACATTGCCTCTAGCGTTGACAATGGCATCGGTTCGGCTGGATATTTGCCATATTCGGATGAGGGTATTCACTGATGTGAAGATTCCATAGAGCTACCAAACTGCGGATATACTGATTGCTGCATTTCTCTCGCTGCTCCAGTAGCCACCGACATTTTCTCTGGGATTAAAATTATACTGACGTGTGTATTATTGTCGCGAGACCGCTTTTATCTTTGTTATTACGTAGTCTGCAAAACTGACAACTTACTCTGAAATATATCTCACAGAAGCTATGCCAAAAGATGTTTTATGTTTATGTTACTCCCGCTCAACACTAGTTTGTCAGTCTTGCAATCTGTGTGACTAATTTTGTTGTGCCTATTATAAACATACGTGCAAAATCAAACACGGAGATCTCATGTGTTGATTTCTCGTTTCAGGTAAGGCCATGACAAGAAGTTTCCTTGCTGAACAACGCTTGTAAGTAAAGGCATTTGCTATGCTTTAGAACAGAAACTGTTGTCTCCACAAATGAATGAATTTTGCGGTGTGAATTTTGTTATTGGCGTCCTATAACGGTACACCGCAGTTAGCACTGTATTATCCGAATGGAGCGACTGATGATTAATCAAATATCTACAACGACGCGCACATCACTCAGTAGATGATAATAGATCATAGTAACTACGCATCGTGCTAACTGGGCACAAATAACCTACGCGGACAGTAATGTGTGCGATATATTTTTCTTAACGTTTTTATCGCCTATTATTCCTTCGGATGTCCAATTGGTTTTTCTTATATCCCTTTTTCTGGTAGTCAATTTTCTAAGACACTTTCCGACTCAATTTCCATTCATCACATCTGTCTTTCGTTTGATACTCCTATACTGCACTTTTTGACACCTTACGGTGTATGATGGAGGATGCTCCCGATACTATTGTAATCTCCCTCATTTGCTACTCCATTCGCGAATGGTAAGCGCACAGAATGACAGCCCGTAAGCCTCCATAAGAGCTCTAATGTCTCTAAATTTCCCCGTCATCGACATTCCGCGAAATATAAAAAGGAGAAAGTGATATGTTGTTTTGTTCCTCTGGAGGAATCGTCTCCATGTGTCATTTCTGTTGGTCTGTTATGGCCAGGGGACATCGGCCGATACGTACTTTTCAATTCAATCAACTTTACTAAAGGCCGTAACACATTAAGATGTTTTATTTTATTTCGAGAGTAACCAGTTGCTGTCACTCTTTCGTCTGAATCAGCTGCGCAACAATTGGGGTTCACGATATCCAGTTTTATGGCGCTATACGATAATCTCGTTGATTCGAAAAAAGCGTATGGGACCACAAGATGGCAAAATGAATTGCCGACACTGGTTGCTTTCGAAATAAAACAAAATATCTTAAAGTGTACGGCTGTTGGTAAAGTTTGTTGAATTGAAAAAAAATGAAAACTTCGTATCATCTGTCGCCGAAGTATGATAAACATCTCCAAAACCTCTCGTGCTTATTGAAGGAAGCTACGACTAAACAGACCGCTCTTCTTTGGATCTTCTCCCTATTCTCTATCAAATGTAACTGGTAAGAACCTCAGGTTGTGTATCAATCATTAGGAGACAACAGAACAAGAAATCTGAAAGCTGCCTGTTTCAAGAATTACTCACATTTCTCTTGTGTTAAGCTTCTAAAAGGATGTACACTTTCTGGCAAAAGCCAATAAAAATATTTGTGACTAGTGTATAATTATATAAATAATCAGTTCCTTTTTTCTTGTTTGCTTTAGTCATCCTGCGCAAATTACCCCGGTCACGAAAGTATTTATTCATTATTAGAGTGTTTTCACTTGAATGGTTTGGTATTTTAGTTTCTACATCTGCTCATTAATATATTTTGTTTATTCTTAAGATCAGTTTTGTGCTAAGTAACCTGTTCTCTCCATTTGCCACAGTAGCGACTCGAGGACCATTAAAATCAGTCTTGTGTCTTACTTTTGAATTAGATTAGCACAGATCAAGAATTCAATTTTAATTATGGAGTAAATAAACCCATCAAACTAAGACAAATTGCCAATTTCTTCTGACCGAGTATAAACTCTCCTGTTGTCAATTTCTATGTGCATGGCAAATACTACGAAGGTGTTATATGGCGTCTTTCTTTGTATGGAGACTGCATCATTCCGTTAAAGAATTCCATGTTGGAAGTCTCTTTGGGGTGAACCCTCAAAATTGGATTACTCAGCGGGATACGGACTTCACGAAAACATACAGTTGGACCACAGAGATTTAAGAAATAATCTGTCTCATCTTATGTAACGAGTATGAAATCTATAAATGCTCTCCACAAATGTCTGCTGCGTACAGGAGGCTTCTCAGCTCAAACAACTCCTAGCTTGAATGGAAATATTTACGCCAAACTTTTGTCCTAACTACAAATTTATGTTTCAGTTACATTGTCAGCAAGTACACCAAGTCCTTTTATCCATACATGTATTACTAACTTTTCTAGAGGAACGGGTATACAATGTAAAAGACATATTACTATACACATAACTAGGTCTACTGCTCCAAGCGCGTTAGAACACACTTTTTGCCTTGTATATCTTCGGATATGTGACAGACTCGCCAGGATACCCGAGAACATTAACGCACTGCTTCTGCCATTCAGGATGGCGGTCCTACCTCGTATTGAATCCGCCGGGTGGGTTGATGTTGAAGGCTGGTTTTCCACATTCAACTAGGTAAATACCAGTCCGGCACCCACGTTCAGCCTCTGACACACACTACGCAGACATTTAGAAAATGCTCTCACATTTGAATGTGAGCTCACCTCTCAGTGCAGACAGATGCGGCACACAGATTCCGTCCCATGTGGAGCTTGGCGTGAAGAAGGACAACTTCACAAACATTGTCCCAAGCGATATAATAATGTTGATCCCGCAGAGAATACGAGACAAGACACAGGATGAAGATCTTCACATACGTAATGAAAGTATCTCATTACATCCTCTACATACTGAATCGAAACGAGTTTCAGTCATAATGTGAGAGCACTGCGTAATTTGAAAAATCTGCAAGGTGACAAGAGTTTGCGACCATACATTTAATATTGTGCAAATTCTTTTCGATTCATATGTACACTGAAGCGCCAAAGAAACTGGTATAGGCATACATATTCAAATACAGATATACGTAAATAGGCAGAATACGGCGCTGCGGTCGGCAACGCCTGTATAAGGCAACAACTGTCTGACGCAGTTGTTAGATCCGTTAGTGCTCCTACAATAGCAGGTTACCAAGATTTAAGGGAGTTTGAACGTGGTGTTATAGTCGGCGCACGAGCGATGGGACACTGCATCTCCGAGGTAGCGATGAAGTGGGAATTTTCCCGTACGACCATTTTACAAATGTACCGTGAATATCAGGAATCCGGTACAACATCAAATCTCCGACATCGCTACGGATGGAAAAAGATCTTGCAAGAATGGGACCAACGACGACTGAAGAGAATCGTTCATTGTGGCAGAAGAGCAACCCTTCCGCAAATTGCTGCATATTACAATGCTGGGCCATTAACAAGTGCCAGCTTGTGAACCACTCAACAAAACATCGTCAATACGAGCTTTCGGAGCCGAAGGCTCAGTCGTGTATCCTCGATGACTACACGACACAAGGCTTTACGCCTCACCTGGGCCCGTCAACAGCGACATTGGATTGTTGATGACTGGAAACTTGTTGCCTGGTCGGACGAGTCTCGTTTCAAATTGTATAGAGTGGATGGACGTGTACGGGCACGGAGACACCCCCTGAATCCATGGACCTTGGATGTCAGCAGCGGACTGTTCTAGATGGTGGAGGTTCTGTACTGGTGTGTGGCGTGCGCAGTTGGAGTGATATGGGACTCCTGATATGTCTAGGTACGACTCTGACAGGTGACACGTACGTAAGCATCCTGTCTGATCACCTGCAGCCGTCGTGTCCATTGTGCATTCCGACGAACATGGGCAATTTCCAGCAGGACAATGCTCCAGGAACACTCTTCTGAGTTTTAACACTTCCGCTGGCCACCAAACTCCCCATACATAAACATTATTGAGCATATCTGGGATGTCTTACAACGTGCTATTCAGAACAAATCTGTACTCCCTCGTACTCTTACGGGACTTATGGACAGAGTTGCCGGATTCATGGTTTCACTTCCCTCCATCACTACTTCAGACATTAGTCAAGTCCATGACACGTAGTGTTGCGGTATTTCTGCATGCTCGCGGGGGCCCTACACGATATTAGGTATGTGTACCAGTTTCTTTGGCTCTTCAGTGTATATTAGACCACAGTTTACAACGCACAGTTGGATTATTAATCATGTAATTGAATTATACTGGCTAGCACCACGTACTAACAATTTCTGTAGTACTGCACATCTGGGAGTTAACTTGAGCTGAGCACTGGCAGAAAGGTCGATGTGGGCTGCACGTTCCTCAGAAGCCGCTATTGGCTAAGGAGGAATTGGCAAGTGAGTTGGCAGTAATGGACATTTACTGCCCTGAGAGAGAGCATAGCAAGGAGGCGGCGGTTTACGATGCTGCAACCGCAGAAGCTCGTAGAGCAGACAGTGTGTGCTAGCAGTTGAATTTTGGTGGGACGAAAAAATTTCCAGAATATTGTGCCTGGCAAAGAGTGGCGAAAAGATATACTTTTTCTGAAATTACCATTGAGGGTGTAGGGCTTCTGTTTCTCACTGCTAATCAGTATCAGCCAACTTTGCGTCTGTCAAATAATGGAGAGGGAGGGGAGGGGGCGCAGTCTAAAGACAGTCAGATATATGGTTTGCCAATCTCGAAATTATGTTTAGGGTAGAATCTACCATTGTATGCTTCTTTGTTATACAATTTTTTTGCACTGTACATGTTTTTGACAATAAATCATTTACAGTAGCCAAGTCTAATTCATTCTTGTAGCATCCCAATAGGAATGAGTGGTTTGATATGATAAACTGAAACGAACTAAAACCACAACACGATACATCGTTTTATGAAAATACCGGATGTAGATTGTCGAAGACAAGATCGTTTTGATCGTTTGTAGGCGTGAGCACTCCATTGTGGAGACAACACTGGGCAATCACACATACACACGCTATATGTTACAAACACTATGGGCGTTTACAAAGCACTATGACAGCTTGCACAAACTTAGTCATTAATTTTAAATTAATATTTCGTTTCCTGGGCTTCACTGGATATCTACAGCTTCAGAGATGTCAGGATCACCCCCTCATTTTCTCAGTCACAACAACTTTCGGATGTCTAGTAAACCATTCATTATCATTTTTAAATTGGACAGGTGTATCACAGTGTGCAACTGAAATGGTGCGGCAACTAAAATCGTATACTCCAGAGTTAAAGTTTACGGCTCAGTACAATTCTTCTGGGCAAAAAGCCTGGACTGCACACAGTATCACCGTGCAATTCTGGCAGTATGTGGACCAAATGCAACGTCGAATGCAGCCATATCGAAATGGTTCCAACAGTTTAATCAAGGCTATAAAAATGTGCGTGAAGATTGCATCAAAAATCCTTGGGCAAGCTGATGGGACATCTGAAGAAGGGGGTAGGGGGGCGGGGGGGATTTTCCAACGAAGAGTACACACAGCACTTCACGAGTGGGGCTCAGTGACCAAGGGGTGAATTTCTGTCATCGAGTGATTGAATGCTTAGTAGAACGTTCTGACCGTTGTTTACAGAGAAATAGTGGTTCAAATGGCTCTGAGCACTATGGGACTTAACATCTGGGGTCATCTGTCCCCTAGACTTAGAACTATCCTAAGGACAGCACACACATCCATGCCCGAGGCAGGATTCGAACCTGTGACCGTAGCAGCTGCGCAGTTCCGGACTGAAGCGTCTAGAACCGCTCGGCCACAACGGCCGGCGAGAAATAGTGTTTTCTGTAGTGCAGAATTCAACAAAAGTTGCTTGGTCTTCCATACTGTGTAACTTACTTTTAGAAGTCCTCTCGTACCAGCGTGTGTATTGTGTGTGCTTTGAACCGGGGACCTAGAAACGACGGAGAAGCTTCGTCCCCGCCGTAGCCCTAAGTGATACAGGCTACAGCAGTCCACTCACTCCACCGCCGCCCCACACCGAACCTAGGGTTATTGTCCCGTTCGGCCCCCGGTGGTACCCCCCGCCCCCGGGAACGTCTCATACCAGACGAGTGTAGCCTCAAATGTTTGCGTGGTAAAGTAATTATGGTGTACGCGTACATGGAAACTGTTTGCGTGGCAGTCGCTGACATAGTGTAACTGTGGCGTAATAAGGGGAACCAGCCCGCATTCGCCGAGGCAGATGGAAAACCGCCTTAAAAACCATCCACAGGCTGGCCGGCACACCGGACCTCAACACTAATCCGCGGGGCGGTTTCGTGCCGGACCAGCATACCTTCCCATTCGGGAAGCAGCGCGCTAGACCGAGCGGCTAGCCGGGCGGGCTCGTACTACCGTACTAGACTTTGCGAGGCGGGTAGCCAAATCTCTCAACATGCTCAGTATAGCAATGTGTTCTAATTATCTGTTCTTATGTTTACGAGCAGGCTTCATACTGACACAGACTTAACACCTACTTTTGTTTCTTTTCCGTTATTGTCTCCTCAAACAATGTCCAGTCCAGTTCAGTTTTCTCTTTCTGATAACTTTCAGCATGTTTCTTTCTTCTCCAACTCTTCTTCATACTTCTTCATTCCCTACTCGGTCTTCCCATTGAAGAAAGGAGTAGAAGGAATGGTGGAGGCAAAAAGGGGAAGAGGAAAAAGAAGATATCAAATGAGGGGCAATATAAAGAAGACAAATATTCAGAAATGAAAAGACTGGTTATGGAAAGACAAAAGTGGAAGAGGCTTAACCCATAACAAGACCTGCCATAATACTATACTATTACTATCATTATTGTCCATAGGAACACTAACATGACCTTGTACCCACAGAAACTATTTACAGTTTAGCCACATCACCGACTGATCGGAGGACGGAAGCGGCAAATCACCTTTGCTGGGAAATGTGAGATATCCGAAATTATTGTCATACTCAGTAGTAAGCAAAGTTTTGGTGAAAGGAAAGGAGAAAGAATATCAGGGTTTAACGTTCCGTCGACAACGCAGTCCTTAGAGACGACAATTTTGGTGTGTTCTAATGATCAGTTACTGTGTTCAAAAATGGCTCTGAGCACTATAGGACTTAACTTCTGAGGTCGTCAGTCCCCTAAACTTAGAGCTACTTAAACCTAACTAACCTAAGGACATCGCACACATCCATGCTCGAGGCAGGATTAGAACCTGCGACCGTAGCGGTCGCGCGGTTTCAGACTGTAGCGCCTAGAACCGCTCGGCCATTCCGGCCGGCAGTTACTGTGTGGTTGCAGGTTTGTGTGTGTTTGTGTGTGTGTGTGTATGTGTGTGTGTGTGTGTGTGTGTGTGTCTGTGTGTGTCCGTGTGTGTGTGAAGAGAGGAAGTTGACTGAGATGTACTCTACTCTCAATGCAAGTAGCCTTACTATGTCCCTCGTCAATCTAAACGCAGCAGAACTTCAGTCGACTAGCTGTCTGCTGATTATATTTTCTGGTGGGTTAGAGCTTTGTGAACTGCTGCCACTGTCGGAATTTCCTTAGCCGCCTCAAAAATTTGAGCCGTCAGATTCTACACCGCGTAATTGCGAAGGTTTTGTTCTGTATGAGGCGCTGAAATTCCCATAAAATATCTACAAATTTTCAAAGATTTGATTAAGTTTCCTTTCTTTTTTGGTTTCTTTCTCCATTACTTCGTTTCTGGCTCATTTTTCTCTTCCTCGCTTCCAATCGTACAAGGTTTTCTTAACGTTCGAATACTGCATTATTAGTGTGCTGCTTCACATATTCACGTCGATTAAGTATCTAGTCGCAACGTTGCAGATCGATAGAAATCGAATGAGCATGTAAGGATTGTAGTAGGGAAGGCGAATGGAAGATTTCGATTTATTGAGAAAACTTTAGGAAAGTGTGGTTCATCTGTAAAGGAGACTGCATATAGGGCACTAGTGCAACCCAGCGTCGAGTACTGTTCGAGTGTTTGGGATCCGCACCAGGTCGGATGAAGGAAAGACGTCCAAACAGTTCAGTGTTGGGCTGCTAGATTTGTTTCTGGTAGGTTCCAACAACACACAGGTGTTACTGAGACGCTTCGGGAACTCGAATGGGAATCACTGGAGGGAGGGCAACGTTCTTTTCGAGGAGCACTATTGAGAAAATTTGGAGGACCGTCATCTGAGGCTGACTGCAGAACGATTCTACTGCCGCCAACGTACATTTCGCGAAAGGTTCTCGAAGGTAAAACTAAAGAGGTAGGGCTTGTACGGAGGCAAACACGTAGTGGTTTTACCCTCACTCTGTTTGCTAGTGGAACAGGTAAAGAAATTATTGGTATTGGTACAGGATCCCTGCTCCACCCACCATACGGTGGCTTGCGGAGTGTGTATGTCGTCAGATGATCAAAACTATTCGCAAAATGATTTAGATAAGATATTTGTATGGTGCAAAAAGTGGTAATTGACCTTGAATAAGGAAAAGTCTGCAGTTATTCACATGAGTACTAAAATAAATCAGCTAAATTTCGATTACGCGATAAGTCACACAAATCTGAAGGCTGTAAATTCAACTAAATACTTAGGAACTGCAATTACAAATAACATAAATTGGAACGATCACATAGATAATATTGTGGGTAGAGCAAACCAAAGACTGGGATTCATTGGCAGAACACTGAGAAGGTGCAACGGGTCTACTAAAGAGACTGCTTACACCACACTTGTCCACCCTATTCTGCAGTATTGCTGTGCGGTGTGGCATCCGCATTAGGTGGGACTGACGTATGACATCGAAAAAGTACAAAGAAGAGCAGCTCGTTTTGTATTACCGTGAAATAGGGGAGATAGTGTCACAGACATGACACATGAATTGGAGTGGCATTCATTAAAACAAAGGCGATTTTTTTTTGCGACGGGATCTTCTCATGAAATTTCAATCACCAGTTTTCTCCTCCGATTGCGAAAACATTCTGTTGGCACCCACTTACATAGGGTGAAATGATCATCACGATAAAATAAGAGAAATCAGGGCTCGAACACAAAAATTTAAGTGTTCGTTTTTCCCGCGTTCCGTTCGAGAGTGGAACGGTAGAGAGACAGCTTGAAGGTGGTTCATTGAACCCTCTGCCAGGCACTCTATTGTGAATAGCAGAGTAATCACGTAGACGTAGATGTATGTAGATGTAGATGTGGATCCTTTCGCAAGCGAAGTTGTTACTACATTGTAAGGCGTAATCATTCTTATTTTTCAAAAAGTAACGTTAGGAGGCCGTGGCTCTGTGCGAATACGGGTGTATTCTTACAAAAAGTATAAACAGCAACTAGCCGCTCTGAATTATTGTTTTCATTGACGAACAGGGCCGTTGCAGGCTTTCATCTCGAGAAGGCCGTTCAAATTTATTTGATGTCTCTTACATAGTGCTGACCCTATTGCCTCGTCTCTTTCCAGTTTCTGAGATAATTTCTTAGGGTAATGATAACATATAGAATGGACACATTTTAGGAAAAGAGGTTTTTTTTACAGCCACAAGGTCGACATACAACAACATAACCAGTTTTATAAGAGTTCTGCTCGACATTAAGTCTGTAAAAATGAAGCACAAAATAATCATTTTCGTGAACATCGGTCTTTGCCTCTGGGGACCACCACCCATAGAAACGTTCAGCACAGCTAGAAAGAGAAGATTATGTAAATGCATGTAAATGACATAAGGTAAATGTGAATAGCGGCCGAAGATGAACTTGTCGACTCGAAGCGCATGACGGCTCTCTTTGTTAATAAACAGAAAAATTAATGCTGGCTGGTTGCTTTAACTACTTCCCGTAGCAGTAAAGCTGTCTTTTTTCGCTATGCAGACGTTAGAAATAGCTCAGAAGTTAATTGAGCTCTCCGTTTCGGGAGTGTTTGGGCCGGCCGCGGCCTGAACGCGGAAGCAGAATCACCGCAGCGTGTTGTCCGCGTACTTCACGTGCGCAACGCATGCGCTGTCAGAGGTGAAAGTCGTCGTCGTCCGTCCTCGAGATTCACCGTGGCTTCCACGAGCTCCCAGCCCAGGCGTGTAACTGAATAAATGCGAAAAATAAAATGTAAATATCGCAAAGCATCGCATTGCAAATTTCGACGTCCCCTGTTGGTTCAGGCTGTGGAATCGGAAATCGCACACGCTGGATAGAAAGAACAGCTCTTGCGAAACTCAGTTTGCCCTTTTCCCACACGATATTCGACAAAATGCGGTTGCAGGGCAACATGCAGATTCCGTATTACTAGATCTCTGGAAAGCGTTTGGCACAGTAGACTATTGACCAAGTTCGGAACGTACGGATTAGGTCATAAGATATGTGAATGGCTCGAAAGCTTTTTAAGTAACAAAACCCAGTATGTTCTCCTGGAGTGTTCATCAGGGACAATGGTAACGTCAGTAGTGCCCCAGGGAAGTGTGATAGGACGCTATTACTTTCCACGTACATAAATAATCTGGCGGACGAGGTGGAGAGTCATATGCACTTGTTTGCTGATGATGCTGTGGTGGACGGGAAGGAGTCGTCCTTAAGAGACTGTAGTGGGTTACAAGATGACTTAGACAGAATGTCTAGTTGGTGTGATGAATGGCACCTTCCTCTACATATAGGAAAATGTATCGTAATGCGGATGAGAAGGAAAAACAATGCTGTTACGTTCGAATACAGCATCAATAATTTGTTGCTTGAGACTGCGGCATCGATTAAACGTCTAGTGGTAATGTTCCAGAGCGATATGAACTGGAGTGAGCGCTTCACGTTGGTAGTCTGGAACGCGAATGCTAGACTTCGTTTTATAGGGAGAATTTTAGGAAAGTGTAACTCATTTATAAAGCAAAAGGTATATAGAAAGCTAGTGCGACGTTTTCTCGTGTGGTACTGCTCGAGTGTTTGAGATACTCACGAGTTCGGATTAAAAGTAGCTATCGAAGCAATTCACAGACATGTTGCTAGATTTGTTACTGGTACGTTCGATCAACACGCAAGTATTGCGGAAATGCTTCGTGAACTCACCCTCGGGGAGGGAAGGGGGGGGGGGGGCGACACTCTTTTCGTGGGGCACTATTGATGAAATTTAGAGAACCGACATTTGAAGCCGACTGCAGATCGATTGTACTGCAGCCAACGTACATTTCGCCCAATGACCAGGAAGATAAGATGAGAGAAATTAGGGCTCTTACGGAGTCTTGTAGTTAGTCATTTTTCCCTCGCTCTATTTGCGAGTGCAACATGGAATGAGGTAGGTGGCACCATTCACTATGCATCGTACCGTAGCTTGCGGATTATATATCTAGATGTAGATGAGCATGCTTTGTGCATATGTAGCCCGTAGTTCACCCAAGCTAAGTGCTCGTCTGGAAGCAAGTATGATTGAGGGTTAGGGAACATCTTGGGGTGAAGAATGGACAAAGTATATACACTCCTGGAAATGGAAAAAAAACACATTGACACCGGTGTGTCACACCCACCATACTTGCTCCGGACACTGCGAGAGGGCTGTACAAGCAATGATCACACGCACGGCACAGCGGACACACCAGGAACAGCGGTGTTGGCCGTCGAATGGCGTATGCGTGTTTGGCGCCGTGCAGGTGAGCGCCACAGTCAGGACTGCATACGACCGAGGCACACAGGGCCAACACCCGGCATCATGGTGTGGGGAGCGATCTCCTACACTGGCCGTACACCTCTGGTGATCGTCGAGGGGACACTGAATAGTGCACGGTACATCCAAACCGTCATCGAACCCATCGTTCTACCATTTCTAGACCGGCAAGGGAACTTGCTGTTCCAACAGGACGATGCACGTCCGCATGTATCCCGTGCCACCCAACATGCTCTAGAAGGTGTAAGTCAACTACCCTGGCCAGCAAGATCTCCAGATCTGTCCCCCATTGAGCATGTTTGGGACTGGATGAAGCGTCGTGTCAGGCAGTCTGCACGTCCAGCACGAACGCTGGTCCAACTGAGGCGCCAGGTGGAAATGGCATAGCAAGCCGTTCCACAGGACTACATCCAGCATCTCTAGGATCGTCTCCATGGGAGAATAGCAGCCTGCATTGCTGCGAAAGGTGGATAAACAATGTACTAGTGCCGACATTGTGCATGCTCTGTTGCCTGTGTCTATGTGCCTGTGGTTTTGTCAGTGTGATCATGTGATGTATCTGACCCCAAGAATGTGTCAATAAAGTTTCCCCTTCCTGGGACAATGAATTCACGGTGTTCTTATTTCAATTTCCAGGAGTGTATTTTTATCAGTCTTCTGCGTCCATCCTCGAAAGATGCTAGCAATACGTTCTGTAAATGGTAATGATTCGTTCCCGTTCGCTCTGAATGTACGAATAACTCCTGATACAAACACGACATAATGCTGCCCTCATTGTGACGAATACGCTTTCAGCATTCCAGAAAATTTCTTATGCTTAAGGGGTAATACCATTGTAACGGCCGAAAAAAGCCTTTTCTTGGCAATTTTTTTTGGCGGAAACAAAGACGATAGTGATAGAATACTTGGGGTATTTATTGGGCGTGTATTTAAATATATTATTTAATAAAATTGTCGGAAAATATATGAAGACATTGCAGTAATTCTCCCGAGGCGTGCTGAATTTGAGGCTATTTCGGCATTTACTATAACTGGTGCCAATCTGAATCTCGGAAAAAGAAAAAAAAGTCTATATAATCTACATGAGTGTGGCTAGTGAACCAAGTAGTGGATGCTAGAAATATTCATTTTTGTTTAACTGGAGAGTGTTTGTATAAAGTAGTTCAATTTTCACCAGAAAGGTTCAAATGGTTCAAATGGTTCTGAGCACTGTGGGACTTAACAGCTATGGTCATCAGTCCCCTAGAACTTAGAACTACTTAAACCTAACTAACCTAAGGACGTCAACAAAAAGGAACACTCCTTTCTTAACAATTTTTTTTAAATCATCTAATCGAAATTCTCTACGTGGTTCACTCTGAAATGTTGTTTCAAAGTTGTGTCAAATTTTCAAATAAAAAGATTGAAAATTGTTGGAGTTAAGCTGCGCGCCGTTTTGAAAAATCACATTGCAAGCAAAACGCATTCGATCTTTTGAAATGTGTTGTAGATATGAACAAATGAAATAATTCTGCTTTTAAAAAAACTCTTACCATTGATCTGCTATCCCACGACTGGCCTTTCGTAATCGAAATCGTATCCACTAGTTTATCACAGAACGATTGAAACATGAGTCTTGGTGATGCCATAAACGCAGAAAAGTATACGATTTCGTTTAGCCCTACTCCAAGCCGGCGCATTGTTAGGACGTTTCGACGGTTCATTTTTTTAATGTATTCCATATAAAGTTATTGCAGTGTTTAAAAACTTCTTAGCAATTTGGACAAGCAATAATATTGTAAAGCCTAACTTCGTCCTTGCAACATGATGTCGCCATTACACATTTTACATTTCACATGTTGAGAAATTACAGAGAAAAAGGCAAGAAAATTTATAATCGTGTAATTCAATACATAATTCGGATAAAAATCCTGGCCACTGTCTAGTTTTATAGCCTAACCAGACGCCTCTCAGCCTCATATCTGCTCTTTGGTGCTTTGATATTACATAATCCCTTCGACGCCGCGTTCGATACGATTTTTTCGTACCTTTTCTGCCAGCGTGCACTTTATTACCACTCATTCTTACTCGAAAGACAAAACTGTATACTATAAAATCACAAATAAACTATCAAAACTCTATACTGCACACAAAAATCAAGGTTCGAAGCGAAATAATTGTCTTTCTCGTGCACGCACTGACGCTTGCTGATACCAACCTAACCTGTAATTGTTATTTCGTTCATGCTGGATCCTGTGAACTCCGCAGCCGTTAATGATAATTGGTGAATAACGCAACCAGCCACAAATACTTTTTAAAATGTTTTATTTTTGAGCCATAACCGGTTTCGGGCTACCACGCCCATCTTCAGATGACTAATATCTTTTGTTACTTAGATATTTTGACCAATAGCATGTCATCTCATCCACAATGCGCTCCAGTAGACGGAAATCTGTTTCGTTGTGGTCCGTGTGGTTTTCTATTTCAATTCCACCTTAGCACACATGTTGTTGTTGTGGTCTTCAGTCCTCAGACTGGTTTGATGCAGCTCACCATGCTACTCTATCCTGTGCAAGCTTCTTCATCTCCCAGTACTTACTGCAACCTACATCCTTCTGAATCTGCTTAGTGTATTCATCTCTTGGTCTCCCTCTAAGATTTTTACCTTCCACGCTGCCCTCCAATGCTAAATTTGTGATCCCTTGATGCCTCAAAACATGTCCTACCAACCGGTCCCTTCTTTTTGTCAAGTTGTGCCACAAACTTCTCTTCTCCCCAATTCTATTGAATACCTCCTCATTAGTTATGTGATCTACCCATCTAATCTTCAGCATTCTTCTGTAGCACCACATTTCGAAAGCTTCTACTCTCTTCTTGTCGAAACTAGTTATCGTCCATGATTCACTTCCATACATGGCTACACTCCATACAAATACTTTGAGAAACGACTTCCTGACATTTAAATCTGTACTCGATGTTAACAAATTTCTCTACTTTAGAAACGCTTTCCTTGCCATTGCCAGTCTACATTTTATATCCTCTCTACTTCGACCATCATCAGTTATTTTGCTCCCCAAATAGCAAAACTCCTTTACTACTTTAAGTGTCCCATTTCCTAATCTAATTCCCTCAGCATCACCCGATTTAATTTGACTACATTCCATTATCCTCGTTTTGCTTTTGTTGATGTTCATCTTATATCCTCCTTTCAAGACACTGTCCATTCCGTTCAACTGCTCTTCCAAGTCCTTTGCTGTCTCTGACAGAATTACAATGTCATCGGCGAACCTCAAAGTTTTTATTTCTTCTCCATGAATTTTAATACCTACTCCAAATTTTTCTTTTGTTTCCTTTACTGCCTGCTCAATATACAGATTGAATAACATCGGGGAGAGGCTACAACCCTGTCTCAGTCCCTTCGCAACCACTGCTTCCCTTTCATGCACCTCGACTCTTATAAGTGCCATATGGTTTCTGTACAAATTGTAAATAGCCTTACACTCCCTGTATTTTACCCCTGCCACCTTTAGAATTTGAAAGAGAGTATTCCAGTCAACATTGTCAAAAGCTTTCTCTAAGTCTACAAATGCTAGAAACGTAGGTTTGCCTTTTCTTAATCTTTCTTCTAAGATAAGTCGTAAGGTTAGTATTGCCCCACCTGTTCCAACATTTCTGCGGAATCCAAACTGATCTTCCCCAAGGTCTGCTTCTACCAGTTTTTCCATTCGTCTGTAAAGAATTCACGTTAGTATTTTGCAGCTGTGACTTATTAAACTGATAGTTCGGTAAATTTCACATATGTCAGCCCCTGCTTTCTTTGGGACTGGAATTACTATATTCTTCTTGAAGTCTGTGGGTATTTCGCCTGTCTCATACATCTTGCTCACCAGATGGTAGAGTTTTGTCATGACTGGCTCTCCCAAGGCCGTCAGTAGTTCTAATGGAATGTTGTCTACTCCCGGGGCCTTGTTTCGACTCAGATCTTTCAGTGCTCTGTCAAACTCTTCCCGCAGTATCGTATCTCCCATTTCATCTTCATCTGCATCCTCTTCCATTTCCAGTACATCGCCCTTGTATAAACCTTCTATATACTCCTTCCACCTTTCCGCCTTCCCTTCTTTGCTCAGAACAGGGTTTCCATCTGAGCTTTTGATATTCATACAAGTGGCTCTCTTTTCTCCAAAGGTCTCTTTAATTTTCCTGCAGGCAGTATCTATCTTACCCTAGTGAGATAAGCCTCTACATCTTTACATTTTGCACTTCCTGTCGATCTCATTTTTGAGACGTTTGTATTCCTTTTTGCCTGCTTCATTTACTGCATTTTTATATTTTCTCCTTTCATCAATTAAATTCAATATTTCTTCTGTTACCCATGGATTTCTATTAGCCCTCGTCTTTTTACCTACTTTATCTTCTGCTGCCTTCACTACTTCATCCCTCAGAGCTACCCATTCTTCTTCTACTGTATTTATTTCCTCCATTCCTGTCAATTGTTCCCTTATGCTCCCCCTGAAACTCTCTACATCATCTGGTTCTTTCAGTTTATCCAGGTCCCATCTCTTTAAATTCCCACCTTTTTGCAATTTCTTCAGTTTTAATCTACAGTTCATAACCAATAGATTGTGGTCAGAGTCCACATGTGCCCCTGGAAATGTCTTACAATTGAAAACCTGATTCCTAAATCTCTGTCTTACCATTATATAATCTATCTGATACCTTTTAATATCTCCAGGATTCTTCCATGTATACAACCTTCTTTTATGATTCTTGAACCAAGTATTAGCTATGATGAAGTTATGCTCTGTGCAAAATTCTACGAGACGGCTTCCTCTTTCATTTCTTCCCCCCAATCCATATTCACGTACTATGTTTCCTTCTCTCCCTTTTCCTACTGACGAATTCCAGTCACCCATGACTATTAAATTTTCGTCTCCCTTCACTACCTGAATAATTTCTTTTATCTCATCATACATTTCCTCAATTTCTTCATCATCTGCAGAGCTACTTGGTATATAAACTTGTACTTCTGTAGTAGGCATGGGCTTTGTGTCTATCTTGGCCACAATAATGCGTTCACTATGCTGTTTGTAGTAGCTTACCCGCACCCCTATTTTCCTATTCATTATAGCACACATATTGTTAATAAATCATTGTAGCATACTTCATAATATTTTTAAAATGCGTGTTGAACATCGCAAATGCGTTATAAACTTGATTTTCTTTTACAAAGCCACTAACATACTATTGTTTTGAAATGATTCTAACTATACCCAAATTCTACCGGGGGTGTCGAATTGGTGCAGGTAGGCTCTTTCGGGTCATCCGAGGCGCTATAGGAGGAGCTCGGAATTCCACAGAACAATTTTTTTTTTCAAGGATTAGATTTTTTGCCTCATATTTTAAAAGGCTCAGAATTGTTTATTGAAAATTCTACAGTATGAATTCAATGCTTGGTATGGTAACATTTATCCGTAACCGGTACTGAGAGTAGAACTTCAACGCAACTCTCAACTCCTATTGGCGTCTGCTTCCAGTTGTATCTTAACAATTTAAAATACGTCTGTCCGATGCTGTCCAGTACAAGAGATGTTTAGAAACTTTCATAGGTCCTGTACCTACTCTAGTCTTCCGTCTGTGACACATACGTGGGAAACATATACCAATGACGGCAAGGTGAATGTAAGTTCCGTGTGAAAGACTGGCTCTAGAGATATTGCATATAGCTTTTATGAGGTAATTACCTTCTTTCAGATGTCACGTGTCGGTTTTTACAGCCGGCGATAAAATACTATCTGCGAAGCGCTGGGAGCTGTTGCAGCCGCAGAGTTAATTCCAATATTGCTGCCGCCTTGAAATACACTTTGTAATTACTGGCTGGAATAGTGATACAGGTTTTTACTGTAAGTCAGTTCATTACTCATGTAGCATTAGTGATGGGATAAGCAAGAACGTGCATATAAAAGAAACAGCAGTCCTAATCGTAGCTACATACATAAGGATTTGTTTGCGGCGTATGTAAGGAGTACTCAAATCTTCACACGTTAGATGACATTGCGCGAGATTATCAAGAAAATTCTCGCAAACGCAGTTTGATTGCTCTCAAGGAACGTCAGTTTGTGAAATTAGCGTTTATGGGGAACTCTATTAGCCTGTCAGCCAGAATAAATATGGCTTTTAAAATGCTTCCACGGTTATAGCTTTTATACTTCCTCTTCTCTGCTCACGAACACAAGGGAGTTATCATTTAACATATTTTGCAGTTATCATTGCCAAACATCAGTACGAACAATAACGGAAACAAATTCCGCACATGATTATTCTTTGTTGTAATTTCCATCTCTATCATTTCTTTTTCATATTCGGGTCTTAGTCGAATAACAGATTTTATATGACAGAAATTTCAGTTATCCATTCCGCAGTTTTGTGTTTTTATTTCTTTTAATTGTCAGTGTGCAGATACACGTTGTTCATTCAGTAAGAATGCAACACGTTTTTATCTGAAAGCAGATTGGTTTTATTCGGGATTCCAGTGCACCGTATGTTCCCCAATCGCGCTATTCGTCCACGACACTCAGAGGACCATAGACACGGGTTCCCAGGTAGATGACGTGTTTCTTGCCTTCTGCAAGGCGTCCAATACAGTTACCCATAGTCGTTTAATGAACAAAGTAAGAGCATATGGACTATCAGACCAATTGTGTGATTGGATTGAAGAGTTCCTAGATGACAGAACGCAGCATGTTATTCTCAATGAAGAGAAGTCTTCCGAAGTAAGAGTGATTTCGGGTGTGCCGCAGGGGAGTGTCGTAGGACCGTTGCTATTCATGATACACATAAATGACCTTGTTGATAACATCGGAAGTTCACTGAGGCATTTTGCGGATGATGCTTTAGTATATCGAGAGGTTGTAACAATGGAAAATTGTACTGAAATGCAGGCGTATCTGCAACGACTTGACGCATGGTGCATGGAATGGCAATTGAATCTCAATGTAGACACGTGTAATGTGCTGCGAATACATAGAAAGAAAGATACTTTATCATTTAGCTACAATATTGCAGGTCAGCAACTGGAAGCAGTTAATTCCATAAATTATCTGGGAGTAGGCATTAGGAGTGATTTAAAATGGAATGATCGTATAAAGTTGATCGTCGGTAAAGTAGATTTCAGACTGAGATTCATTGGAATAATCCTAAGGAAACGCAATGCGAAAACTAAGGAAGTAGGTTACAGTACACTTGTTCGCCCACTTCTTGAATATTGCTCACCAATGTGGGATCGGTATCAGATACGGTTGATAGAAGAGATAGAGAAGATCCAAAGGAGTGCAGCGCGTTTCGTTTCAGGATCGTTTAGTAATCGCGAAAGCGTAACGGAGATTACAGATAAACTCTAGTGGAAGACTCTGCAGGAGAGACGCTCAGTAGCTCGGTACGGGATTTTATTGAAGTTTCGAAAACATACCTTCACCTAGGAGTCAAGAAGTATATTGCTCCCACCTACGTATATCTCACTAAGAGACCAAGAGGATAATATCAGAGAGATTAGATCCCACACAGAGGCATACCGACAATCTTTCTTTCCACGAACAATACGGGACAGGCATAGAAGGGAGAACCGATAGAGGTACTCAAAGTACCCTCCGTCACACACCGTCAGGTGGCTTGCAGAGTATGAATGTAGATGTAGATGTAGAACCCTGTTTTCCGCCGAGCGAGGTGGCGCAGTGATTAGCACACTGGACTCGAATTCGGGAGGACGACGGTTCAATCCCGTGTCCGTCCATCCTGATTCAGGTTTTCCGTGATTTCCCTAAATCACACCCTGCAGATGCCGGGATTGTTCCTTTGAAAGGGCGCGGCCGACTTCCTTCCCCGTCCTTCCCTAACCCGATGAGACCGATGACCTCGCTGTTGGGTCTCTTCCCCCAAACAAACCTAACCCTATTTTTCAACGTAATTGCCGTTCAATGCGACGACGTTACACCGCCTTACTGGGAGTGCCTGTATCCCCCCACTGCTCTACTGCTCGATGTCGAAGCCAACGTCTTACTGCATCAGTTACCTCCCACTATCCGCGTAATGCTTCCTGCGCGATTGCATACTTCATTGTGCCAAGCATAAAGAAATCAGAAGCTGTGAGGTTCGGGCTGTAGTATGGATGAGTGAGAATAGTCCAATGAGCTTTCATGAGCTCCTCTCGGGTGCGCAGACTTCTGTGTGGCCTTCCATTGTCATTGAGAAGGAGAATGGTTCAAATGGCTCTGAGCACTATGCGCCTTAACTTCTGAGGTCATCAGTCGCCTAGAACTTAGTACTAATTAAACCTAACTTACCTAAGGACATCCACACACCCATGCCCGAGGAAGGATTCGAACCTGCGGCCGTGGCAGTCGCTCGGTTCCAGACTGCAGCGCCTAGAACCGCACGGCCACTCCGGCAGGCTGAGAAGGAGATCATTGGCATTTTTGTGGCGACGAACACGCTGAAGTCGTTCCTTCTATTTCCTAAGGATAACACTGTTGTTGTGGTCTTCAGTCCAGAAAGTGGGTTGATGCAGCCCTCCATCCTACTCTATCCTGTGCAAGCTTCTTCATCTCCCAGTACCTACTGCAACCTACATCCTTCTGAATCTGTTTAGTGTATTCATCTCTTCGTCTCCCTCTACGATTTTTACCCTCCACGCTGCCCTCCAATACTAAATTGGTGATCCCTTGATGCCTCAGAACATGTCCTACCAACCGATCCCTTCGTCTAGTCAAGTTGTGCCACAAATTTCTCTTCTCCCCAATTGTATTCAATAGCTCCTCATTAGTTATGTGATCTACCCATCCAATCTCCAGCATCCTTCTGCAGCACCACATTTCGAAAGGTTCTATTCTCATCTTGTGTAAACTATTTGTCGTCCATTTTTCTCTTCCATACATGGTTACACTCCATACAAATACTTTCAGAAACGACTTCCCGGCACTTAAATCTATACTCGATGTTAAAAAAATTCTCTTCTTCAGAAACGCTTTCCTTGCCATTGCCAGTCTACATTGTATATCCTCCCTACTTCGACCATCATCAGTTATTTTGCTCCGCAAATAGGAAAACTCCTTTGCTACTTTCCTAATCTAATTCCAGCAGCATCACCCGATTTAATTCGACTACATTCCATTATTCTCGTTTTGCTTTTGTTGGCGTTCGTCGTATATCCTCCTTTCGAGACACTATCCATTCCGTTAAGCTGCTCCAGTGAACATTGTCAAAAGCTTTCTCTAAGTCTACAAATGGTAGAAACGTAGGTTTGCCTTTCCTTAATCTATTTTCTAAGATAAGTCGTAGGGTCAGTATTGCATCACGTGTTCCAACACTTCTTCGGAATCCAAACTGATCTTCCCCGAGGTGGACTTCTACCAGTTTTTCTATTCGTCTGTAAAGAATTCGCGTTAGGATTTTGCAGCCGTGGCTTAACGCTGTAGACTTCAGAATTGATCGTTGCACTATTAGGGAGGACATCTTACAGAATAACCCCTCCAGAATCCCAGAACACAATCACCACGACTTCACCGGCTGAGGATGCGGCTTTGAACGTTTTCTTCGGAGGAGAAGTGCTGTGGCGTCACGCCATGAATTGTGCTTTTGATTTCGGTTGAAGTGATGAATCCATGTTTCATTGCCTCTATGGTCGACAAAAGACTGTCACGATCAGCCTCGCAACGCGCAAATAATTCCGCAGAGGTGGTCTTTCGTTGGACTTTATGGTCTTCCGTTATGCGGCGAGGAACCCAGCGGTCACACACGTTTGAGAACCCTTTCTGGTGGAAGAGTGGGCCAGCGTTACCAACAGAGACGTCCAGTTGAGCAGCGAGGTGTCTGTTTGTGACCTGTCGATCACCTCGAATGAGAGTGTCCACACGTTCCAGCATGTGCGGCCGGTTGGCACGTGGGACAGCGACAGGTCTGCGTTACCTTGTGCAGCGATGACAAACGCCTCTCCCACCGTGCTTTTGTTCTCTGCCATGTCTCCGTAGACATACTGCAAGTGCCTGTGACGGTCTGCTTTTCCGCCAAAAGAAACAGAATGACAGTTCTGTGCGTGGAACGTACCTCTGTTCCCAGTACTAAATGACGTCTGAGATCGTGTAAAGAGAGGCGAAACAATGGATGACTGGAAACGAGTGATTTAAAGTGATGAATCACGCTATTACTTGTGGCAATCCGACGGAAGGGTTTGGGTTTGGCGAATGCCTCAAGAACATTATCTGCCATCACGTGTAGCGCCAAAGGTGAATTGCGGAGGAGATGGTGTTACAGAATGGGGGTGTTTTTCGTGGTTAGAGTGTGGTTCCCTTACTGAGCTTAAGAAAGCGCTTAATGCGGAAGGATATGAACACATTTTCACAGCACTGTGTACTGCGTACAGCAGAGAAACACTTTGGAGATGACGACTGTTTGGATCAACACGGTAGTGCACCAATGCACCCTGTCATGAAACAGTATCTGTTTGGCAATGGTTCGTGGATAATGTTCCTGTAACGGACTGTCCTGCCCACACGGCCGACCTGGACCAACACCGACTCAAAGGAAGGCCTCGGCGCTTGATTCGGGAGGAAAACGGTTCAATCCCGTGTCCGGCCATCCTGATTTAGGTTTTCCGTGATTTCCCTAAATCGCTCCACGCAAATGCCGGGATGCTTCCTTTGCAAGGGCACGGCCGACTTCCTTGCCTGTCAATCCCAAGTTCGATGAGACCGATGACCTCGCTGTTGCCGGCCATTGTGGCCGAGCGGTTCTAGGCACTACAATCTGGAACCGCGCTACCGCTACGGTCGCAGGTTCGAATCCTGCCTCGGGCATGGATGTTTGTGATGTTCTTAAGTTAGTTATGTTTAAGTAGTTCTAAGTTCTAGGGACTGATGACTTCAGCCGTTAAGTCCCATAGTGCTCAGAGCCATTTGAACCATTTGAACCTCGACGCTTGTTCATGACGTCACGTCACCTAGGCACGGCGAACGCCAGGTCTGTTGCAGGCATGGTGGTGTCTCCCTCTCTGACACAGGAAAATGTGGAACTATAGTTGACCAACACACATTGTTCTGAGAGATTTCTGCAATCAATTAATTGTGCAGTTCATTACACTTCTTAAGAAATTGTATACTCCTGAACTTAAATTTCCATCTGTTTTAAGGATTGACATAGAAAAACAACTTCATGGTCCAGCAGCAACAGAATTCGTGCTTCTTTACCTTATTTGTAAACCTGAGGAAGTTGCGTTTGTACTGGGTTGCTTTTACAAGAAACTGGGAACATATTGGTGCTCTTCTTTAGGTATCTTGGTTCACTATGGGGTGAGGAGCACTGAATGTTAATGAAATATCTTGCGATTGTACACGTTGGGGGAGGGGGTGGGGGACAGAAGAAGAGGCAAAAGAGAGATACTTGTTTTATCAAATAAAATTTTTATAAACTTTCTCCTTTCAGTTGCAAGAGGGGAACATTTATCTTTTCTAATGAGCATGCTTAAAAAAGTTTAAGCTGGGCAGTATTTTCGATGTATGAATCTATTTTGTTTCCTGTTTAGAATTCCTTTCGTTGAAAACGACTGTAATATAATGACTGGCAACAGTTGGACATTTAAACATGTAAATTAGTTCACATTTCCAGTGACGATATCAAACGAAAATAAATAAATAAATAAAAGAAACGAGTTCATTCTAAGGGGGTTGGGGTAAGTTTCGATAACAAAATGGATCAAGAAAATATAGTTACTTGAATGTAAAATTTCCGAAGCTTGCAAATGGAGCAAAGCGTCTTCTCATACTGATCTACGTTTGTTTCGACAGGATTCAGTAATACAGAAGTATGATCTTCATTTGTAGCTTTACGATAGTAAGAAAATCTTTCATCTAAATAAAACTGCAGAATCCAAAACAATACCAAACATTTTGTGCAAAAATAAGAGATTTATAGTGATAAGCACGCCCAGGCGTTACTGCCTGCAACAGACCTGGCGTTCGCCGTGCTTATCTGACGTGACGTCACCAACAAGCACCGAGGCCTTCCTTTGAGTCGGTGTTGCCTGGACCCAATGGAACACCTTTGAGATGAGCTCGAACGCCGAATTCGCTCCATACCACAGCGCCGAACACCACCACCGTCTATGGTTTCGATTCATTCCTCCACAGACATTTCAGTCACCTCATTGAAAGGTCCCCAGCAGAGTTCAGGCCACCATAGAGGCCAAGTGTGAACATGACCCATATTAATATCCACCAATAGGTGCCTGGATAACTCTGATCAGCTAATGTATCAATGATCTAAGGATCCCTTAAAGATACCATTCGTGTAAAACAATTGAAATTCTGAAAATCGATATTTGACCTGACTAGCAAAATCGGTTCAAGTCTACCAAGTAAAGCAGGACAGCAACAAATGGTTTTTCGAAAAGCTTTCGTTCTCCAAAAGTGGTGTTGCAAGGTCTCTGTTGGATTCCTTTGATGTTCATTTCTTAAATTTGTTGTAATTTACAGCATAAATTCCTCTTCTAAATTTACTGTGGTGTTTCTGACTATCTGGGAGGAGACTGAGCAGTGGAACGTGTTACTTTCACACATAAACAAGAACGATATGTCACACTACTACACTTTAAAACACAGTTTATATGTAATTCATGTCACACAGTCTCATACGGAACCTACATCCGCTTTCTTTTATATACTGTATATGATAAGATACTGTTATCCCCCATCTGAGTGAGAGGATGAATGAGCAAATGTATTTCTAGTTGCATGCTTGATGGTAGCAGACAAGCCTGTCTGCTAGAGAACAGTAGCACCAACGTCCGAACAGGTAGCTACGCTTTCTAAAAGCAGAGAGGTTTCTATTCTTAGTATGGTCCTGTCCGACTCTTGTCATGTTGGTATAGGAAGCTACCTCTCTGGTCACTTCCGTTTGTATCTGTTAAGCACGCTCGGTAGGGGATCAGGCAGTCTGTCCGCGGGGAGCGTCTGAAGTAATAAGATCTCCAGCTAAGCGTGTCTCTGCTAAGTCTGTAGGACAATGGATTTCTTAAGTTCAGCCTAACTGAAAATTTAATCACCTTTATTTCAAGTTTAGATCCAAAATATCTTATGTTATCTTAAATTGCAACGCAGTGTAATTCGAGTCTTAAGTTCAGAATATCTTCCAGTAGTTGCCTTGTCACTACTTTGTGAGTAGAGTGGAACGATATGTTGATCAGTAACTCTGACTAAGATCATCAATCTTAAATGCGAAGGTGCGTGAGATTATAACGTCTCCTCTTGACAATATTTTTCAATATAGCAACTTTTCTTTATGTTCAACCCACGTGGGGTGTACTTTTTGAGACCAGTACCAAGTGATAATACAATTGTTTGACCCATCAGGTTAATAGTAAGACGATAGTAACCAGTTCGAGGTTTTTCTTTTGTAAATTGCGTTTCGATGAAATTTATTTTAATTATCAAAATTATTGTGGAGCCTACACTCTTTGTGTAAACCAAGTTGACCACGTGAAGCATGTGGTGTAATCATCAAAGTAGCCCTCAGCTATTCTTTTCGGGAAGATTTCACAGAGAGTTAGTATGAATTTAGTATACCAGTGTGTGGTAATTTCATGACGGGCAAGATTGCGCTACGAACGTAACTTCTTTGGGTGAAAATCGAATCGGTTGGTTGTGGATAATTTCCTCTTGCATATGTTTCAACGTTCTTCGAGTGTTATTTTATGAATGCAGTGTTGTATGGAGTCTTCCAATCTTGGCTCCATATTTGATGTGTTCCGTAAGATTTTTACAATCCTAAATAACGCACCAGTTTAGTTATGAATCAAGTTTAAGATGCTGAAATTTAACAGAACAATGATCAATGTTAAAATTTATGTCCAAATATAAACTGATTTATTTCTTTTTATTTAAATTCCCTTATATATATATATATATATATATATATATATATATACTCCTGGAAATTGAAATAAAAACACCGTGAATTCATTGTCCCAGGAAGGGGAAACTTTATTGACACATTCCTGGGGTCAGATACATCACATGATCACACTGACAGAACCACAGGCACATAGACACAGGCAACAGAGCATGCACAATGTCGGCACTAGTACAGTGTATATCCACCTTTCGCAGCAATGCAGGCGGCTATTCTCCCATGGAGACGATCGTAGAGATGCTGGATGTAGTCCTGTGGAACGGCTTGCTATGCCATTTCCACCTGGCGCCTCAGTTGGACCAGCGTTCGTGCTGGACGTGCAGACCGCCTGAGACGACGCTTCATCCAGTCCCAAACATGCTCAATGGCGGACAGATCCGGAGATCTTGCTGGCCAGGGTAGTTGACTTACACCTTCTAGAGCACGTTGGGTGGCACGGGATACATGCGGACGTGCATTGTCCTGTTGGAACAGCAAGTTCCCTTGCCGGTCTAGGAATGGTAGAACGATGGGTTCGATGACGGTTTGGATGTACCGTGCACTATTCAGTGTCCTCTCGACGATAACCAGAGGCGTACGGCCAGTGTACGAGATCGCTCCCCACACCATGATGCCGGGTGTTGGCCCTGTGTGCCTCGGTCATATGCAGTCCTGGTTGTGGCGCTCACCTGCAAGGCGCCAAACACGCATACGACCATCATTGGCACCAAGGCAGTGAGCGGAAGAAGGCCTAACGGTGTGCGGGACCATAGCCCAGCTTCATGGAGACGGTTGCAAATGGTCCTCGCCGATACCCCAGGAGCAACAGTGTCCCTCATTTGCTGGGAAGTGGCGGTGCGGTCCCCTACGGCACTGCGTAGGATCCTATGGTCTTGGCGTGCATCCGTGCGTCGCTGCGGTCCGGTCCCAGGTCGACGGGCACGTTCACCTTCCACCGACCACTGGCGACAACATCGATGTACTGTGGAGACCTCACGCCCCACGTGTTGAGCAATTCGGCGGTACGTCCACCCGGCCTCCCGCATGCCCACTATACGTCCTCGCTCAAAGTCCGTCAACTGCACATACGGTTCACGTCCACGCTGTCGCGGCATGCTACCAGTGTTAAAGACTGCGATGGAGCTCCGTATGCCACGGCAAATTGTCTGACACTGACGGCGGCGGTGCACAAATGCTGCGCAGCTAGCGCCATTTGACGGCCAACACCGCGGTTCCTGGTGTGTCCGCTGTGCCATGCGTGTGATCATTGCTTGTACAGCCCTCTCGCAGTGTTCGGAGCAAGTATGGTGGGTGTGACACACCGGTGTCAATGTGTTCTTTTTTCCATTTCCAGGAATATATATATATATATATATATATATATATATATATATATATATATATATATATATATATATATATATTGACGTAAGATGACTATTAAAAGGTTATAATTAATGTTAGTCTGGTTGGGAATTTAGTAAGCTAGACTGGATACCTGGTGAAACAGTTGCTCAGTAATTCAAGGTTAACTTCCCCAGATAGCACACAGATTTTAGCCCGCTTTTATTGTCTTGAATATCAGCACCGCTATCAGAACAACTTAATGCATCAACATTACAGTGTGATGTGTGCTAGGTATGGTACAGGGGCTCCTTTAGCGTCCGAGGCGTTCGCTGCGAGGCAGGTGAGCTAAGGTGAGGTGAGGTGAGGTGAGGCGAGGCGAGGTTAGATGAAGTGAGCTGCCACTGGGCGTTGTTTATTCGGCTCGCAGGGCGCCGTGGCAGCGGTTCACTGCAGTTGCGAAAGTCCGTCAGCTGTGTCTGCGGAGAGGGGTGAGGAAGGGAGACGAGGTGAGGTGAGGAAAGGCTCGTTATACGAGACGCGACCAGCGGCGTCGGCCGCGCCACACCGCAGCGCTGACGTGACTCTTCCACGAGACACGCCCTCCTTTCGCTGCCAGTGATTTATGCTTCGATGGCGTACAACGTGCCGTCTCACCTGTTCCGACGTCAGATGCCGCTGCCAAAACATTCCCACTTTCGCAGACAAACGAGGGGGACGCCCTTCCTGACTTTTCCACTTAATTCTTCTCGATTTGTGACCGCGCTCTGTTGGAAGATTATGACCCACGGTTCGACCAGTGTTCTATAAGATGGCAATAACTATGCCCCTTACATGAAGTCATTAAAGATCATCTAACTCACGTTGAGCTAACAGTAGGGCTGAACAAAATTACTGTCAAGGCACAATGCATCTTGTAGAGGGTATAGTATGGACTTATTGGAATAATTAATGTCGGTTGATGGTTTTAAAGTAATTCACACGACATGAAAACTTTGTGGGAACGAGTCGATTTACTGGACGGTAGTTTACCCCAGGGAAGTATTTAGAGTTGACCGTGGCCGGCTGGGGAACGGCGAAGGGAAGCAACAATAGGCAGCTTAGGGCGGCTCAAGCTCTGAGAAAGCGGTAACGCGGCGCGGCCTACAGCCGCCTTAAAATGAGTGATAGCATGGGTGGTTGACCCCGACCCCATGCTGGTGTACCGGAAAGCAGACAGAGAACTTGTGTGCCTGTTGATAAATGTCCGTCGTCCCGTTTTCAGGGAAACATGCGAGAAAGCCGCGCAAAGCTACGGTGGAGCGGTCAACAGAGGTCAAAATATGCGTGTTCGTGACTATATTAACTTCATGCTGAATTCACGGTCCGCAGAGTCTGAAGTAAATCAGGTGAAGAGCGACAGAATGAAATACGCCGGCCTCCGGTGGGAACGTAGGACTGAGGAATTTGAAGTACTCTCCTGGGAGTCAGAAAAATTGGTGTTTGTGCAGACGCTAACCTTTATGGGTGGCCTTGGAGGAGCTAAATAACAGAAGTTAAGAGGAAGGGAAATTTTGTGGGAAATTGTTCACTTCCCAAAGCACGCATTGGTCGGCGCTGGGAAGCGACGCATAATTAACGGGACTTGCACTGCAATTGGCGTAAGTGATTTTGCTGGAGGGGAAACTGAGGCGAAGAGCGGACTGTGAGAAGTCTCCATAGAGGTCTTCCGTTCCCAGCTTGCCTAGAGTGCGGACGTGGCGTTCTTTACTCAGCTTGCCTGTAAAAGAGTCAGCATCTCTGCAGTTTAAGACTTAGCAAATGGAACGATTGAGCTTGGAGATAGAAAGTTTTGGTTCAGCTATGTACTGCGCAGGATAGCTAGGAGGGAATAGACGAGGGCAGCCTTGCAGCACCACGAGGTCGGCTGACGTCCACACAACGACGCCGCTCCGCCACGCTGTATTCGGTGATATTGCGCCCGCTCCAGCCACTGATTAATTTGTTGGATCACGTCGGCAAAGCTTCTACGAAGGTTTCATGGGCCGTGTATTGTAGAATTCTTCTCGCACTTCGCATTACGCCTGGGTCAGTAGATAGAAATTACTTTTGCGTTATCGCGCGTTACTCCACGCAAACGCAATTTATTACCACTGCCTGATAGGAGAGTCTTGTAATGTGATGACTGAAGGTCGGGAGTTAAAGTAAATTTGTGCTAATCGACTGCATCTGTTTTCAATCAAGTAGTTGAAATCCCAAGTCACTTTCTTAATTAATTTTGGGTTCAACATTTGCATCTGGTGTTCAATAGATGAATATAACATCAATGTGCACCCCTTTTTAATTAAAAGTGATCAATTCTGAATAAATTAATGTCAACACTGCCACTGCAGTTCAATCAGGAGTCACAGGGCCATATATATATATATATATATATATATATATATATATATATATATATATATATATATAGATAGATAGATAGATAGCATTATCCGATATTGCGGTAGTTTTGCACTCTCTGTTTATCTGTTAGTCAATTAGTTGGGGTGAACACACGCCAAAGCCAGCTAAGTGACGGGAGGGATGTTACAGTTCCAAATGGGTTAATATTGCAACGCACAGCGCCTAAGCATACAGTCTGCGGCAGAAAAAGAAAAGAATATTGTGCTGCCATTTCACGACATGGGAGATTGTGAGACAGCAGATGGTACAATTGGGCCACAGCCCACGGTGTAGCAGTGGCTCCCAAGCTGGGGGTAGATGTTGCAGTGTCTGTTTCAAACAAACAACAGCAACCAACCGTGAGGTATACAGGCCAGCAACGTGGGTAATTTTTGCACTTTGGCGCTGGAGTAACGCTGATGAAATTCTCTAAAACGCAGAAGTCTATCGCAGCATTGGACTGGACTGCAATATGCTGTAGCTATATGCTACTTGACAGGACATGAGCCCCTGTCACAACACGCCCGGCCAGGGCAAATACTCTGAAGTGACGAAAGTCATGGGATAGCGACATGCAAATATGCAGATGGCGGTAGTATCACGTACCAGAGGTATAAAATAGCAGTGCGCTGGCGCAGCTGTCATTTGTACTCACAAGGGAACCTCCCCATCGCACCCCCCTCAGATTTAGTTATAAGTTGGCACAGTGGATAGGCCTTGAAAAACTGAACACAGATCAATCGAGAAAACAGGAAGAAATTGTGTGGAACTATGAAAAAATAAGCAAAATATACAAACTGAGTAGTCCATGTGCAAGATAGGCGACATCAAGGATAGCTTGAGCTCAGAGGTGCCGTGGTCCCATGGTTAGCGTGAGCAGATGAGGAACGAGAGGTCGTTGGTTCAAATCTTCCCTCGAGTGTACAATTTAATTTCTTACATAATCAACTTCGCTCTCCAAAATTCCAGGACATGTTCAGATTTGCTTGGATACATGCAGAATTTAACGGTCTACACATGGAAAAATTTGAAAACGTTAAAAACACATGTTTTGACAGAGCACAGGGACAACTGTGCGACTGTGAAACTGTTGCATTCATTTGTTGCAGTTTATGTAACAAACTCTTATGTTTTCATCACTTTTTGGGAGTGATTATCACATCCACAAGAAAACCTAAATCGGGCAAGGTAGAAGAATCTTTTTGCCCATTCGCCAAGTGTACAAATTAGGTGGGTCACAACATATTCCTGTCATGTGACGCACATGCCGTCACCAGTGTCGTATAGAATATATCAGACGTGTTTTCCTGTGGAGGAATGGGTTGACCTATGACCTTGCGATCAAATGTTTTCGGTTTCCATTGGAGAGGCACGTCCTTTCGTCTACTAATCGCGCGGTTTTGCGGTGCCGTCGCAAAACACAGACACTAAACTCATTACAGTGAACAGAGACGTCAATAAACGAACGGACAGATCATAACTTTGCGGAAATAAAGAAAATAAACTTCTTACTCCAGGGAAGACTTGAACCAAGGACCTCCCGTTCTGCAGCTGCTCACGCTAACCACGGGACCACGGCGTTCCTAAGCTCACAGTCTCCTTGGTGTTGCCTATCTTTCGCATGTACTCCTCAGTTTGTATATTTTGCTTATTTTTCATAGTTCTACACAACTTCTTCCTGTTTTCTCGATTGATCTGTGTTCAGTTTTTCAAGGCCAAACTTATAACTAAATCTGAGGGGGAGGGGGGGGGGGGGGTGCGATGGGTAGGTTCCCTTGTCAGGAGACTCGACTGTGAAAAGGTTTACAACGTCATTATATCTGCAAGACGAGAATTAACGGACTCTGAACGCGGAATGGTAGTTGGATCTCGGTGCACGGGACATTTCGTTTCGTAAATCATTGGGGAATCCAATATTCAAAGATTCTCAGTGTCAAGAGTGTGCTGAGAATAGCAAATTTCAGGCGTTACCTCTCACCAAAGACAACGCACTGCCCGACGGTCTTCACTTAACGACCGAGAGCAGCGGCGCTTGCGTGAAGTTGTCGCTGCTAACAACAAGCAAGAACGCGTTATATGACGGGTAGAAATCAATGTAGGACGTACGAAGAACGTGTCCATTAGGACAGTGCGGCGAAATCTGGCGTTAATGAGCTAGGGCTTCAGACGACGGCGCCTTTGCTAACAGTACGACATCGCCTGCAGCGTCTCTCCTAGGCACGTGGCCATATCGAGTGGCCCCTAGATGACTGGAAAACCGTGGCCTTGTCAGATGAGTCCCGATTTTAGTTGATAAGAACTGTTGGTACGGTTCGAGCGTGGCGCAGATCTCACGAACCTATGGACCCAATTTGTCAACAAGAAACTGTCCGAACTACTGGTGGCTCAATAATGGTGTGGGTTGTGTTTACATGAAATGGACTAGGTCCTCTGGTCCAACTGAACCGATCACTGACTGGAAATGAGTATGTTCGGCTAGTTGTGGACCGTCTGCAGCCATTCTCGGACTTCATGTTCCCAAACAACGATGTCACGTCAACGGATCACAGTTGTTCGCGATTATTTTGCAAGAACATTCTGGACAATTCGATCGTATATTTTGGCCACCCATATCGCCCTACGAGAGTCTTATCGAGCATTTACGGGACTTAATCGAGACGTCAGCTGGTGCACAAATTCCTGCGCCGACAACAGTTTCGCAGTTATCGACGGCTATAGAGCAGCATGGCTCAGCATTTTTGCGGGGGAATTCCGACGACTTGTTAAGTCCGTGCAACGTAGAGTTGGTGCCCTGCACCGGACAAAAGAAGATCCGACACGATATTAGAAGGTATTCCAATAATTATGTGCCCAATAGCTTCATCCCATAAGAACTGTGCATTCTTCAGGCGCACTCTCCACGTTGGTCATCTGTCGGATCTGCAGCGAGCAGCTATAGCATCATCGATTAGCACTATCAACTAGACGAAGCCGTTGGTCTACGAGCCATCAGCAAACCTTGATGATTCTGGGGTTCATACTGGTACTGCTGGGGCGAGGTCTCCCATTGGCTGCTATTGCCTGACAGCCCAACCAGCCTTCAGAGTCCTGTGTTCGGATCGAGGCATTTGTACACTCCTGCCAGCCGTCTTGGACCGCCAGCACAGTACGCCAGTCCAGCCGTAAGCTCGCTTTGCTGTGAAGTGGACACCCATCTTGTGCCAGAGAGGTCTCCTTCGCCTCCAGCTTCTGTTACGCTGCCTCAGCACTCTGCTGTTTCAGCGACTCATTCTCTGCCGCCAGCCGCGGTCAGCACCTAGCCCACAGCTGTCGATCTTTCTTCTTGTGGGCCGTTGTAAAAGAGGCAGTGTTACATTCCACCTCTACCAATAGCTCCAGACAACCTGTGCAAGCTTATCGCATGTACGGTAGACTCAGTAACACGAGGGATGATTCGTAGCTTGAGGGACAGGTTCGGCTGCCGCTTCGATGTTTTCCGTGCAGGTAAAAAGAGACACATTGAACACTTGTATTCTATGTCAGTAAACTTTACAACTTCCTGTTTCCGTCTGTATGCAGGCTACTGATATCAAATTTATATTCAATGAAATAAAAATTAATCACACTGAGCGCAAAACTGTGTCTACCTCTTTGGATAACCCTGCATACTAAAGGGCACAGTGGCTGAAACGTTGGTATACCATTTTACAGCCTGACGCGATCTGCAACCCAGAACAGTTTTATGGAAATTGATCCCGACAGCAGAAGTCTGCGAATTTACACCTGCCATGACGTCCGCCGACTGGTCCGCTCTGATCGTAATAAGGAATACCGACTGCTGCTGTGTTGAGTGGTCAGTGAACGCCCAGCAGAGCCTTGGCTCAACTGGACGAACCAGTCGGCCACCGACGAGGGAGTGGCAAAAAACGGGAGGGCGCTCTCCAGAGTGCTGCCTTCGTGCTGACCTCACGTTAATCTTCCAGCGAGCGCCTGGAAGCGGTGATTACCGGACTCCAGCGCTGCGCTGCGTCCTGGTGCTGCCAGGTAACTATTTCGTAATGTAGGTTGCGGCCTGTAGAAGCTTAATGCTGTTGGACTGTTCAGACCATTAACGTAGAGTGTATCACGACCCGAAGCAGTGAGTAGAATTATCGCAGTCCACGTAAGCCAGAACTGTTTTCAATCCTCTATTCCGTTTATGTACAGCACAGACGAAAGAAATATGACTGACCATTTGAAACTTGAAAAAGGCAGCAATGTAAATTATGCAATTTTTCCAAATATACTAATGTATCGTGGGGTGACTGTTTTATGTGGGACGGCTCAAACTACAACCACTATGTATTCTTATAAAAGAAATGAAATGAATCACCAGGCGCTGAAGGCCACGCGATATGACGGTCCGATGGGTCATTGACTGAGCAATCTTTTGGGTACGGTGCGAAAAGGAATGTGATCAACATAAATCACTCC